>NC_087247.1:77813419-78415919 GCF_037042905.1 Lytechinus pictus
AATTTTTCAGTTGAAACAAGGGAAACTAAAATAAGGTCATGTGGCTTTGTAAAATAAGTTTTCTTATTTGCAATTTTGTCCTTGAATGGCAACCTAAACTACTGAACTAAATCATGGAAAGTCAATCATTTTTAAAGGTTTTTTTTTTCTGGAGGGGGGGGGGGATAGTAGCTGCACTATATGAATGGTCCATATTATTATCATCATTAGATTGTCCGCCTCATGAATGGTAGGTCATGGGTTCGATCTTCGGCCGAGTCATACTTAAGACTTATAAAAAATGGGACCTTCTGCCTTCTTGCTAGGCGCTCAGCATTTAGATTGGAGAAGGGTGATAGTTATACTGGGCCCGCTGGTAGAGCAGTTACCTAACTGAAGTGGCTACCCTGGGTAATTATTTTATAATGATAATGCAGTAAAACTATTACAATCACAAAATTGAACAATGGCACAAGTTTAACATTTCATTTCAAACCCACTCTTAATGAGGTCAGCTGGGAACCCACTAGGTCTCTTAGGGGTATTGCTATCTTCCTGTATATTTCTGTCGTCATTGGACTGGTGAAACTCTTTTTGTATGGAAGTGCTACTGTGGTTCTTTGTAGACTGGTTGATTCCATTGGTCCGAGTTGAGTTCAGGTTACCATTTGTTAGCATTGAATCACATTGGAGAAGCTCCTTTAGAAGGATGTGTATGAAGTTTCCAGCTGTATGTCATTTTGATAGAGAGAAATTGAGACAAACTAGTATTGATTAATAAAATACACGCTACGTATGTATGAATCAAACCATAATACACTTAATTTTAAAATATCTTCCATCGCCATCCCTTTTATGTGGCTTGGTAATTTCTAGATTTTTTTGAGAATCATCTCATCTCTCTTTTCCTTTTCCCTCGTCCTTCAGATGGAGATTGAAATTTATTTCTTCTCCTTTCCTCTCACCCATCCACTCCTTTCCTTCTCCTCCTTTTACTTTTTAAAGTTTTACCTCCCCCCTTCCTGTTTCTTCTTCTTCCTCTCCTCCTTCTTCTTTTGCGTCTTATTGTACTCCTCATTCTTCTCGTCCTCCTTCCTCTCCTACTTCATGTTCTCCATGGCAGTTTTTAATTAGTAAGTAAGTTTAAGTTTATTCAAACCAATCAAGTGATATAATACAAATATTTAGTACAAAGGTTGGCAAAGAGAATATAACATGAAAGGTTTGGACCCCATAGAAGAAGAGCTTGTGAAAGGGGCCCCTCGATGAAATGAATATAAGAACACAAAAAACAAAGGAAGATATAAAACATTATGGGACTTTATTGAAGATAAAACCAAACAAAAATAATGTACTAAGCCAGACATGTCTTGCTTACTATATTTCCACCCCGGGGGAGGGCACTCAAATTATTTATGATGGGGGTGTGCCTCACGAAACTATGAAATGGGGGTCTAAAGTACGCGGTCTTGGGAACTAAATATGTATACCGCGCGGTGTGAAGAAACATGGTCTGCGGACATGACGGAACTGGATCGTGGCACTGTACATGCTCTAGGTATACGGGAGTTGCGAAGCCGTAGGGGAAGGCGGGTAAGTTGAACCACAACCCCCAGGCCAACAATTAGTAAGTCAGACAATTTGGTGGTGCCATGTATTGATGACCCATTACATAACCCCTATCCCCACCACATTGTTTTCAACTTTGAAACAATAAGTACTTTTTAAGGGGGGAAAGACAAATTTCAGCCAAACAAGTAAAAAGGATGTGAAATAGATAAGTGTTTTTTACACGCACACGTCTTTAAATATAATAAAGACATGAGAACAACATTGTTGGTCCATATTCTTGTCATAGTTTTTTACATGATGGATGCATAAGAAATGTGTGGATGTGAAATTATCGCATTAAGTTAGGACTGGGTATGTTAATCCAGCCAACGTGGGGCAAATTGAGCCATGGTAATTTTTATGGTAATGTATATATATATATATTTAAAAAAAAAATTAAAAAGCCATCGATATAAGGCAGAAGGGAGCAAATTTACATGACTGTTCTTTTCCTTTTAGAGGATGTTGGTATTTATAGAGAATTAGCAAGTGAAAACACTTTAAATAAAACAAAATTGACATGCTGGTTCTTCCCCCATACATTTTGTACATAGTTTTGGTGGCTCGACTTACCCCACAGATGGGGCAAGTTGAGCCATTGACATCTCTTTTTTCAAAGGTGACAGTGACTTTCAGTGTGGGGGTAGAAAGTTACACAGTAAAACGCTGTTTAAGATTTTATACAACGCTGTTGAACGCTATATGAACCTTACAGTAGTTGTTTAACCTGCACGTCCCCGTACCACCAATATATGTGAGTTCCCCCCCCCCCCGGGTTTCCACCATGTCTCTCATTGCTCTTTCACTCACTCATAAGTAGCTAGGCCTTATTATGTAAAAAAAAAAAAAAGAGTCCTACCAAGATTGTGCCCTGCTTCCTTCTCTGAGTGTAGACTGTTCTCGCTTATGTCGAATATTATTTTCCCGAGTGACCGCTTTGAAAGATTCTTATGAAAATTAGAATAAAAAAAAAGGAAATTCAGTGCATGTATATTTGTATACGCCCGTCTTATATAGACGGGACGTATTATGGTATCACGCTCGGTCGTGGGCGGAAATATGTCTCCAAAGGTAGGGGAACCAGGGGCTGGACAATTTGACCAATAATAATAATAACAACAACAACAAAAATAATAACAAGAATAATAATAATAATAATAATAATAGAGGGCGCAAATCCTTACTGAACGGACGTGTTAAAAAGTTGCTCCCGTATTTTGCCATCATTTTACTGTTTATCTTACGATTTGTGGAAGGAAATTTACATCAGCAGATGCAATACAACACCAGGAACCCGATGGAGTACCGTGATTAGCATTTGGAGAATAATTAGGACATATATCAGTGAGTTTCATGATGTTTTTTATCGAAATTTCATAGAAAGTTGTTATTCGAGAAGCGCGCACGATAACAAGTAGATGATACTACGCTGGCTTGATGGCAACCATTGTTACACGCTACTTTGAGTGACGTAGAACGATGAAAGGAGATGATTACGATGGTGGAGAACTGAGATACTTTGGGAGATAAACGGCCTAGCTGAACAAACTTTTTTACACTTTAATTGTAGTTCCAGGGTAACGCCAACTCTTTTCCCCGAGCCAGGGATACGGCACAATCACTCATGCAAATGATGAATACAGATTTGAATACAAACGTTAACGGCGAAAACGAGAGAACTAGCCTGCATAGTTCGCTCGCGCCCGGTATGGATTCTGTGGAGGCTCAGGCAGGATCCAGTCGTCAATCTACTACTGGACCAAAAACTTCAACAAGAAGAGAATGGAGCAGAAGAGACAATATGAATGTCATGGAATGTTATCATGAGAGCAGACCTGACCAGGAAAGAGGCTACATCAAGAGAATGTACAAGATCTGGCAAGAGAAGGGTCTTTTCCCAACATCAGAGCAAAGACTTGCAGATCAGGTACGTGTGATCAAAAGGAATGAGTTACTGACTGAAGTTGAGAGGGAAGGGATCAGACGAAATGTGTATGAACCTGTGAGAGATGAGCAGGAGGAAGTACTCAGACCGGGAAGAGAAGAGCAGACAGAAGCAACAGCTCAATTTCAAACAGAATTGGATCCAACCACTAACAGATTGGATGAAGAGCAGGAAGAGATAAAGATTATATTATTGGAGATAAAAGAGGGGTTAACAAAAGGAGAGCGCCCCACCCCTCCTAATCTGAAGAGAATACCAAGAGAGAAACTGCTGATAGAAACTCAGAAAGTCAACGATGTTATGAAGTTTATCAGCTCAGACAGTATTGAGGATACCAATGATCTCATATATGCTGGAGCAGTTCTGGTAACAGAGAGGTTAGGTGTAAGAAAACAGGAGAACACAAGGAAGCACTGCCTACCACCATGGAAAAGGAGACTTGATAATCAGATAAAGGGATGGAGGACAGACCTATCAAGACTGACAGAGATAAACCTTGGCAAAGCAGATATCAATGATTTTAAGTACCTTGGGGAGAAGTACAGTATTAGAAGGAAATGAAGGAAGATCGTCGTGGAGGAACTAAAACAAAGAATAACAAGCACTACAGCAAAAGTAAAGAGGTACACCGATCGAGTGTCACAGTATAGACATAATTCCTTGTTTGAGAACAACCAGAAGAGGTTCTACCAAGAAATAAATGGAAAGATGAAAGACGAAGTTCCACCACCAGATCCAGCTGAAGCAATTGCCTTCTGGAGCAACATTTGGAGCCAACCACACAATCACAACCACGAAGCTATGTGGTTGAAAACAACGAAAGAGGAATGTGCAACTATAGTTGCACAGGATGATCTGACGATCAACAAAAGCAAGCTAGAAAAGATCATTCGGAAAATGGCGCCATGGAAAGCTGCCGGTCCAGACGGTGTGCAAGCTTTCTGGGTTAAAAGGTTCACAAATCTTCATGAAAGGCTGAGCATGCAAATGAACGAGATTGTCGTGAATGGTAACCCCCCTGATTGGATGACAAAAGGAAGAACGGTTCTCATCCCAAAGGATCCTACCAAAGGCAACATTCCGTCAAGCTACCGTCCAATTACCTGCTTGCCGATTCTCTGGAAGTTACTGACTGGCATAATATCAGAAGAAATACATCAACACCTGGACGATCAAGACATACTACCATGGGAACAGAAGGGATGTAGAAAAGGAAGTAGAGGAACAAAAGAACAACTATGCATCGACAAAGGAATTATGAAAGACAGCAAGAAAAGAAAAACGAACCTCGCAATGGCATGGATTGACTACAAGAAAGCATACGACATGGTTCCGCACTCTTGGATCATCGAGTCTATGGAAATGTTAGGGGTAGCAGACAATATCAGAAGGTTCCTCATTACAAGTATGACGAGATGGAGAACTAAGTTGGAAAGTAATGGTGAAGTGCTTGGAGAGGTTGGTATCAAGAGTGGAATCTTTCATGGAGATAGTCTATCTCCATTGCTGTTTGTGATGGCAATGACACTATTAACTAAGGTACTCAGAAGATCCAGGCTAGGATATGAGTTCAAGAGCAAGGCAAAAATCAACCATCTATTATACATGGACGATTTGAAGCTGTTTGGTAAGACACAAAGTGACTTGGAGTCTCTCATCAACACTTTGCGGATCTTCAGCGAAGACATCGGTATGCAGTTTGGGTTGGATAAATGTGCAATGATTACTCTCATGAAAGGTAAGCCAGCCAATGACAACAACTTCCAGATGCCGAACGGAGAAGAGATCAGATCAATCGAAGGCGGTGGTAGCTATAAATATCTCGGAATATTAAAGGCAGATCAGTTGAAACATCAAAAAATGAAGAAGAAGATTGAGGCAGAGTATATCAGGAGAATTCGGAAGGTGCTCAAATCCAAACTAAATGCTGGAAACATGGTGAAGGCTGTTAACACTTGGGCAGTAGCCCTAGTGAGATATGCTGCTGGCATAGTTGAATGGAACAAGCTTGAACTCGAAACCCTGGACAGGAAGACAAGGAAGTTGCTAACTATGCATGGGATGTTTCACCCAAAGTCTGATGTAGATAGACTTTATGTGTCAAGAGAGAAGGGAGGACGTGGTCTGGCTGGAATAGAGGAGACTGTAAGATATGAGGAACAAAGCCTATACTGCTATATTGAAGGCCAGATGGATAGCATCATGACGGCAGTCAAAGAGTCGATGAGGAAAGGAAAGGATGTGACAGCGAAACAGCTGAAGGCTGATCAAAGGAAAATGAGACTGGAAGGATGGAAAGAGAAGGTGATGCACGGGCAGCATTTAAGACAGACAGAGGAGTTTGCTGGCCCAGAGAGTTGGCAGTGGCTGAAACGAGGAAGTTTAAATAAGGAGACGGAAAGTATGCTAGTTGCTGCTCAGGACCAAGCAATTAGAACAAATTACCGAATAGCCAAAGTTGAAAAGGAGCATACATCTCCCTCATGTAGAATGTGTCATGACAAAGACGAAACGGTGTCTCATCTGGTGAGTGAATGCAGCAAAATGACACAGACAGAGTACAAAGGAAGGCACGACAGAGTAGCAGCTGCAGTTCATTGGGGTCTAGCCAAGAAGTACCATTTACCCCATGCGGAAAAATGGTACGAACATCGGGCAGAGCCTGTAGTAGAGAACGACGATGTAAAACTTTTGTGGGATTTTAATATCCAGACAGACAAGGTCATTGAAGCTAGACGACCAGACATCGTTCTCTTAAAGAAGAAGGAAAAGGAATGTCTCATCATAGATATTGCGATTCCGGGAGACTGCAGAGCTTGGCGTAAAGAGGAGGAAAAGATACAGAAGTATAACGATCTGGCATGGGAGCTGAGAAGGATATGGAAGGTGAAGACGAAGGTGGTACCAATAGTCATCGGAGCCTTAGGAACAGTGACAACAAGACACAGAAGCTTTCTGGCTGTTCTAGGAGTCGAGGTGTCCTTTGAAACGATACAGAAGGCAAGCTTGCTTGGAACAGCTCATATCTTACGGAAGGTCTTGAATTAGAAAGAGAAGTGAACAATGAGAAGAGGACCCATTTGATATAATATAGAACAATAACCCTAGATTTCTGGAAGAAGTCCGGTTGCTGTTTAATATACCAACATAACATCAAGTTGTGGACAATGGAAATAATAATAATAATAATAATAATAATAATGATAATAATAATAATAATAATAGAATATAGAACAATAACCCTAGATTTCTGGAAGAAGTCCGGTTACTGTTTAATATACCAACAGAACATCAAGTTGTGGACAATGGAAATAATAATAATAAAAATAAAACAACGAAAGAGGAATGTGCCACTATAGTTGCATAGGATGATCTGATGATCAACAAAAGCAAGCTAGAAAAGATCATTCGGAAAATGGCGCCATGGAAAGCTGCCGGTCCAGACGGTGTGCAAGCTTTCTGGGTTAAAAGGTTCACAAATCTTTATGAAAGGCTGAGCATGCAAATGAACGAGATTGTCGTGAATGGTAACCCCCATGATTGGATGACAAAAGGAAGAACGGTTCTCATCCCAAAGGATCCTACCAAAGGCAACATTCCGTCAAGCTACCGTCCAATTACCTGCTTGCCGATTCTCTGGAAGTTACTGACTGGCATAATATCAGAAGAAATACATCAACACCTGGACGATCAAGACATACTACCATGGGAACAGAAGGGATGTAGAAAAGGAAGTAGAGGAACAAAAGAACAACTATGCATCGACAAAGGAATTATGAAAGACAGCAAGAAAAGAAAAACGAACCTCGCAATGGCATGGATTGACTACAAGAAAGCATACGACATGGTTCCGCACTCTTGGATCATCGAGTCTATGGAAATGTTAGGGGTAGCAGACAATATCAGAAGGTTCCTCATTACAAGTATGACGAGATGGAGAACTAAGTTGGAAAGTAATGGTGAAGTGCTTGGAGAGGTTGGTATCAAGAGTGGAATCTTTCATGGAGATAGTCTATCTCCATTGCTGTTTGTGATGGCAATGACACTATTAACTAAGGTACTCAGAAGATCCAGGCTAGGATATGAGTTCAAGAGCAAGGCAAAAATCAACCATCTATTATACATGGACGATTTGAAGCTGTTTGGTAAGACACAAAGTGACTTGGAGTCTCTCATCAACACTTTGCGGATCTTCAGCGAAGACATCGGTATGCAGTTTGGGTTGGATAAATGTGCAATGATTACTCTCATGAAAGGTAAGCCAGCCAATGACAACAACTTCCAGATGCCGAACGGAGAAGAGATCAGATCAATCGAAGGCGGTGGTAGCTATAAATATCTCGGAATATTAGAGGCAGATCAGTTGAAACATCAAAAAATGAAGAAGAAGATTGAGGCAGAGTATATCAGGAGAATTCGGAAGGTGCTCAAATCCAAACTAAATGCTGGAAACATGGTGAAGGCTGTTAACACTTGGGCAGTAGCCCTAGTGAGATATGCTGCTGGCATAGTTGAATGGAACAAGCTTGAACTCGAAACCCTGGACAGGAAGACAAGGAAGTTGCTAACTATGCATGGGATGTTTCACCCAAAGTCTGATGTAGATAGACTTTATGTGTCAAGAGAGAAGGGAGGACGTGGTCTGGCTGGAATAGAGGAGACTGTAAGATATGAGGAACAAAGCCTATACTGCTATATTGAAGGCCAGATGGATAGCATCATGACGGCAGTCAAAGAGTCGATGAGGAAAGGAAAGGATGTGACAGCGAAACAGCTGAAGGCTGATCAAAGGAAAATGAGACTGGAAGGATGGAAAGAGAAGGTGATGCACGGGCAGCATTTAAGACAGACAGAGGAGTTTGCTGGCCCAGAGAGTTGGCAGTGGCTGAAACGAGGAAGTTTAAATAAGGAGACGGAAAGTATGCTAGTTGCTGCTCAGGACCAAGCAATTAGAACAAATTACCGAATAGCCAAAGTTGAAAAGGAGCATACATCTCCCTCATGTAGAATGTGTCATGACAAAGACGAAACGGTGTCTCATCTGGTGAGTGAATGCAGCAAAATGACACAGACAGAGTACAAAGGAAGGCACGACAGAGTAGCAGCTGCAGTTCATTGGGGTCTAGCCAAGAAGTACCATTTACCCCATGCGGAAAAATGGTACGAACATCGGGCAGAGCCTGTAGTAGAGAACGACGATGTAAAACTTTTGTGGGATTTTAATATCCAGACAGACAAGGTCATTGAAGCTAGACGACCAGACATCGTTCTCTTAAAGAAGAAGGAAAAGGAATGTCTCATCATAGATATTGCGATTCCGGGAGACTGCAGAGCTTGGCGTAAAGAGGAGGAAAAGATACAGAAGTATAACGATCTGGCATGGGAGCTGAGAAGGATATGGAAGGTGAAGACGAAGGTGGTACCAATAGTCATCGGAGCCTTAGGAACAGTGACAACAAGACACAGAAGCTTTCTGGCTGTTCTAGGAGTCGAGGTGTCCTTTGAAACGATACAGAAGGCAAGCTTGCTTGGAACAGCTCATATCTTACGGAAGGTCTTGAATTAGAAAGAGAAGTGAACAATGAGAAGAGGACCCATTTGATATAATATAGAACAATAACCCTAGATTTCTGGAAGAAGTCCGGTTGCTGTTTAATATACCAACATAACATCAAGTTGTGGACAATGGAAATAATAATAATAATAATAATAATAATAATGATAATAATAATAATAATAATAGAATATAGAACAATAACCCTAGATTTCTGGAAGAAGTCCGGTTACTGTTTAATATACCAACAGAACATCAAGTTGTGGACAATGGAAATAATAATAATAAAAATAAAACAACGAAAGAGGAATGTGCCACTATAGTTGCATAGGATGATCTGATGATCAACAAAAGCAAGCTAGAAAAGATCATTCGGAAAATGGCGCCATGGAAAGCTGCCGGTCCAGACGGTGTGCAAGCTTTCTGGGTTAAAAGGTTCACAAATCTTTATGAAAGGCTGAGCATGCAAATGAACGAGATTGTCGTGAATGGTAACCCCCATGATTGGATGACAAAAGGAAGAACGGTTCTCATCCCAAAGGATCCTACCAAAGGCAACATTCCGTCAAGCTACCGTCCAATTACCTGCTTGCCGATTCTCTGGAAGTTACTGACTGGCATAATATCAGAAGAAATACATCAACACCTGGACGATCAAGACATACTACCATGGGAACAGAAGGGATGTAGAAAAGGAAGTAGAGGAACAAAAGAACAACTATGCATCGACAAAGGAATTATGAAAGACAGCAAGAAAAGAAAAACGAACCTCGCAATGGCATGGATTGACTACAAGAAAGCATACGACATGGTTCCGCACTCTTGGATCATCGAGTCTATGGAAATGTTAGGGGTAGCAGACAATATCAGAAGGTTCCTCATTACAAGTATGACGAGATGGAGAACTAAGTTGGAAAGTAATGGTGAAGTGCTTGGAGAGGTTGGTATCAAGAGTGGAATCTTTCATGGAGATAGTCTATCTCCATTGCTGTTTGTGATGGCAATGACACTATTAACTAAGGTACTCAGAAGATCCAGGCTAGGATATGAGTTCAAGAGCAAGGCAAAAATCAACCATCTATTATACATGGACGATTTGAAGCTGTTTGGTAAGACACAAAGTGACTTGGAGTCTCTCATCAACACTTTGCGGATCTTCAGCGAAGACATCGGTATGCAGTTTGGGTTGGATAAATGTGCAATGATTACTCTCATGAAAGGTAAGCCAGCCAATGACAACAACTTCCAGATGCCGAACGGAGAAGAGATCAGATCAATCGAAGGCGGTGGTAGCTATAAATATCTCGGAATATTAGAGGCAGATCAGTTGAAACATCAAAAAATGAAGAAGAAGATTGAGGCAGAGTATATCAGGAGAATTCGGAAGGTGCTCAAATCCAAACTAAATGCTGGAAACATGGTGAAGGCTGTTAACACTTGGGCAGTAGCCCTAGTGAGATATGCTGCTGGCATAGTTGAATGGAACAAGCTTGAACTCGAAACCCTGGACAGGAAGACAAGGAAGTTGCTAACTATGCATGGGATGTTTCACCCAAAGTCTGATGTAGATAGACTTTATGTGTCAAGAGAGAAGGGAGGACGTGGTCTGGCTGGAATAGAGGAGACTGTAAGATATGAGGAACAAAGCCTATACTGCTATATTGAAGGCCAGATGGATAGCATCATGACGGCAGTCAAAGAGTCGATGAGGAAAGGAAAGGATGTGACAGCGAAACAGCTGAAGGCTGATCAAAGGAAAATGAGACTGGAAGGATGGAAAGAGAAGGTGATGCACGGGCAGCATTTAAGACAGACAGAGGAGTTTGCTGGCCCAGAGAGTTGGCAGTGGCTGAAACGAGGAAGTTTAAATAAGGAGACGGAAAGTATGCTAGTTGCTGCTCAGGACCAAGCAATTAGAACAAATTACCGAAGAGCCAAAGTTGAAAAGGAGCATACATCTCCCTCATGTAGAATGTGTCATGACAAAGACGAAACGGTGTCTCATCTGGTGAGTGAATGCAGCAAAATGACACAGACAGAGTACAAAGTAAGGCACGACAGAGTAGCAGCTCCAGTTCATTGCATTGGGGTCTAGCCAAGAAGTACCATTTACCCCATGCGGAAAAATGGTACGAACATCGAGCAGAGCCTGTAGTAGAGAACGACGATGTAAAACTTTTATGGATTTTAATATCCAGACAGACAAGGTCATTGAAGCTAGACGACCAGACATCGTTCTCTTAAAGAAGAAGGAAAAGGAATGTCTCATCATAGATATTGCGATTCCGGGAGACTGCAGAGCTTGGCGTAAAGAGGAGGAAAAGATACAGAAGTATAACGATCTGGCATGGGAGCTGAGAAGGATATGGAAGGTGAAGACGAAGGTGGTACTAATAGTCATCGGAGCCTTAGGAACAGTGACAACAAGACACAGAAGCTTTCTGGCTGTTCTAGGAGTCGAGGTGTCCTTTGAAACGATACAGAAGGCAAGCTTGCTTGGAACAGCTCATATCTTACGGAAGGTCTTGAATTAGAAAGAGAAGTGAACAATGAGAAGAGGACCCATTTGATATAATATAGAACAATAACCCTAGATTTCTGGAAGAAGTCCGGTTGCTGTTTAATATACCAACATAACATCAAGTTGTGGACAATGGAAATAATAATAATAATAATAATAATAATAATGATAATAATAATAATAATAATAGAATATAGAACAATAACCCTAGATTTCTGGAAGAAGTCCGGTTACTGTTTAATATACCAACAGAACATCAAGTTGTGGACAATGGAAATAATAATAATAAAAATAAAACAACGAAAGAGGAATGTGCCACTATAGTTGCATAGGATGATCTGATGATCAACAAAAGCAAGCTAGAAAAGATCATTCGGAAAATGGCGCCATGGAAAGCTGCCGGTCCAGACGGTGTGCAAGCTTTCTGGGTTAAAAGGTTCACAAATCTTTATGAAAGGCTGAGCATGCAAATGAACGAGATTGTCGTGAATGGTAACCCCCCTGATTGGATGACAAAAGGAATAACGGTTCTCATCCCAAAGGATCCTACCAAAGGCAACATTCCGTCAAGCTACCGTCCAATTACCTGCTTGCCGATTCTCTGGAAGTTACTGACTGGCATGATATCAGAAGAAATATATCAACACCTGGACGATCAAGACATACTACCATGGGAACAGAAGGGATGTAGAAAAGGAAGTAGAGGAACAAAAGAACAACTATGCATCGACAAAGGAATTATGAAAGACAGCAAGAAAAGAAAAACGAACCTCGCAATGGCATGGATTGACTACAAGAAAGCATACGACATGGTTCCGCACTCTTGGATCATCGAGTCTATGGAAATGTTAGGGGTAGCAGACAATATCAGAAGGTTCCTCATTACAAGTATGACGAGATGGAGAACTAAGTTGGAAAGTAATGGTGAAGTGCTTGGAGAGGTTGGTATCAAGAGAGGAATCTTTCAGGGAGATAGTCTATCTCCATTGCTGTTTGTGATGGCAATGACACTATTAACTAAGGTACTCAGAAGATCCAGGCTAGGATATGAGTTCAAGAGCAAGGCAAAAATCAACCATCTATTATACATGGACGATTTGAAGCTGTTTGGTAAGACACAAAGTGACTTGGAGTCTCTCATCAACATCTTGCGGATCTTCAGCGAAGACATCGGTATGCAGTTTGGGTTTGATAAATGTGCAATGATTACTCTCATGAAAGGTAAGCCAGCCAATGACAACAACTTCCAGATGCCGAACGGAGAAGAGATCAGATTAATCGAAGGTGGTGGTAGCTATAAATATCTCGGAATATTAGAGGCAGATCAGTTGAAACATCAACAAATGAAGAAGAAGATTGAGGCAGAGTATATCAGGAGAATTCGGAAGGTGCTCAAATCCAAACTAAATGCTGGAAACATGGTGAAGGCTGTTAACACTTGGCAGTATCCCTAGTGAAATATGCTGCTGGCATAGTTGAATGGAACAAGCTTGAACTCGAAACCCTGGACAGGAAGACAAGGAAGTTGCTAACTATGCATGGGATGTTTCACCCAAAGTCTGATGTAGATAGACTTTATGTGTCAAGAGAGAAGGGAGGACGTGGTCTGGCTGGAATAGAGGAGACTGTAAGATATGAGGAACAAAGCCTATACTGCTATATTGAAGGCCAGATGGATAGCATCATGACGGCAGTCAAAGAGTCGATGAGGAAAGGAAAGGATGTGACAGCGAAACAGCTGAAGGCTGATCAAAGGAAAGTGAGACTGGAAGGATGGAAAGAGAAGGTGATGCACGGGCAGCATTTAAGACAGACAGATGAGTTTGCTGGCCCAGAGAGTTAGCAGTGGCTGAAACGAGGAAGTTTAAAGAAGGAGACGGAAAGTATGCTAGTTGCTGCTCAGGACCAAGCAATTTAGAACAAATTACCGAAGAGCCAAAGTTGAAAAGGAGCATACATCTCCCTCATGTAGAATGTGTCATGACAAAGACGAAACGGTGTCTCATCTGGTGAGTGAATGCAGCAAAATGACACAGACAGAGTACAAAGGAAGGCACGACAGAGTAGCAGCTGCAGATCATTGGGGTCTGGCCAAGAAGTACAATTTACCCCATGCGGAAAAATGGTACGAACATCGAGCAGAGCCTGTAGTAGAGAACGACGATGTAAAACTTTTGTGGGATTTTAATATCCAGACAGACAAGGTCATTGAAGCTAGACGACCAGACATCGTTCTCTTAAAGAAGAAGGAAAAGGAATGTCTCATCATAGATATTGCGATTCCGGGAGACTGCAGAGCTTGGCGTAAAGAGGAGGAAAAGATACAGAAGTATAACGATCTGGCATGGGAGCTGAGAAGGATATGGAAGGTGAAGACGAAGGTGGTACCAATAGTCATCGGAGCCTTAGGAACAGTGACAACAAGACACAGAAGCTTTCTGGCTGTTCTAGGAGTCGAGGTGTCCTTTGAAACGATACAGAAGGCAAGCTTGCTTGGAACAGCTCATATCTTACGGAAGGTCTTGAATTAGAAAGAGAAGTGAACAATGAGAAGAGGACCCATTTGATAGAATATAGAACAATAACCCTAGATTTCTGGAAGAAGTCCGGTTGCTGTAAAATATACCAACAGAACATCAAGTTGTGGACAATGGAAATAATAATAATAATAATAATAATAATAGGATGTGTGGAAAAGAGACCGAAACAATCATGCATTTGGTATCAGCATGTTCGACTCTTGCTGGAACTGAGTACATCACAAGACATGACAATATTGCCAAACTTATCCATTGGCAACTACTGAAGGATCGCGGTAAAATGACTTGTGATCACGCTTTGGAACATCAGCCACAAACGATCACCACGATCAATAACAGCACCATATATTGGAACTGTGGCATACTAACGGATAGAACCATCAACTGCAACAAGCCGGACATCATCGTCAGAGACAACAACGTAGTAAATATCATTGAGGTCTCTGTTCCCCATGATATCAAAATTGCTGTAAAGGAAAGAGACAAACGGCTCAAGTATTAAGACCTAAGGATTGAGATCGAGAGGATGTGGAACGTGAAAGCAGATGTCACACCAGTCATCATTGGTCACTCAGGAATGGTGAAGAAGGGAATGGAAGCCTGCATAACCAAGATCTCTCCTCACCTTCGGATGTACGACATTCAGAAGGCAGCTATCTTGGGTACAACCAGATTGATAAGAAAGACTCTCGGACATTAGTAGTGTAAAGTTCCTAGTTGCACTTGAAATTACTTGGTGCTTTTTGTTAGAGCAAAGTTATTCAAGAAAAAATACGGACTTGATCCTGTTTAGAGGAATAATAATGATAATAATAATAATGATAATAATAATAAAATAAAGGTATTCATCCAAAATTTAAGGTCGTTTAGTCCAAAATACATGTATTATTTTTATTGTGAATAAAGACAAGAAATAGTAGGGGGGACATTTGATATTGTGTCCCCCCCCCCGGGGGGGGGGGGGCACTTTCACTGACGAGTGGATACCATGCGCGACCATGGGGTCTCGAAAAGCACCCTAAACACGTATTTTCAATATTCTGAAAATGCATCCCTTAACAAGTATAGGCGTCTGAAACCCTACCCTTAACAAGTATTGGAAACAAAACGATACTCTTGGCAAGTATTCCCTTAAATGAGCCCCTAAACAAGTACAGCGATATTTTATTGTTATGTCAGGGTCCGTCGGTCGTCGGTTTTACCTTTACAGTTTGCACACCATTTGGTATACGGTCCCAGCTTCTACACCTCGCGCAAATCGGACTCTAAACACGTAGTGTATGGGCAAAATGGGCATCCTTTATAAAACATTTTAATTTTGTTTTATCATCCCCGCAAATTTGACCCTAAAAACGTAGCTTTCCTAGCAAAATAGATACCCTTGTTTTATTATTTTTGTGTTTTTGACACCCTTATCACGTTACGTACGTAACGTGCCTTATCTTGAAAAAGACATCCTTTTTACGTGTTTTTTTGGTCACGCATGGTATCCACTCGTCAATATAAGTGGCCCCCCCCCCCCTACTATTTTTGGTAGGGGAACGCGTCCCCCCTGTTCCCCCTGGGATTTCCGCCCATGCGCTCGGTGTCTATTCGTCCGTCTTTCTGTCCGTTAACTTTTCCTTGTAAACGCGATAACTCCAGTTTGACTTAACCTAGGCTCATATAATTTGGTGTGTAAATCATACGAGCGTGGATCCCAGGAAGCCTATTGATTTTGAGGTCAAAAGGTCAAGGTCACGTAGACTTGTTTTCACTTTCCCATCTGCAGTCCATGTAAACGCGATAGCTTCAGTTTAACCATAGAGCTATTATGGTTTAACTTAACCTAGGCTCGTATAATTTGGTGTGTACGATACAAGCATAAATCCCAGGAAGCCTGTCGATTTTGAGGTCAAAATGTCAAAGTTCAAGGTCACACTGACATGTTCTCATCTTACCATTCTGAAGTCCTTGTAAACGCGATAACTTCAGTTTAACTTAACCTAGGCTTATTTTGTATGATACTAGCATGGATCCTCAAAATTCTAGTGATTTTAAGGTCAGAAGGTCAAAGGTGAAGTCGCCACCTTCCACTTTTCTTGCTTGACCAATAACTCCATTTTCCGTGTTGCCTTAGCGACACTATTGTTTAAATATCAAGTTGACATTGATCTCGTCAATAAAAAATGATATTCAAGTATGGTCCGAGTATTGGACATTTCAAAGTATAGCAAGGTGTCATAAACGATTGAAAATCAACAACTTAGTAAGTACAGATCATAATTAACATCCAATAATGTGACATTGCAATAATTTTGTTTACATTTTCTCATATACTGATATTTTCTCTTTTTGAGTCGTTGTTAGTGGGGTTGCTGGTAGTAATTATTCAAATGAGAAGGTTTTTTTTAATTGGGTATAATTTTGCGTTTATTTTCTTGATGTCTATGAACCCATGATACAAATCGTTGATACCATAATGATAATCACCACTCACCATATCTCGGAGACGCATTATCAAAACGATGACATCTCTTAATTCTTCTTCAACAGTCGATAAGCGGGACTTGTCAGTTTCCAAAGAGTTTATATCATCAAGATACCGACCTTGATCAAGCTTACGATATCGACGTTCGATGTCAAGATCAATTGCAATCTGTAATGGATAGATAATTCCATATTAAGATAAATTGCAATCTGTAATCGAAAGATAATTCCATATTAAGATCAACTGCAATCTGTAACGGAAAGATAATTCCATATTAATATCAATTTCAATTTGTAATGGAAAGATAATTCAATATTAAGATCAATTGCAATCTGTAACGGAAAGATAATTCCATATGAAGATCAATTTCAATCTGTAATCGAGAATAATTCATAATACCTATTATCATGGCCTTTCACATAAATTTTTCGGGGGGGGGGGGGAGGGAGGATAAGATGCTTGCAGATTTTCGAAGAGACTTGAGATTGTCATTGGGGCACTTTTTAAGTTTTCTAAAGTAAAATTGAAGGATTTCGCGCAGACCTTGGGTGAATTTCACGAAAATTTTCAGTAAAATTATAAGTTACCAAAATTTCGGGGAGGGGGTAATTGCCGCCCTACATACTAACTGCCAGTCTTAAAAAGGTGGTTACCTCTTACAGAAAAAGAGTGTCGTTAGTCATAAATTAATTTAAAAAAGGGTTAACTCATTAGTTTAGCGACGCGCTTCTTGGAATATAAGGATATAGCGTCCCTTCAATGTTTTGTTGATAACTATGCTGATTTTGAACCATAGGTGGCTGCTTTATTATTAATGACCTCAAGAAGAATTATGAATAGTCACAGTCATGTTACTGGATTGTGACCCCCTTTCCGTTGTATGATACGGTACCCAGGTTTCGGAGCATGGCTAGATGCCCTTAAAGGAATATGCGTGTACGGGAGGGGGGCAGTATGACTAGCGGTCTTACCCCAATAGCTCTCCCCTAAAGCTCCACTTATGGAACAAACACAGTGTTGCCACAGTGTATTCACATAATTGACTATGTGTAAATTCTGTGTAAACCATGTGGTCACAGTGTTGTCACAGTGTGGAACTTCAGATCACATAGTTTACCTCATAACTACCCACATAGTTGGAATTCCAACCACAGAGTGGCACACATATACCACAGTGTGGTATGTATTGAACTATGTGTAAAACATGTGTTCATAGTGTTGCCACAGTGTGTTCACATAGTTAACCGTTGTAATTGTGTGTAAACCATGTGGTCACAGTGTTGTCACAGAGTGGGACTTCAAATCACATAGTTAACCACATAATTATTTATATAATTATTTATATATATATATATATAATCTAAATCTTACCATTTGTGTATCTATGCCTTTGTATTGTCTTCTAATTGTTTTTTTTTTTTTTTTTTTACTTTTGATATTGTCAATAATTATTATTCTTTTTAAAGTAAGTTGGGTCGGCCTTTTTATAAGGATATTCTTTTCCTTTTTGGCTGCTTCCCTCTCAATGCTTTTTTATGTCTTTGATGTTATGTAAACTTTGTTCCTATGTATTTTACCACACTTGTGTTCATTTTTATGCAGAGAGCAAAATAAACTTGAATTGAATTGAATTGAATATATAGTTGGCATTCCAAACACAGAGTAGCACATATATACCACAGTACCGTGTGCATAAAGCAATGTGTAAATCCTATGTTCATAGTGTTGTCACAGTCTGAAAATTCATTTTATGTCGTTTTCAACATAATTTCCACTTAGTTAGTATACTGAACACAGTATGGTATATTTTTAACTATGTGTAAAGTCTCTTTGTTCATAGTATTGTCACACTATGAACACAGATGTTCAGATCATTCGTTTACCACATATCATATCCACAGACTTGGCATACTGACTACACAGTGATTCGTATGGCCACAGTGTAATGCTGGATTATGTATAAACCTTGCATGTGTTCATAGTATTATCACACTGTGGGGGTTTCAGATCATTCATTACTTTACCACATCATTACGACATATTTACGACGTCATTTATTTACGATGAGTAAATTTGCATTGACCTTAAGAAGTGATTATTTATTGATTAATCAACGACGAGTAGATGTTCAGTTCTATCGGAGTGACCAGATTATATAACATTTATTTACTGAACAATCACATTCCAGAATGTTCCTCAAACGTTTTCTTTATGTATTTGTGCATGGCCCTGAGAAGCGGGGGTGCTTCCTTGGGGGATGCTGCATGTATCTTTCTCCATGGGCATCATTCCAAGGTATTCTGTAAGATGTGTAAACATGGAAAATGTAACAAAAATGACCTTTATTTTCTAGTGAAACTCTTTTTCCAATTATTTTTTGCTGTTCAAATTTACATCAGCACCCCCGGACAATAAATCGATCACAGGGCCCTGTAATTTTGGTGACTATTATTATTGTTGTTTTGGTTACATAATTATCATTATTATCATGATGTATTTTTCTAATTTGTATATGCACTATTATCAGGTCTACCATTTTTTTTTCAATTTATTTATTTGAACAAAACTCCTTTATATCCGAGGCAATCACAAAACATGGTGCATTCATACTGATAAAAAGAAACAATACCAGAGATAAACACAGCGTTAAAAACATTAATCCCTTTACACCACAAATCTACTGTGTTTGCTAAACATGATAAATTAATACTCATTATCATCAACTTTAACATGTATTTGGCAAATCAACATCCAGGTGACTCCAAGGAGGAATCTGCAAATTCTTAGACTAGCTTGATATGCACAGAGCTAATGCGATATGCTGATGCGTGCATGCCACATAATATGTGCATTAAAACCAAAACGGTTGAGACTAAATTGGTTTAATTTCCGCAGACTCAGTACTCAATATGGTTTATTCAGTCAGACTACGAATCATGAAACACAATATAGCGCAATTTCCAATGCATCATATTATTAAAGCAATGCAATGTTGTGAGATTACTCTGTTCTGCTGACGGAGGTTCGAATCTCGCCTCAAACCACCTACTCAAGATTTTTATTTAATTATAAATGTGTGTCACAGTGTGGTATATACACAGTGTTACCACACGTCCCAAAATCATATATTAACCACATGTGTTTGACACTGTGTTACTGTGTTGCACTGTTTTTTCCATAAGGGATCTTTCAAACGTTATGTGTTGAGAATATAGACAAAATTGAATTTTAAATGGTAAGATCTGATTTTCTCCTCCAATTATGAGAAATTTTCAATATAAACAGAATAATAAGTGAACTGGAATATTTGATTTTATTAATCATCTCGATGGAATGATTTTTAACTCGATGGACATTAACGATTAGTCATCTCTGAACCTATTTTCTGCTTGGTTTTTGTCTATAACCCGAGGGGTTTTTCGAAAGCAAACAAGTGGGTATTGTCATCTATAAAGGCTAACAATTATCTTCCAGATGAAAACCCGACATTCTGACTCATGGTTACCTTGCGCTTAGAGGATCACAGATTGCATACAATCGAAACACTAAACAATGCTGTTTACTTTTATCAGACGAACCTTTCACCGAAAAAATGTATCTGACACCTTACTCCGCTCTACCACTTTGTGGAAAAAATGAGGGTTGCCACTGCATTGCCTTCATATTGCCTTATTCAACATAAATCTGCGATATGTCACTAGGGAGAATGGTCATGGCAGTTGCTTTTGAAGGGCATTTAAATTATCCATTTGAGCACTTTGGGTTTATATACTGATTGATTTTAGAGTCTTTTTACAACAGCTTGAAAACAACTATTTTGTATGGGCCGCGGAACCAGGGGGGGGGGGGACTACAGCCCTCCCCCTACTTTTTTCCAAAACCGTGTAAAAAAACGCAAAAATGACCATGCGATTGTGATTTTTTGCATGACCCCCCTCCCACTTTTGGCTCAGCCCTCCACTTTGAAAACCAATCCGCGGCCCCTGCTATAGCAGTATCAGATGAATAATTATTCACAAAAAATACCATGATAGTAAAATACATGGCGTACTGTTCGTAATACTGACCTTGTGACACGTGTACAAGACTGGTGCAAGACAACCAGTGATACTATTGTCTTGGTTACTCTAATGTCCAGGTTTCATCAACTAGATCCATAAACAGGGGCGTAGACATTTTATTAATCATCTCGATGGAATGATTTTTAACTCGATGGACATTAACGATTAGTCATCTCTGAACCTATTTTCTGCTTGGTTTTTGTCTATAACCCGAGGGGTTTTTCGAAAGCAAACAAGTGGGTATTGTCATCTATAAAGGCTAACAATTATCTTCCAGATGAAAACCCGACATTCTGACTCATGGTTACCTTGCGCTTAGAGGATCACAGATTGCATACAATCGAAACACTAAACAATGCTGTTTACTTTTATCAGACGAACCTTTCACCGAAAAAATGTATCTGACACCTTACTCCGCTCTACCACTTTGTGGAAAAAAATGAGGGTTGCCACTGCATTGCCTTCATATTGCCTTATTCAACATAAATCTGCGATATGTCACTAGGGAGAATGGTCATGGCAGTTGCTTTTGAAGGGCATTTAAATTATCCATTTGAGCACTTTGGGTTTATATACTGATTGATTTTAGAGTCTTTTTACAACAGCTTGAAAACAACTATTTTGTATGGGCCGCGGAACCAGGGGGGGGGGGACTACAGCCCTCCCCCTACTTTTTTCCAAAACCGTGTAAAAAAACGCAAAAATGACCATGCGATTGTGATTTTTTGCATGACCCCCCTCCCACTTTTGGCTCAGCCCTCCACTTTGAAAACCAATCCGCGGCCCCTGCTATAGCAGTATCAGATGAATAATTATTCACAAAAAATACCATGATAGTAAAATACATGGCGTACTGTTCGTAATACTGACCTTGTGACACGTGTACAAGACTGGTGCAAGACAACCAGTGATACTATTGTCTTGGTTACTCTAATGTCCAGGTTTCATCAACTAGATCCATAAACAGGGGCGTAGACAACGGGGGGGGGGGGGGATGAGGGGGATGCATCCCCCCCACCTCACAAGGTGGGGGGGATGGCATGTACAATCATCCCCCCCAGGTTTTGGGGAATGATATTTGGTTACTTAATAAGTCATAATGATGATAATAATAGTAATAATAATAATGATAACAATTATAATATTAATAATAATAATAATTATGATAATGATAATAATAATCCTCATCATTATTGTAATTGTGTTTATTGTTATTAGCCGCATTCACACGGTGAAAGCCAATTCAGACGGTAAAAAAAAAGAAAATCTTACAAGTATTTACTGGGCAGGAACGAAAAGAGGCGCAAGATATTTGGTTTCTAAGACACAAATTTGCAAGACTACAAAAGTAAAACTGACTAAGAGACCGATATGTTTGTTTGTTGAGCCATGAATGCTCCTTAAGTAAGTTTACCAACTTACCGCATGTCTCTATTATCTGATTAGCAACTGTTAATCAAGCTGTTTTTGGTATGGGAATGAAGCAACAACTTTTTTCTTTTCATCGAGACTACTTTTCAGGCACGAACCGAGTACGAGCAATACCTTCTCATATATGATATGTATTATATTTATTTATTAATTTATTAGTTTATATCAGATTATATTACAGGTATATGATATTTATACATATATATATACATTATATGCATTTATTTATTTATTTATTTATATATTTATATACACGTTATTTTCTCAAGTCGGTTTTTATTGAAATACATGTGTGGTCTGGCCAACTCGTGTTATAGGCATTAAACATTGTGTGCAAAATGCATCAGCGCAATCTAAAACAGAATAGAAAATGAATGTGATACAACAGTATACATAATAATTCGTGACAGAGAGTACCATACTACTATCTTTATAACAAGTATTATTCAAACAAACATATATAATTATGTATAATCATGAATTGTTCAACTTCATGCTCCCACTATATGACTATTGTTACACTAATACTGATATCAGGACTGACTGGTATACATTAGTTTGTTGTTAAGCTTGCAGCAGCTACATCTTTTCTGTATTGTAAACTATTTATTTATTTTTGTTTTATTTAAGATGCACTTTGTTTTGTATTCATTTAAAGTATGTTGATTGATACATGAAGACATAAGTTTGAAATGTTTAAAGAAGTTTGTTTCATGTAAAGCGCAGTGTGAATTTACCCTGTCTTGAAATGCGAGATAAAAGGAACCTATTAGTATTAGCATTATTATTTGTATTAGTATTATTTTTTATTCGTATTATTATTATTATTATTATTATTATTATTATTATTATTATTATTATTATCATTATTACTATTATAAGACTGAGATCAAATAGAAGTAAATAATGCCCTAATTTGAAACGATGCAATGCCGTTATGGTTCCGATTTCTTCACAAACTTACAGAGCAGTATTGTTACTTCATGGATCATAGTGATACTGTTTATGTTTTTTGTATCTGTATGTTAATGAGCCGCCAGCCAATATCCATCTATGGATACTATGCCTGTTTCTTTGAGGTAAAAAAAAAAGCATAGTATGTACGTATTCATTATGCTTTATAATGAACAGACATATTGTTATTTGTTTGTTGTTTATGTGTTCTATTCACAAATGGCCACAGAGGCTGTTTTCATTCATAACCACATACCCATATCAAGACAACAAAGACTATACCTGCGTGTACACAATTGACATTGGTTTTTTTTTTCTGAAGAGGTGTAACAGCAAAATTCACAGAGATAAATAAATAGGTAGTGTGGTTCAATATGCAATACTATGTGTCAGTCCATTCTGTATTCGTATGCCACGGTGTGTAGATCTTGTCGATGTATGTCTGTCCATTCAAGGCGTAGTATGTGTGTGGTGCGAGCACCCGTGTGTGTGTGTGTGTGGGGGGTTGAGTATGTGTGTGTGTGCGTGCGCGCTTGTGTGTGTTATTTTACCTCATTAAGTATGCATCAGATTGTACGATTTCAAGTTCAAAATTGCAAAAGCTCCCTACCGTGGCAGGGGGGACACCCCCCTCCCACACCCTCCCCCCGCTCGGTCGCTTCGCTCCCTCACTCGGGCGCTTCGCGCCCTCACTAGCGTTGGCAGCCCAGTCATCCCCCCCAGGTGTACGAACCTGTCTACGCCACTGTCCATAAACTTTCTACCCCGAAAATTATCAAAGTTCATTGACCCTTAATGACCTTTGACCTTAATGATGTGATCTGAAACTCAGGCAAGATGTTAAGTGATACTTGGTTACTAAGTCCGCCGGGCGACTTCATAAACTGGATCCATAATTTATAATTTCAAAATCATGACATTTCACAGATAAAGATTTCGATGTAGATTCCCCAAACATGGTCTAAGTTCATTGACCTTTAAAACTGTAAGGCCCGTATTCTAAAGTCGGGTTTAACTTAAACTCAGGTTAAAAGTTGTGGTCTGAGTATGGATAGCCAATTGTTACATAAATTAATAACAGTAGAGATATCATATTTCGATCATTTGGCTCTCAAATCATTCATAATTATCTAGGAAGTATAAATAGATGATCCTCTTTACCATCGATGAATCAAGAAAGAGCACAGTAAACATAAGAAACATACAACTTGATAAAAATTTTGACACTTTTGGCTTCCCATAATTTTAGCGCAGAGTTAGACCATGGTCTAAACCTGACGTCAGATTCGATCCTTTATACCTCTATGGTTGACCTTTTTTTTTTAAATGAGAACCATTTCCTCCGAACCCCTCTGAGGAAAAGCTCGTGCGGGATTTTATAATTATTATGATAGGTGAAGAAGTCAGTCAGATTTAATGAAATTGTTAAGTCTTAACCTTTTGGGATTTATCTAGTGCTGCATCTCTTTCAAATTCCACCTGTCGAAGTGCTTCTTTGAGTTCTTCCATTTCAATCTCTAGATTTACAATGTTAACACGGGTAACCGGTGAGTAGTCATCACAAGATTGAGGAAAACACCAATCGCCGGATGGTATACCTGAAAATAATAATAACAAAGGGCGGCAGATTGTTACAATTTTCTTGGAGAAAAAAATGCTTGTCCATATAATTGGGGAGGGAATGCCTTCAAAGCATCCAAAAGCTGCATTGGTGAAGTTGTCATAATTTGAAGCATGATAAATTGATCTGTCGAATTAATTTCCAATTAAAAACTGATTAGATACAAAATATAATGAAGCCGATTTCATGCATTTTTACCACATACCAGATGAGTATATCTTTTAGAAACGTTCCAGTTCGTATACATCGAAAATGAGTATCATTAAGCCAAATCCAAATATTTTTAGATGATTTGCAAAGAGATATGTTTTGGAATTATTAAATGTTTGAATAAACGTTAACCCACAGCTTTAGAGCATATATTTATGGTTTGTTTCTTCTTTTGATTTGCCTCTTATTTGGTTTCAACTGCTCTATCAGTTAAATGTGCTTTGAAAGAATTTTCGTAGATAAGGGTGAAAAGGTGCGCTAAATAAGCAGCAAACAAAACTTGGCCAAAAATAACTTATATAGCCTAGATTTCATCAATATAGGCAGGAAATACTCTAAATGGTGTTTTTGTGCTCATTGTTATCAAAATAACAATTTTGTCAGTTGGAAAACAATAAAATGATCAATCCTAAAAATACGTTCAATCGCTTGTCATCTCAACTCCGACCACATTGAATGACGACATACATGTATGGTGATAATTCAGAACGTTGAGAAGCACAATCGAAGCCCATTATCGCGAATCACGAATTTGAGTGTTTATAAAGCAAAATACGTAGCCGGTTAATAGTGAAGATACATGAAATTTGCATTGTTGCATTTTGATTCTTCACAGCTTTTCAATGACCAATGACCATACATTATCACCGTTTATTGGCAAGTTAAGCATGTTAAGTGCACTGTTCAGCAGTTATGTGCACCGGTTTTATGTCCGTCATACTAATCACTTTTAGGCATCTACTTTTATCCTGCAATCTGACACAATTCACACCCACCAATTAAAAACCACCAAACAATTTTTGACAGATTCTGACATGATGTTCTTAAAACAAATATAACTTTTCACCTTTTTCCCCCTTATATATTTTTTTTTCTTGGTCGTAAAACACTTCGGGAATAAAGCCCTAACCCCACCGTCATTATGTACGCCAGTGGCCTTTTTTTGGGGGTCTTTATTGGTTGTGGCAAGTAGAAAGTTTTATATAATCTATTCATCTTACTTGTTATAATGCTGTCATCATCTGATTCAGATAAAGATTCACTACTTAAGCTAGGTTGCCTTTCACTACAAGGAGTCATTCCACCTTCATCATTCACGACTTCATTCATTCGTCCATCGTTCATGACGTCATTCAGAGAAGCATCCATATGAGGAGTGATAGTTGCATCAATCCTGAAACAATGATTCATACATATTGATCGGACCAAGTTATTTACAATTCGTGAAGTTTAAAACAATACATGGATTTGAGTAATTAGCCTATTGAAGATATAACAACCATTAAAATAAAGTTAAATCAATATATAAGAGGTGAAAAAAAGGAAATTTCTGATATTTTAAATATTCGCTTAATTTCACAACGTGGACAATAATGATGATGATGATGATAATGATAATGATAATAATGGTGAATTCGTCCAGAGCGCATAAGTCCGTCTATGTACAATCATAGAAATTCATAAGGAGACTTCTTCTATATCATGTTCGGAGGTATCGGAAGAACCAGTCATTTCAATTTCAATTTATTTTTATTTTCATTTTCAACAGAAGAACAAAGTAATGTGGTCAAAATAGTTACAATGAACTTATACAGACAAAATAAATTCAGGCATGTACAGTATATGATATTTATCTATAAGTAGAAGTATAACAAAACAGAGTATGTTATATAAGCAAAATATCATAACCATTATATAATAAAATTCTGAGAAAATGGAGGGATCCTCTAAAAAGCAGTGCTTGTATTGTGTGGACCCCTTTAACATGTCTAAATAATTATTTTAGAATTGCCTACGAAGACAGAAAAAACAGAGAACAGCAGAACAAACAAAACAAAGAACAAGAAAACATGGAAAGACACACAAGGGGGATGAAAACAAAAAGGGAAAAGAGATAAAGAAAGATAATTGAGCAGGACTTCAACGCGCGGATAATAAAAAAATAAAAAATAAGTTAAAGAGGCATGAAATGGTGAAATAGATGATAAAGTTATTTAAAATTCAGTAAATGATGACCTGTATGATTTCAGGTCTAATCTATCCTTTTGGTCTAATTTTTTTCATTACCAATTTCCTTTAATTGGAACCATGTATTTTATTTTTAAGTTGCATTTAATTGTTGATAAAAGAATTAGACAATTTAGTTTTAAATTTTTGAACAAGATTTTACCATCAAGAGACAATTTATTTGAGTGGCATGTAGTAGAAAACAACACATGTAATATTTGTGGAGAAGTTGATACCACTTTTCATTTTATATTGTATTGTAAATATGTTAGATTATTTTGGAAAATTATAGAAAGGTTGGTAATTTATATTTTCAAGATTACTATTTCTACAGAAGAAAATACATTAATTATAGGTTATGATCTGCAAAATTCGAGCAATGTTATGTGTAATCTATCTTGTGTTATTTCTCAATTTGTTATTTATCGAAATTATATAAAAAGCATATTCAAAGGAAAACAAATATGATGCGAATTCTTTATGGATTGAATTCAAGCTTACTATGATTATTTATTTAGAAAGTTTATGTAAACAAAAAAGCAAGTTCGGAATTCTGAAAAAATGTGATATTCGAAAAATTATTGCATTATTGAATTTAATTGATTTTTTTAAAAAATTGTTTGTATATATATATATATGTACATGTTATTGTGAATAAATACCTCGATTAAGAGGATAAAAGAAAAAAAAAATCATAAGGAGACAAATACATAATGTGTTACATTTTTATATAAAGTAGTCTATAAAACTTAATGATACGAAGCAAAGAACAGTAAAATAATTACAAAGTAAAAGAAAACATGTCTTAAAAACAGTTTGAATGAAGAGACAGACGAAGCTTGGCGGAATGGAAGGTGAAGACTTAAGCCAATGAGCAGAGGCGAAATGAGCCAAAAATTTGATAGTGTCAGATTATGGCGTATCGGGCAAAATTTATAAAAAGTTTCAAGCGAGCAAGCGACCGAGCAAAAATTTCAACATCTTTAATACAAATATCCCATTTTGTGATTGATTTTGACATAGTATTCAGAAAAAAGTGTCATTATAATCCACCTCTCTCTTTCATTTTTTGTCTGTAACGGCCCTATATTGGGGTTAGGAAAGAAAAGAGAGAGGTAGACTTGTGAACGGATACTCAGTACAACAAACCCTGACACTTTGATTAAATTTTATAATATCATTGAATTAATAAGTTCTTGTTCCAATATCAATTTACAACAGTGGAAAGGAGTTAATTTATTAATTACAAAAGCTTGGAAAACCTAATCGAACACTTGTGAGTTCAAAATACATTTGAGAGTTTGAATCATATATCAATTGAAGAGGAAATATATTCACGGACTAAATGAAACACCCACACCCAATCACACACACGCATTCACACGAAACCTGATTATCAGTTCGCGGTAGGGTGGGGCCCCTTGGTTTTGAAACACGGTTCCAACTCTTGCCGGTGATGGCGCTGTCGATATTTCTGCGACAAATCGGTGAACGGTGTTGCGACGTCCCAAAACGACGACCTGGAGCTGTCCTTGATGATCAGTAATGGCTGCATAATCGTACCCGATAGGGTAGCCGACTCCAGTCCCGACGATGGAACTCACCGCAGTGAGTTTTTCAGTTACACCAAAAAGGACGACTTCTCTATACGTCTCATAAGTTAAATAATTACTGAAGACTTCAAAAAATAAGATTCATTTGGTGCTGACTAAATAACTCGAAGATACAACTCAGGAAACATGAAAATGGCGACTGGCAGGAATTAAACTAAGACGACTACATGTCTTCACTCAACGATAGCAAAAAACGTAGTGCCTGCTACTAGCTTGTACGCCAACCAATACACCTTACCCGACGTATCAACTTGGGCGTGGCACATACGTGTACGTATATACATTCGTACAGATTCAATTACGAGCCACGTACGCTCGGTGAACTAATTTGCATAATTACCATAGCGACGAGCGCTAAGAAAGAAAATCGGCGGCAATTCGCCACGAAGCAATTTTGCTATACATTTGAATTGGCCCGATCATTGACCAGTATTTTGTTTAAACGTAAATATTAAGAAATCTTTTCCTCGGTTAAATTTTGGGAGATAAAAGAAAAATATATTTAAAAAACGATGACAATTTAGGAACTTGACTAGTGACATTGTCCTTTTCCATTTTTTTTTTTTTTTTTTTTTTTGGGGGGGGGGGTGGGAGCGCTCCCAAGCCCCTCAACCCATCTGTACGCCACTGTCAATGAGAGAGTTGATGATGTCCCGTAATCTTTTTTTTAATTTTAATTTGGAACTTTTCATTTTTTGCAAACTGCGATCTGGATTAAAATATGTAAGATAATTTTGATTTCCAGGAATGAAACCTCTTGTACATCATAACAGGAAAATCAAATAGTTCATAATTCATATGATACAAGAGAATATTTTGTAAGTGTATAATTTTATCAGTTTCTTCAACTGTTTGCCTTTTAATTCTGTGCATCATTAAGTTTGTGAAATTAATCAAAACTTCAACATGCAATAATTTTCTTATCTATGTTACATATAAGAAGAATTGGAAGAGCAATTACATTCATTTATTTAGTTATTTCCTCTTTAAGGATATTTATAGTCTAGAACTATAAAGAACATTCGAGAATGTCTTTGTAAAAGCTTTTGTTATGCAGCCCTCGCCTATTTAAAGGCCAAGGAGTTTTATTTTTTGAATAGGGAAAAGCAGACAATAGATTCCTCAGGCAGTGGCACAGAACAATAGAATTAGCTAAGTTGTTTATTTCACTGAGGTCATTCAAAAATGTTTTAGAAATGTAAAATGCTCCAGAAAGAAGGAGAATGTTCATTCTAAAGGCAATACTAGAAATGTCTAGAATAGTTGAAATGTGTCTATATAAAGGTGGCAGTTTCTTCAATCACATCATATTAGATCACTTGATCATATCAGATCACTTCATCAAATCAGATCAGAACTCAGAGTTTCACGCCAGACTTTATGTCAGAGCAGAGTTTATTTCCACCCGGAATATGTATCTTCTGTGGAATTATTTGCACGCCATCAATAAACTGTTTGCAGTTATTTTGAGAGAGGAATTCTCAGTTCTCATCGAGATTATCAACATCATCAACCTGTTTAATGAACGCTTTTTTCAACCCATGGATTGCTGAATTTGACCGTTAATCATCATCAACATCGTCTTCACGGACATTTTAACTCGTTACAGTGACTCTCATAATTCATCGTGCTTCAACATCAGTTTCATCATCGCCATCATTGTGAACTTATCTTCGCCAACCAACTGGGAGTTTATTTGGATTTACTATTATAACCCTGGATTTTACATCGGACACTTCAAGAGATTGATGTAAGATATTTTGTTTTAATTTTGTTTAATAAGTACATGATTTATTTCCTGTAATAAAAAAAAAGGAAATCAAGTTTAAACTTTAAAATCTCAATTTCTGATTGTTATTTGTTGCAGTATCGTAACATCTAACATCCGATTTGATGAACTTTTCATTGTTAATTCCAAAAGACACTTTTTGCAATAAATTTGTTACGTCAACATGTATACGGTTCGCATCTTGACGTTTTACGGCTATTCGGTTTTTACCTATTCATACTGTATCATTAGGCTTAACTTTTTATTCTTTTTTTTTAATTGATTTTTGGGGGACATTTTTTAAAGGAATATCATGAATATGAGGGCGTCATCTGGATATCAAAACGTATTGCATCTCGCGGAGAAGGCGCTTGAGAAATCATTGAGAAAATGAAATAAATTAGAAATATTGTATAACCTCATGATGATCCCTTAGCGAAGAATGTTGACTTAAGGATATTCATTTGAGGGCTTTGAAAACAAGGTGCCTTTCTAAAATCACTACCCTCTCTGAAGCAAATAATTTGATTATGGATTGAGGTTAGAGCACTGTGTATAATTTGAAACGCCAAATTCATAGACGGGTCCAGGGGGAGCCCGAGGGGCACGCCCCACCCCCCCCCCCCCCTATTGGCGGAGCAAAAAAAAGGGGGAGATAAAAAGAAAAAGAAGGCAAAAGACAGGAGAAAAAAAGAAGGGAAAACACAAAATGAGGAAAAAGAGTGAAGAAAATAAGATGAAGGGAAGGCTTGAAAAATAATGATAAAACACGTGAATCGCCTCTGGCAGTCTCACCTGCATCACGCGATTCAATATCGCAGCAGTGCTGACTTTGAAAACTGCTATAAAATAATTATTCACAAAAAACACCATTCAGATAATGATACCATACTATGTTCATTGACAATAAATGACATTTGACCTTGATCATGCGACCTAAGACTTGTCAGTGATACTTGATTACCCCTATATCCACATTTTATAAACTATATCTATAAACTTGGAAAGTTATGACAGCAATTAATAATTATCTCCAACGTGGCAAAAATTTATTGACCTTAAATGACCTTTGACTTTGGTCATGTGACCTGAAACTGGCATGAGATGTTCAGTGATACTTGATTACTCTTTTGTCTAAGTTTCATGAACTAGACCAATGCACTTACGAAGGTATGGGTAATTCAACAAATACACCCAACATGGCCAAAATTCATTGACCTTAAAGACATTTGACCTTGATTATGTGACCTGGAACTCGCACAGAATGTCTTTCAAAGAGTTGCAATTGATCCGATTAATCGCAACTATGGACGGCCAGCAACATCAACATGTATTATGCATGTTTGTTAAAAATATTTTTTCACTATGACGTATACTCCTGCAGTCGTTGTTTTCTTGAAAATTCACTGTGCTTCTCTTTGTTTACAAAGGACATTGTGCCAATTTTCTATAGAAAAAATTATGACAGTGATGGATTTCCATAGAGTTACGATTGATTTGATCAATCGTAACCCTTTGTAAGACGGGGTCCTGATTATTTTTATGTCCAAGTTTTATAAATCAGATCCATAAACTGTCAAAGTTATGATGGTAATTCAACAGACTTGGCCAAAGTTGATCGACCCTAAATGACTTTTGACCTTGGTCATGTGACCTAAAACTCAAGCAGGATGTTCAGTAATGTTTGATTACCCTTATGTACAAGTTTCAAGAACGAGGTTCATATACTGTCATTTAAAAGAAACGTAACCTTCGGTTAAGATTTGGTGTTGACGCCGCCGCCGTCGGAAAAGCGGCGCCTGTAGTCTCACTCTGCTATGCAGGTGAGACAAAAAAAAAATGTCATGTCACTGTATAAAATGTTCGCTCGCACTTCGCGCTCGCGTTGCCTTTTAGGTGATTTAAATATCTTGCTCAATATGGAGCTTAAAATATTAAATTTAAAAGTCAATATACAAAGCATATTTAAATTAGGAAATCGAACTTTCATTATTTTGTTTGATTTACACATTGATTTTTAAAAAGTGCTCTGTAAAAATTATGTTTTATCATATTCTGAATATTAGCATTTTCTACTCGCGCAGGTACCTATTATTTTCCTATATTCCTTAAAGTTCTCAAAATATTCCTATTCTGATTGGTGAGTTATGTATATCTCAATATCAATTTTATAACAAACTACTTAAATCCCGATTTCATGACAGTTTATCAAATATTACGGCTCGCGATTTCCGCTCGCATTGCTTGTTGAAAATAATTATATGCAACTCATGCATCTTATTCATAATTACAAAAGTGCTATAAATGTCCAGTTTTCAGGCCATAATATTAACAGGTTTTGCGCTCTCATTAGGCTTATTGGATTAATAAATGAGATATTAATTTAATAATCAAATTTTTTCAGACTGGAAAATCGACAAGTTTCATCTAGGAAGAGCTAAGGAAGAGAAATAGGAAATTGGACATCATCATTCATATGATGACATAATGTTCTTTGAATGCCCCTGTCCTATGTCAAAACTCAAAGTAATAATAATGAAACATATCAGCTCTTTTTTTTAAACATTGATCCCATACCCACCTCACAATTTTCCTACAAAGTGCTTGAAAAACAGAGCTTAAATTGACCCTTTTTCAGATCGGAATATCAAATATTTTAAGCTCGCGATTTATTAATTTTCATGATTAAAAAAAGGGTATTTAGAATGCCAATATTCTAGGTCGAAATATGAAACACGCTTGCGCATGTTAATTCAAATACGCAGCTTGTTCTTATTCAATAGTTACTTTAAAAATCATCCAGTTTCGCAGTTGCGCTCGCGTTATAAATGTAAAAAGATTTCCAATTACTCATAATTTTCTTGATTTACAAAACATGAAGAGAGTTTCCCATTTTTGGTGTAAATCTCGATATTTTCGGCTCGCGCTTCGCATCAATTGTTTAATTATATACTTATCCTTTTCACGATTACAAAAAGTGCTTTCCATTCTTCAGGTAAAAATGTAAACATTTTCAGCTTGCCCTTTGCGCTCGCATTATTTGATTGTTGAAATAATTATGTAACGCCTTCGTGGCTAACTGCAAGCAGCTGTTAAGATCCTTTTTTGATCAGATCAAAACGTAAATTAAAAATTTCTGCTCGCGCTTCGCGCTCGCAGTGATGATTTACATCTAATTTAGGATCACAAACATTGCCTAGAATGTTACAATTTTAGGACGAAATACATGAAATAAAAAATAAGGCTTATGAGATTATTATATGTTTATGTTGATTTAAAAGAATAAAGCTTAGTAGTGACTTTAAAGGGATGGTCCTGTCTGAAAGTATTTATAGCTTAATAAATAGAATAGAATTCAATGAGCGAAATGCCGAAAATTTCATTAAAATCGGATAACAAATAACAAAGTTATTGAATTTTAAAGTTTAGCAATATTTTGTGAACATAGTCGTCATGAATATTCATTAGGTGGGCTGATGATGTCACATCTGCACTTGTTCTTTTGTATTTTATTATATGAAATTAGGTTTATTCAAAAATTTTCCTCCAAGAACTCGAAAAATTGGATTAACACTGACTTTGGGCATTAGATATTTATTGCTGCAACTTATTTCATTATAAGGGAGACATATTACTCACACAAGTACGAAATAATGAAAAAAAAATGATTTTATGTAATAACAGAAGAAAACGGAAAGTGGGGATGTGACATCATAAGCCAACATAATTAACATTCATGACGACTGTTTTCACAAAATATTGCTAAACTTTAAACTTCAATAACTTTATTATTTGTTATCTGATTTTGATGAAATTTTCGGCATCTTGCTAAGTTAATTCTACTCTATGTATTAAGATATAAATATTTTCAGCCCGGACCATCTCTTTAAGGGTTACCCCTACAAAGAAACAAACAAAAATCAACTTCGAGCGGCCGATCGGGGAAAACGTGGCTGAAAAAAATCCCTGCCCCCCTATTGGCGAAGCCTGAAATTACCCAGGCTCGAATCTATCAGTCTTACCCAAATCCAAAGATATAATATGCATTTGAGAAGGTACTTGGAATAAAATATAAATAATGGAATGTCAACGAACTCTACATTGGAACGGGTTAGGTTATTATCAGACGAATACGTTAAATCAAATCAAAAGATTATCCAAAAGATTAAAAAGATAATTTCACAGGATCAAAGTTAAGTGAATTGAGAAGGATTTAGTGGCGCCTTTATATTAGAGCGAAGAGGCTATGATTAAATAACAGCAAATTAACCTCCCCCATCTCTCCCTCTCCCTCTCTCTCTCCCCCTCCCTCTCTCTCTCTCCCTCATTCTTTCTCTACCTTTCTCTCTTACTCCTTTCTTATCCACTCCTCTCTCTCTCTCTCTTTTTATTTTATTTTATTTTTTACAAATATTCGTGAAATATTATTCAGCAAATCAGCCACCTCCCTCGATTCAAATAGTTTAGTAAAATTAGTTTATGACAATAACTTTAGTGATAATGAATATGTTATTTATAAGGGAAAAAAACAATACTTGCATATTATGCTCAATTAAAACCATGCAATATTACTCGGCATACAAAATGAAATTGTGTTATTCATTTACTCACCCTTTGTCACATTTTTCTGGAGCTTTGTTTTTCAGCTTTTCTTGCCAGAGTTCAGCTTCCATTTGTTGGGTAAAGAGAATAGCTTCCTCAAGTTGTTTGTCCCTGCTTTCTCGCAACCAAATCATTTCTTTTACAAGTTTTTTAACTCTTGTCGACTCCTTCTCATTGTAGTCAATACTCCTCGTTTGTTTATTGCCATCATTGACCATCTCATCACTCTGATTGATTTTTGTAATCTCTACAGTCATAGCGAGGCATTTAGCGTCGCATGTCTGCAGTGCTCTTCGCATATCTTCTACAACTTCTCGTAGACAGTTGTTTTCTGCTCTTAGAGTAGCCACCTCTTCGTTTCGTGTCAAAATTGGCCTACCGTCTTTTAGTTTGGAGTAGTGCTCTTCATCTATGAACAAAAATAGTGATTACAAATTGTGATTAAGAACTTATTAGGGTTTCGAATAAATGACAACAAAAGTTTGTTAAGCAATTTGGTAAAAATATATTGCAGTAAAAAATAAACCGGAAAGGAATTTATAGGAAATAAGCTGTTTACTACATGAACTTAACAGTAGTTGTTTAACAGTCTAAACAACCGTGCTTAATGTAATGATCATAGAATGTTAGAAATCTTGTTTGTTCAAACACTGTCTTGTTTAAGCTGTTAAATAACTACTGCATAAAGTACATTATAGTTAAAATCATTGTATAAAATAAATAAGGGAGTATGAAACCCTGGATCAAGAGAGTTTGCATGGAAAAAGAAATAAAAGAAACAAATAAAGGAAAGTTTGAAAACAATTATCAATGAGAAAGTGATGAGAATTTGAATATTGAGATTATTAATGCTACAGAGATCCTTCATTGGGAATGCGACCATGCGCGATGACGTAACAGAGGTACAACTCTTCCCTCAGTCTGTACACTAATAATATAACCTAAAGCATTATTTTTTTTCCTAATTCTAATAAAAGTATAAACTCGTTGTCTATCACATTTTATGAAACTTCTTTTACATGTCCCCCATAAAGGAAAACACCTGATTATTCGCAGACTTGATAAAAGTGAAGTAATAATGAGTTTATATACAGCACTCATATTGCTTGCAGTGCAAATGGGACGATGTCCACATTATTGTGATCTCAACATTCAAATTCTTCTAACTTTCTTCTAATTATTTTTAAAAACTTGTATTGATTTGTTTCATTGATTTTTCTTCTTTTTTACAAGCTAATTTAGGCAGAAAAGTGTTTGAGGTGAATTGCATTAAAAGAGAGAAACAATACGGGTTACTTTTTAGAATTAGGGACATGTATACATGCGTTAATTACGCGTAAAACGTAAAATCAGCTATTAAACATTAAAGAAACGTTCAGCTTACCTTTACACATGGGTATTTTACCATGCTTGTAGAGTACAGAGTGGAATACTTCTAAAGGAGATCGACAATGAAAGCATTCGGTACACATCTGACGTAACAACAATCCTTTCCTGTCAGGAATATTGATACCAGCTTCAACCATCTCATCATCAGTTTTCCATCTATTCTCATTTCTTTCATTTTGGTCATCAACCTTGCAACTTTCTTCACTTATTTTAGCAAAGATATTGATGAGCCGTGAATGGAAATCTTGAAATCCAATCTCGTCATCATGAATTCCTCTCTCCTTATTCACACTATCTTCATCAGCTCCTAGAAGCTGACAGAGTATATAAAAGTCATTCCATGAAATAGTTTCTTTTTCTCCACCATCTCTATTTGTATTGGTGATGTGATCCCTGTTGCCAAGGTGAAAAAATATTTCTTGGATATATTGATCAATGCCAGTAGAGAGGACAATGATTTCATTACTGATGTTTGGTTCTTGAGTCTGATGGCTGTAAGCATGAGATAAAGCAATCGTCAACCACTGAGATCGCTGAGTTGAAACAATCATACTTCGGGGCTTCTGAAAAAACAAATAATAACAAAAGAAGAAACCATGGCTATGAATATATTGAGGTGTTAAAAATCATATGATGAAATTAATGTGAATTTCATTGATATGAACAAAAAAAATTATAAATCTTATCTCTTGTTAGATTATCTCTCTTGAATATTTGGAAATCAAAATCAGAAGTAAAAGACGAGACAACATTTTATAATTAAGAGAGAGAGAAAGCGAAGCTATATGTAAATGTCGACAAGATCTTCAGATAGACCTATGGAATTTCATTGCAAGTTTGTTATACAATATTTTCGTAAGTAGTTCATCATTCATTCTCCAGCATCAATCAAATGAAATAATAATAATAAAAAAATCCTTAATTTTAAAAAAATCTCATATCGACCCTTCCGAAAATTTACAACCTAATTTATTTGATCCAAATATCTACGGAAATGGTAGTATTTAATGAGAATATATAGCGTATATTAAAAATATTCAAATAGAGATTACAGCATTACAAAGGTGATGAAAGTGCCAAGATATCAATATTTAATAACGCCAGTAAAATTCTATCTAAATAGTATTTGAAGGTTGAACTCATTAGGAAGTCTGTTAAAAAGAAATTTGTTGATAACCACATTACCTCAATTGCAGATTGAATTCCGTTCCTTAAAAAACGTCTGCTTTCATCTTCTGCATGCATTTTACCTTCCTGTTGGGCAAGCATCCACGTTGCACGAGCGATGTTGAACGAATGATGCATTCAATCACTGGTTGGTCCCTTGGTATATCATCATCCACTCATCGCCCCCACCCCATAACACTCCCTCTTATGCCACCCCTCTCCCCTCACTCTTTCCTTGTCAATGGCTCTTCTGCTTGATTGCCTTACTCATTACCCCACTTTCTCTTGCAAGGTTCCAAACTCTCTCTTTCTAAAGATTTATTGCCATTTCGTTCACTCGTCACATGATCTAATTTCATTTCGTTTCAGTTAATCTACTATCTACATAGTCTAATTACCATTTTGTCCAATCCCATTTCGCCTAATAGCCAGTTGGTCTTATGGCCATTTCGTCTTTTAGGCCTATCATTAATTTTGGTTCAATTGTATTTTTGCCAATAGGCCAATAGCCACTTGTCTACTATCATTACGTCTATTACCTACTGGTCTAATAGCCAATCTCCTTTTTATCTATTTTTGTTATATGAAAATGCTGGTTATAATTTATCTTAAAAAGATATTGTCTTTCATCTGTTTACCGTATTTTGCTATCGTTATACATACACATCTATTTTTTTTTTATTAGAATGACAATTCAAAATAAAAGGACCATTGTTTTTACCATTCAATACTTCCCATATCTTAACCCCCCCCCTTCCCTCTCTGTGCCGTTGAACTTGAATGAACTAATAAATGAACAATTTGGCAATAGATGAAATGGCTTTAGGCAAAATGATTGTAAACGAATCGGTTATTAAACCAACTGGTGATTAGGCTAAATGGATAATGGACAAAATGATAACTGGACCAAAAGGATGGTAGACGAAATGTTGGACAAAATGGCATGAGACAAAATGAAGGTAGACCATGTGGTGAGTGGACGGGACTGGAGTAGACGAATTGGCAATTTACCTTCATACATACGTACATGTACTGTATTTACAACCCAATAACTTTTTGTTACTTTCACTTTTGGCCAAATGGGCTCCCACTCATCCACAACTAAAGTTAAACTCTATCCTCTCGCAAAATCACCATCCGCCATCTTTCTTGTACTCGTCATGCGATTTTCGTAATATTTATCATTACGGCTTTATGTGTTTAGTTTCACCAGGGGATCAGAAACAAAAAAACATAAAGCTATATTCTCCATTGTTAGTATTTAAGTCTTGCAGGAATATTACAATTCAAAATTATGTGAGACGATATTATTGCTTTTATATTTCCTTGATTATGTATGTATGAAATTTATTTGAATGAATAATAAAGAACATAAAGAATTTTTCATGGAACGATCTCCCGCCTTCAACTCGGAGGTGTTGCGTCCATAATGGATTCATTAAGCTTTATTCGTCCATCACAAATATCGGCAAGATTGGATGGGACGAATTTGGCATTTCCCATATAGGCGCGTATACATTATGAATTTTACGCCCGATTATTCCATCGGTTAAATCAGGATATACGGTGATTAGAGTGTGTGAGGTTGAGAGAGGTTAAATATTCCGGTTTATGTGCATGGAAGGGAGAGAGCGAAATCGGGTTGAAACATAGTAGGGGAAAGAGAAGGTCTATTTAAAAGTTTTCTTTGTGCTAATGATGACACTTGATATCACTCGTTATCGGGTTTAATGCACTGGAATCGCTATATTTCGGGTATTTTTGTAATTTTCTTCATGTGAACATAAATAACTCAATGTCACGATATTTCACAAAATGGTGGGGGCACGGGACTGCATCGAGCAAATGTCTTCCCAATCTCAAAATATTGTATATTAATAAAAAAAAGTACAATGGCTATTTTCCAGAAGATGCATCTATGGGGGGGGGGGCCAAATACCGAAGAACGGAACAAGATTCTTTTTATAAGGAAATAACAAAACACCACCAATTCTCCCCTTTTTATTTTCAATTACAACACGTCGAAAGTGAAAAGAAATGTCAACACTCTCTTGATAACACAAAAGTTTAATTAAACAAAGGACCATTACCACGAGAGTCTACTTCATCTTAAAACGGACTGTTCACCAATTTAATAAAATCTACAGTTCATCGCACACCTTTCTTAATTCCAGTCTGTGCTTCACAATGACCTGAAGCAGTAAATTTGAAACATAAACAAATGCGCGTGTTTTATCAAGGATTCCATCATTTTGTGTGTGTGCTTTTTTTTAACAAAATAATCCACAGGAATTCCTCGCAAAATATAGCTTTCATTTTTTGTCATGATCAATATTTGATTTATTGCTCACCACTGATTAATGGGAGTTCTTAGGAAAATAGGTAACCGTACTTTGATGGACAATTGGGGTAGCTATGACTGGCTATATAATAATGAGAGTGTTTGTAGTAGATTCATGCTGTGAATAAATGTGTGTGTATGGGTTGGTGTGAGCGGGTGTGTGTGTGTGTGTGTGAAGGAGGGTGGTTGAGTCATAGCTCTATGGTTGAGTTGTGTAGACTCTGTGAGAGTGTCGGGGCGTATATGTCTCGGTGGGTGTGTGTGGGTGAGGGTAGGGTGTATGCATGGCTGTGCGTTTTTTAGTGCGTGAGTGTGTACGGGTAGATAATGTACCCATTATATTCATTTTCAATGGCGATTCAACATTTTTTTTAGAAAGAGATCTTTTGATTTTTTAAGAATAGACAATAATCTCTCAAAAAATTAAATTATCATGTTGTGATCGGAAACTTTTAACTTGTAATACATTACATCAGACTTACAATAGAAATAGTTTTGATCGATTGACCACACTTGGAATATAATGCTTTATTACGTCAACTTGGCTGTTGATGATAAATAAAATGAACTAAGGCATAATCGAGGATATTCAATGAGATGTTAAGATTAATATGCGTAATGCGGTATCTTAAAAAAATAAAATGAAGACAACAACAACAAACATTTGTATAAGAAACAACATTTACATAATTTTGGAAGAAAATCATAAAATCAATGGTAGACCTAATAATGATGATGATAATAATACAATTATAAACAATGATAATAAAGGATAATACAACCTAGTAAAAATACATTTTAACGAAAGGGTAGACAGAAGAAATTTGTAAAAAGTTTCATCAAAATCAATTACGAAATTAAAAGTTATGAAATTTGACTATCCCAGCTTATTTTTGGGCAACCTCAAATTTGCATTGTTGTTCCAAAGTGATAACTTTGCAGCAATATTCCCCCAATTTTTTCCAAATGCCTAACGTGTTTACATGGACTGAAGATGTATCATGGTAAAAGTGATTTACATAACACATAAATATAAAAGTTTGGGAACAATACATTTTATGTACTAAACCTGCCATTTTGAAGCAACATTGCCTATCTGTACATGCCTTGATTTCGTCCAGACTCTATTTCGGTTATGCCCTACCGTTTAAAGGTATATTGTGTCATTGGTTTATTTCAAAACTTTCTTTTTAAATTAACTCTATGTTTTCCACAATATTTATAAACAAGTTCTGAGTCCATACAATGTATTGTATTGGTTAGAAAGAACTGTTTTTATTCCAATCGCAACTTGTACGTTTACAGAAATTGCAGAACAAAGCAGCTCGTATTTGCTCACAAAGCTTGCACCGTTTGCTTATAAGTGAACGTGAAGTTCTGTTTTTAAATCATTGTGTCCATGGGTCTGCCCCTCTATCATGTATATACACCATGAAAAACTCAGGATATCCTTTGTTTCCTAAGTGAAATAAAATGGGGGGGGGGGGGCGGGGGGCGAAATTATTTTTCTGGACCAACATGTGAATATTCATGACTTGCGTCTTCGGATTGAGAGTACGCATGCGCGTGGACTTTGCCTCGACCAGTGCAGATCGTAAGCATTCACGTTGCTCAGAATGAATTAGCATCGTCAAATTACCGGTACCCTTACATAGTTACATATACATGTATAGGTCTTATAGGCCTAGATCTATATATACAGTGCGTCCCACAAAAAACGAAACCGAGATTTATCGATGATTTATCATAACTTAATCGCAAATACAATAGACAAATGACCTACCATTTTAAAGCTTAGAATCTCCTCTTTCATCTGAAATTACTTAGATTATTTCTCATTCACGCATGAGTGAGCAAAAACAATTTGAAAAGGATATATTAAAAAGTCACTTGGCGGGCCGTATCTGGGTTTTAAAAAGAAAACCACATTTTTAAAAAGTTCAATATCTGCTCTTTAATTTGATACCTCAATTACAGAAAATGGTCAAGAAATAACAAAGTTCTGGTTATTTGAAATAAGGCTTGAATTTCAATAATTTCATAAAATGAAGAGGTTTTACAGGATAGCGTTCAAACTCACTCGACACTCCGTTTTGTTGACGCTCAGCCATGCATTAAGTCTTTTGTTACCGTGCGATAGCTTCAGTGGGAAACCGGTGAAAACACGTTTATTTAATGAAATTATGGAAATACAAGCATTGTTTCGAGGGATCGTAACTTTTTTACTACTTGACCATTTTCTGTGATTTAGGTATCAAAGAAAAGAGAAGATATTGAACTTTTTAGTCATGTGATTTTCTTTTTGAAATTCAGATACCCCCCGCCAAATGAGTTTTTGGCATCCTTTCTTCGAATTGTTTTTGTTCAATCATGCGTGAATGAGGAATAATCTAAGTAATACCAGATGAAAGAGGAGATTCTAAACTTTACATTGGTAGGTCATTTGTCTATTTTATTTATGATTAAGTTATGATAAATCATCGCTAAATCTCGGTTTCGTTTTTTCTGGGACGCACTGTATATATATATATCCAATTCTTAAACACTTAATAAACTAGCTGCATTAACTTTACCTCAAATCTGGACCTGTCTAATGAATGCCTAGTACTAATCAGTGTTGTAGTGCCTTGATGCTCGGCCTTGGCCTTTAGGCGCCTAAATGCCTAGCTACTTTTTCAAAGCCTTGGCCTTGAGAGGGCCTTGGCCTTGAGGATTTTGAGCCTTGAAATTTTAAGGCTTTTTCAAGGCATTTTGTATTTTGTACTTTCATTTGTTTTAAATAAGTAATTATAAATGTTTCAATTGTTTTTTTTTTTATATATTTAATAACACTAATGGTCAATACTACCAATCACCAGTAACAGTAGCAGCAGCAGTAGTAAGTGTACTAGCAGTGTCATCAATTGTAATTGTCACCATTATCAAGAAATTCAAACAAAGAATACATCAGTTATGAAAAATAGCATTATGTATTGGTAATGTGTTGTAATCATATGATGATAATGACAGTAAATAATAATGGTCATGATCAAGATGACAAGAATAATTTTTACATCTGACTGCAATTTTGACAACAATTTTCATACTTTAAACATATCTAACTCTAAAGAACGATAACAAGGTTGATTTCTATTCCATTAGGATTTTCCTTGTATTATTTTCTTTAGCCAACAAGAATGTTTTAAGTCTTAATGATATTCTGAAAAGATTTGGTAAACTTGAACACAGTCTCCAATTTTGTCATATCCAAATGGGTTATGTCAATGGCATGATGAGCCAGAAACTTTGAGGGGCCAAGCATGGCATATATAGAGCAAAATTTCTGTCCAAAAAAAGAAGAAAGCGATTGAAGCGAGCGAGTGAACAAAACATGTCCCCCTCTTTCTATAAGAAAAGCTAATTTTGCAATAGATTGTTTAAAAAAATAATATCACATTTACTCCATCTTTTCCTTTCCCTTTCCCCCTTGTCTAAGTTTATTCTTGGTGGTGGGACTTCTTCTTCTCTCTATCTCTCTTCTAAATTTTATATTTGTTTTGGGTCAGATTGACAAAACAAAGGGGAAAAATGTTTACTTCTTTTTAATCATATATCGTTCAACATTGAATCTCATTTCTCTACAGTTTCAAGGAAATAAACAACATATTTGTTTTTGTGTCAATATGGTTTCAAGAAATAATAATAAAAAAAAAAATTAATAATTAATAATTATTAATATTATCAATAAGTATTAATAATTAATGATTAATTAACTGTTTAATAAAAGTGGTTGTAAGCAGAAAAAATATGAAAACTGACAAGAGTCCTAAAAATGACTCATTTTCAGTTTAAGCATTTGAAAATTTTAGCTTGCGCTTTGTGCTCTCTTGCCCCCCCCCCCAAAAAAAAAAAAATCCCTGTAGGATTTTTTTTCCAAATGAAATATGCCCTTTTTAAAAAAGAAATACCTTCTTTAATAATAAAACATAATACATTTTAGGTTCGAAAATCACAGATTTTGAATCGTGCTTGAATCAAGTATTGTTTAGTACAGTACTGCTAATGGTTACAAAAATGTATAGAATGTTGCTTTATGGTTGAAATATCACAAATATTTGGCTCGCTTCCTGCACTCGCATCAATTATTGTACTCGTTCTCTTCCCGTTCACAAAAAAATGCTTAGAATGTCCAGTTTTCAGGTTGGAATATCACAAATTTTTGAGCTCGAGCTTTGCGCTCGCATTGTTTTTTATTGGTGAGTTATGTATCTTATTCAAAATGCAGTAATTAACTGCTTCCTTTACTGGTCAGTATATAAAAAGAATTAGCGAGCGCAAAGTTATTTTTTAGTTAGATACACATCTTTTTCATGATATCAAAACCAGCTCAGAATAAAATAATTTCCATGTCTTATTACACGACATGTCACGAAGTTTGAGCTGGTGATTCGCGCTGGCAACATCGCGCAAGGAAATTTCAACAATGATTAGCCCCATAATTGACCATAAATCAAGTTTTACAACTTCAGAATTGCTTTGCTTTCTCGCTGAGAAGTAAAACCTAAAGCAAAATATCTATCTTATAATTAAAAATCACTTTAGAAAGCCTTGCTCAACTTAATTTCTTCACGCAGTTCATAATCTCATTTTGAAAATACATGTATCTGTTTGCACAAAAAAACTCATTTTGAAAAATGGGTGCCTTTTTTACGTTGACCCCCTCCCCCATAATAATTTTCTGCTGCCCCTGTCCCAGGGAGTGGAGACTGAAACATACGGTACGTTGAGAATGCCAGGATCAGATGACCGTGGTAATAATAATTATTGCAATGTAAATCGCCTATAGAAAAATTATGGATTATGTGTACACAGGTAACTATATCATTATTTTAATATGTCTCTATCATGAAATTATTTTTGTTTTAAATGTACAAAGGTTTTTTTTTCTCGCTCAGTCCCCTCGCTCACATACATTTTACCAGGTGTGATGTCTGCCGCCTAAGTATTGTTAGTTTATTGTTCTGTATATCGAAAGTTTGAAATGCCTTGGCCTTGAGGTTTTCAGGCCTTGGCCTTGGGTTTCCATGCCTTGGCCTTGGCCTTTGGTATTGAAGCCTTGGCCTTGGGTATTAAAGCCTTGGCCTTGGCCTTGGAGGTTTGAGCCTTGACTACAGCACTGAATAGCCGACTAATGCCATGGTTAACTTCGAACTGGTTGATTCCGAACTTCACGTTTAATTAGGTTTAGACAAATATTAGCTTATTTGCCATGGTTTTATATGTCTAGTCCGTATACAAAACCAGTCCTAGATCTAAAAAAAATATCTTTGTTCTAGTCTAGTCTCTATATCTAGACTCCGATCTACGCTGTATCAGCATGGAACCACTATAATTTGACGATGCTAATTCATTCTGAGCAACGCGCATGCGTACTCTCAATCCGAAGACGCAAGTCATGAATATTCATATGTCGGTCCAGAACTCGGTGGGAAAAATAATTTCGCGGGCGGGGGCTTCTGTTCATGCTAGGCCCTCACTCTGAAATTATCTCCGTAGACAGATCCGTGATGCCAACTTCGTTGAATTTAAAGTAAAATTGAAGACATATAACCCTGCGTATGTATAATTTCATGCTATAAATTGTTTTTCTTTTTCACCTGTGTGCCTTGAACATTTATATCAAAATGGATATAATGACTTAAAATCACAATTATCATCATTATCATCATCATCATTATCGTCATCATCATTTGAGGGTCACCATAGAAAACCCACTGAGCCTTTTTAACTTTCCAAGCCTTTTCAATTCGTAACCGATTTAACTTTTTTTAATTGATACCTTTATCCTTTCTTTTGATTTAATTGATATTCCCTAAGTTTTGTTTTCTTTTACTGTAACTAACATGACTACAAAAGAGACTTATACATTTAAATAGTTTCATAAATGTGGAGCTTATTGAGCACGATTTTTAAAGAATCTATTTTTTTTATGCTGTGGAAAATCATTATTAACAATTCCTTTTCTACGCATTACCATATATCGTGCAAGTAAATGGAAATTCCTATGATCATGCCCCGAGCTCAAATAAAAAAAGAATCATTTATATTCTTTAGATGAATGCAAATGATATCGTCAGTTTAATCATGCACTTTATCATGTTTTTCCTGTATACAAATAACTGAGTGAGTCTCATTCAGCTAAACTGCGTGAGCTTTATTTCTAATCGAATTCGAAGTACTCGGAATTCGATGATAATAATCCTCTTCAAAAATATATCATTCTATCGGAACAACCTTCCCCGCCGTATCTTTAAATAATTGGTTCAAAATTCCTTTCGATTAATTTCTTATAATAATAATATATCAATGTAGACAAATCGGTCAGAACATATTATAAAACTTCAGTGATAAAAGATATGCTAATTTTAATGATATTAGACAAGAAAAATACCCCTTCTCCCTAGTTAGACTTAAACAGCTTCTCCACTCCTGTGGAGTAATCTCATATCTGTTCGATTTCTGAGAAAGTCCACACTACTTTGTAAGTAACAATAATGCAGAATCTATCTCTCACATTAATTTCGTATGAACATCTGATATCAAAGTTATATTATAAATTGGCAAGATTTGATTGTGAAAAGACTACTATGAAGTGTTTCTCTCGATCCATGACAAAAGTCGTAAGATCTTGGTATAATAGCCGTACTTGCCATCCCTTGCACATCCTTCTCCCCAGCTGACTATACCTAGCTGATACCATCTGTTTTCATGTTGCATAGCAAATGGTCCACCACTATCTCCTTGACATGCATCTTTCTTATCTTCAGCAGCGGAATACCCAGCACAGAACATAAACTTGGTCACCTCAAACTCGGTGGCATCTTTACACCTCTTGATCCTAACGACTGGTAGTTCAACCTCAGTAAGGTACCTGGGGTATGGTCCACCTTCAGCTATTTGACCCCAACCAGTCACCCTACCCATCCTATCAGTCTGCAAGAGTGACTTAGCCAGCCAGACAGGTGGAAGACATATCGGACGAATGTAGTTGGTAAATTCCTCAAAGGGTTGCTTCAGACGGATAAGAGCGATGTCCTTGTTAAAGTTATCTTGATCGAAGTCTTCATGTTGAATGATCTGGTCTACTTCAGCAATAACCTGATGGTCTTCCGTTGTCATGGTATCGTGGTCGCCGAAGTAGAGAAGAATATCCCGGAAGTCAAGCCTGTATAAGACGATGCAATGTGCTGCAGTCAAGACCCATCGCTGGTTTAAAAGTGTGGCTCCACAAACGAAACTTCGTTCCGCTTTGTGCCAAATGCGACCCATGTAAGGAGCAGAGCCAGGGAGTGACTGGTGCCCGCCTACCACTCTTCCTTCCCTCGGGGCTACAGTGGTTGAAATAATGGCTTCAGGGGCTGTGATCGTCCCGCAGACTATACGATATAAACGTAATAGACAAGGAAAATTATATATCGTATTACTTTAACAAAATTATCATTGTTTTATTAGTCAACATATTTAATATCACAATAGTGTATGCACTAGTATGCGATATCAATAATACCGTCTATGGTCACTTTCAATAAACTCGCAATGCAAAAATTGTCAACATAATCGCAGGCCTTCTCATTTGTCACTACAAAAATACTCTATTATCATCTGTTATACTCACATACCAAACTTTATACCCCCGTCACACTTATTCGGAATCAGCAGGAATCGAGCAGAACCAGCCGGAATGACGAACTTTCAAAATTCGTGCCACATTCGGGAGGGAATTTGAAATTTTCACTACTTTTGCAAAAATGTCTTAGAACATCCTTTGATCCCGCCTCGATTGATTCTTGCACATTCCGGGTGTATTGACTGTCGAATGCAGCTCGAATACAGTCGGAACACAGGAAGAATATTAAGAATGCTGTTAGAATGCAGCAAGAATATTTAGAATGCAGTCAGAGAGCAGTCAGAATGCACTTCGAATGTCGTTCGATATTTCTCCACTTCGAATGCACTTCGAAAGTTTTGAACATGAGCAAAACATTCGGGCCGGTCACAAGAATGGACCCGAATGTCTGGAATGCACTTAGAATGCAGTCGTAATTTTTAGAATGCGCTTCGAATATCCAGGAATGTACCAAGAATTTTCATTCCGACGGCATTCCGGCTCATTCCGCCTCTAGTGTGACGGGGGTTTTACCAGATTTCTTTGTCACACTTCAACATGTCTTCTTATCTCTGTTCAGTATTGGATATCACTTGGTATTAGCGTCGCTAAATACTATGCATTTCGTTTTCAGTATCAGTTTTTCTAATAATCACACGAAACATTATCACAACTAATAATATTCAATCACTGAATTTAAATAGTTTACCTTGTGTAATATTGATGTTAGGCAGGTGCATATCTGCTACAGTAAGCCATGCATGGGCTTCTCCTCTCATATTGCCTCGTTGATCCGATACCATACATGTGTATTTTCCTGAATCTTGACTAACAATATTCCTTATCAAAAGACTCCCTCCTGAAATCTGAAAAGATGTAATACATATATATATGTACATATATATATATATATATATATATATATATATTCATATATGTGATGAGTTCTAACGACAGAGTTATCGAGTTAAGTGATAAATTCGATCAATATCACACCTGCGTAAAACAACAACTCTTTGCCATATACTCCTGCCCATTTTAAGAATGAAATGAATACATACTTCGATACAGCATGAGTGCTCAATATTTCTCAAATTATGTATATTAACTATTATTGAAAAATATTAAAGCATTTCTAATGCTTGTTCATGCCCCCAAATATAATAATAATAAAAAAAGAAAACATTGTTTATTGAATTCGCCAACGGGGAGTGGATACTAAATCCCAAACCTCGAGGATTTAAATCAAATCCAGAGTGGCTTGTGTACAGTGACCTGTAAGAATTAAAAATACAACCTTATGGATTTGAAATTGGAAGAATTAAATTTTGAATAAAAATCCTTTGGATTTGAAAATAATTTTTTTTGTTTTGTAAATCAGAGTGTAGTATAGATATGACACCACTAACCAAAATGATTTGTTCTGTTTGAGAGACTCTTGTTCCATCCTTCCACCATTCAATTGAATCAAGAGCTGACTTTGCTTGGCATTCAAACAAATAATGATCGCCAACTTCCAACGATGCGTTGATAGGAACAGCTTCAAAATGGCGGTATGGATCGAATGCTGGATAAAAATTGAAATTGGATTGTTATTTATCACATAGTATGTTTTTTAAAGCATATATCTAAAACAATTGGAGCGCCTCTGGCAGTCTCACCTAGTCTACAATTGTAGACCCACATCTGCAGTGTGTGTATCACAGCTGATTCAAGGAGTCTGCATAGCAGACTAGGTCTACTAGAGCCTGCAGATCTGAAATGGCTCGCTTCGCTCGCCCTTTCAGGCTGGTTTGCTTCGCAAACCAGCTGCAGATCCCACTTCACGAGCCATTCAGAGTCTGCATAGCAGACTAGTCTCACCTGCATCGCGCGATTCAATATAACAGCAGAGCTGACTTTGAAAACAGTTATAAAATAATTATCCACAAAAACACCATTCATATAATGATACAATACTACGTTCATTGACAATAAATGACATTTAACCCTGATCATGCGACCTAAGACTTGTCAGTGATACTTGATTACCCCTATATCCATATTTTATAAACTATATATATAAACTTTCAAAGTTATGACAACAATCTAATAATTACCTCCAAATGGCCAAAGTTCAATGACCTTAAATGACCTTTGACTTTGGTCATGTGACCTGAAACTTATATGAGATGTTTAGTGATACTTGATGACTCTTTTGTTCAAGTTTCATGAATCAGATCCATAAACCCTTAAAGTTATGATGATAATTCAACAATTACCCCCAACTTGGCCAAAGTTCGTTGACCATAAATGACCTTTGACCTTAATCATGTGACCTGAAACTTTGACTTGATTTGATTTATTGTTTTCTTCTGCATCCATGGAACATTCGTCTAATACATTTTCCATAACATAATAAACATAATATGTTAGCATTTTTGGCATGAATCATAAATAAAGTGTACACAAAAAATAATTCCAGACAAAAAATTATAAACAACCAAAAAAATTATTATATGATATTCACAATTTGCAGGAGAAGAATTGTCATCATAAGCAGATTGCTTGAAGAAAAATGACAATCCCAAACTAAAACTAATTAAATTAATTAATACGTTTATAAAGCAGAATGGGCATGTATTTTTAAATACGAAACATCAATTCATGCAATATTTTTAGTATGAAGATGAAGATGATAAAGGTGACGGTGATATGATGATGATGATGATGATGATGATGATGAACTCGCACAGGATGTTCAGTGATACTTGATTACTCTTATGTCCAACTGTCATGAATCAGATCCATAATATTCCGATCTGGTGGTGGTGGTGATTTTTTTTTTTACCTGATTGCTAAGAAAGCATTAATGCTTGTAAGCAAGCAACCAGAGGACCGACGGCTTAAGGTCCTCTCCGAAGGACCTGGTACTGAGGATTAATGCCTTACCAAAGGGCACTAGCGCACCAAGTGGGAATCGAACCCGGGTCACCGGAATACGAATCCCCCGCTCTACCGACTGAGCTATCGCGCCTCTAAACCTTCAAAGTTATGAAGGTAATGAAACTCAAGCAGGATGTTCAGTAATGTTTGATTACCCTTATGTACAAGTTTCAAGAAGGAGGTTCATATACTGTCAATTAAAACATTTTAACATTCGGTTAAGATTTGGTGTTGACGCCGCCGCCGTCGGAAAATGTAAAAAAAAAATCGCTCGCACTTCGCGCTCGCGTCGCCTTTTAGGTGATTTGAATATCTTGCTCAATATGGAGCTTAAAATATAAAATTTAAAAGTCAATATACAAAGCATATTTCAATTCGGAAATCGAACTTTCATTATTTTATTTGATTTACACATTGATTTTTAAAAGCTTTGTAAAAAAATTATGTTTTATCATAGTCTGAATATTAGCCTTTTCTGCTCGCAATGTACCTATCATTTTCCTGTATTCCTTAAAGTTCTCAAAATATTCCTATTCAGGTCAGATCAGACTGTTAAAACGTATCAGCTAGCGCTGCACGCTCAAATTTTGATTTGTGAGTTATGTATATCTCAATATTAACCATATGGCCAAGTTTCATGAACTAGGTCCATATACTTTCTAAGTTATGCTGTCATTTTTTTAAAAACTCTCTGCTTCGCAGGTGAGACAAAAAAATGATGATAGTAATAATAACAATAATGATAATAATAATAAATAAATAATAGTAACAAATAGAAATGTGATTGTTTTTCATTACATTGTATATTTTTAAGCAATAGTAATGACGATGATGGTGATTAATAATAATAATAATAATAATTATAATAATAATAATGACAATAATAATAATAATAATAATAATAATAAATGAAAATGATAGCAATGAAAATAATTATATCCGCCACTGATTCTTTTTAATACTGTTTTGAAATATTTGGAACTCAATGCAATTCCGAAGTGCAGCAGTGATATCATTCAATATTATAACAATTATCAATCTGAAAATCTATTCATATATTATATTTAGCAACTCACCAAACTGAACATCGACTCTAAGGCATTCTCGACCTGAGAAAGAAGCCACACATGAATATTGACCCTGATGATGTGTGTCAAAACCAGGAATAAGAAGATCATTTGAAGGTAGTATATATATCCCATTAACAGAACCTAGTATGCACAAAAAACAAAGCGAAGATAAACATTTTTATCAACCAAGTAATTATATCATTATCGCCAATCGGATCACAAGTAACTTATAACAAAATAATGAAACTCACAATTGGTAAAAGTACTATCGAAACGATTTCTTCTTCATGTTATACATGGTTGCAAAAAAAACCTATAGTATGTCATCTCAATGAAATAAAATTATGACTTTTTATTCATCTTAAATCATTTTTTTTTTAAAAGAATTTCTAACTGCCTTGCCTTCATCATGTACTATGTATTGAAATCCTTGCCAACAAAATTCGCAGGGACTTCTATTCATGGAATAAGTTTTGGTGAGTCTGCAGTCAAACAAGTGCTATCTATGCGGATGATATGACTCTTGTTATCAGGTTAGATAACGCATCAATTAATAGAATACATGGACATAGAATAGAAAGGCTGTTTGAATGTTATGCAAATATTTCGGGTTTGAAAATAAATAGAGAAAAAAACTTTTATATTACTATTGGGACCCCTCTCCAAAGAAAAAGTTTCAATTCCTTTAGGGAAACTAGTAGAATTCATTAAAATATTGGGTATTACCTTCTCATTAGATGTGGAGGTTCAGGAAAGGATAAAATGTTATCCTAAGCCAAATAAAAAGACTTAACATAAAACAACGAGATTTAACTCTAATGGACATAATACAATTAATTAAAATGTTTGTACTCTCAAAATTAAAATGATAGACTTGCGTTTGAATTTCTATGAAATGGTAAAGACAAAAATTAAACGGAATGTGATGTTTTTGAACTATGACAATGGAGGACTTAAAATGATAGATTTTCGTTTATTTGTTTATACAAAGAGAATCATGTGGATTAAAGTACTTATACTCGGAGATTCTAAGATGAGATGGAAACATTTCTTTAAATACCAAACGCGAGAGATGGGAGGTCTACTGTTATTTGTCAGTAATGTTTCTCTGGTTTCAAACGAATTGTTCTTGCCAAGATTTTATTCAAATATGATGGAAATTATGAAAGATTTTTTATTAAAAAAGAAACATATAAGCTATTTTTTTTGGTGTAAAATCAGGTTTTTTTTAACAGAGTGGGCAAAATACAAACAGCTGACAAAAAAGGAGGGTTTGCTTTCCTGTGCCCTCACTTCTGTATATGTAGCTGATAGAGAAAAGCCTAAATAAAAGTTGCTTTTCTACCCTACCAAAGCATCATTTTGCCATATTGAGGGCTCTAAAATGCAAGATATTTTAATATTCAAGCTACGGATAAGGGTGGGATACCTTCCACAGGCTCTTGCGGGACTATGCTTCAACATGTTTACATTCGGGCACCTTAAAGGTGCCCGAATGTAATTGCTTGCGACATGCAGAGCAATGCCCCCTCTATCTTTTCCAAGATGTTTTATTAACATAAAAGTTGCTTTAATATGTAGAAAATGTATTTTGCCCTCATACCCATTTATGTGAAATATACACTTTTTTTATCGCTACACTCATTACATGCATTCATGCGTGCTTGTCACACCAACATAGGCGAAGTAAGACCGATTAAGTCTATTGTACTCTTTTTAAGGACGATCCACAGTTAAAAATGAAGTCCATGTCATTTTTACCAAATTTTGCAGAGAGTTACTTTGGTATCTATGCATTATGAAAATGCAAAAAAAAATATAGGTTCATGTGCTTATTTTTTTTCTACGGGACTTCCAAAGTCGCCGTATTTGAATGATATGAAGTGTTGCGCAATCATTGTGCCTCTCTTAGATCTCACGAATTCACCAAATGAGTTTAAATCATCTTTACTCTCTCGATATTGCATCAAACTTCATCAAACTTTCAGAATGTGTAACTTAGTAGATACCAAAGTAGGAGAAAGTCTTTTAATTGGTAAAACTATATCTATTTGGAGTCAGCAGCGCCATCATTTGGCAAGAATGGTGCAAAAACTCGGAAAAAACAAATTTTCAAAGACTTGAATCTATAGTATACTCAACAATTTAAAAAGTATAGTTTAAGCTGCACATTATTCAAAACCCATGTCATTTTCATCAAATTTGGCTAAACTGTAGAGGAATGTATATGGAAGATGTAGGGAAGTTGAAAATATAGGGTCCATGTGCTCGTTTTTTTAACTATAAGTGTCCAAAGTGTTGCCAGTTGGCTTGAAATCGCCTAAAATGCGCCGAAAACATGCAAATGTCTAATAACAGCGTCTAAAATGCGAATGGTTACGTACTTTTGCTCCCAAACATTCAAAATCCATGTCATTTTCATCATACTCTCTAGATTTGTAGAGGAATATATTCTAAAGCCGTTGAAATATATATGGAGTCCATGTGCTCGTTTTTTTTAGTTATCAGTGTCCAAAGTGTTGCGAGTTGGCTTGAAAATCGCATAAATGCGCCGAAAACATGCAAAAGTCTCATAATACCGTTTAAAATGCGAATGGTTCCGTAGTCTTGCTCCCAACCATTGAAAATCCATGTCATTTTTTATCATACTTTGCATATAGATACTTTTGCACCTACATATTCCAAATATGCAAAAATTAACATGGGCCCATGTGCCTGATTTTTTGCTATTGAGCTTCAAAGTTCACCAAAATGGATATTCTTAAGAATTGCGCACTCAAAAGAATTTGGCATTTTTAGACCTCACGAGATCACAGCAATAATAGTTTAAAGCTCTGGTACTCAGTCAAAATCCATGAAAATTTCATCAAATTTCACAATGTAATTTACCCTTATGATGGATAATCTCTTTATATTGCTATTAATTGTTTGCTTTTTTAAGTCTAACAACACTCTCAGTTATAAGAAATTGCGCGAAAGATAACAAAAACTCAACCTCAAAAATGTGAAATTTCAATAACAATCTTGAGAAGTACAAGAAACGCTGCACTTTATTTAAAACCCATGTCATTTTCACCAAACTTTGCAAAGTTGTAGAGAAAGGTATATCTAAGAGGTGCAAACATTAAAAAACATGGGTTCATGTGCTTGTTTTCAAACTATCAGCACTTTTTTTTGAGCAAATGTGCTTTTTAAAGCATCCCCGAAACGCTCTAAAAGCTTATGTGAGGACAAATTCCAAACCACTCTACCATTTATTAAAACTCGGGGTCCTATTCGTCATACTTTGCAACACTACAGAGTAAAGTATTTTGAAATTGTAGAGGTATTAAAAAAATAGTCCACGGAATAATTCCAATTTATTAGCTTCATAAGATAACACATCGGATCTGCAGTTACTGCAGATAAGGAGAAAAATCAGCTCATATACAGCTGATTAATAACCTGTTCATCCATTGTGACATCAGCGCGCAGAGAGTAAAATATGCGCAGATCATGATGCGCACAAACATAACTGTGGAACGTCCTTAAAGGTATGCAAGCGAGCGCTTTGTAGTCGGTATCACTAGTGTGACAAGTGACGGAGGTTGTTTTTTGTGTCATTTTATCGCAATATCGGGGAATACATTTAAAGGTATTTTCCCTTTATCTGAGCAAAATAGACATTAATACTGTCATAAAGCATATCAATGTCTTCGTCAATATATCCTCTTTCGTGTTGAATGCTGATATTTTGCATTAGTTGTTCATTGTAATGACAAAACAGAAAGATATCAACGCACATGCAAATTTTTGCCCCAAAACATGTAAATTTTGGCATAAATATTAACCGGACTGTCCAGAAAACGATTGCAATCGATTTCTCCTATCTAAATCCTTGTGAAATGCGTATTTATTTAATATGTTACCATTGTCTGTCCAAAAATATGAAAATAATTGATTTTCATGAAAAAATACAAGAAGGGCGACAAAATGGGGTCTTCTGGGCCTTCCGTACAGGATATGACCCGGCAGCAACACATTTTCTTGACCACTGATATCATGCCAACATGATTGGACCATCAAACCTTACGTGTACCCGATCAGCTGAATAAACTCTCCCAGCTCCCGGTCTTAAATCGTTACATGGGGCCGAAATAAATAAACTACACCAGTTATATGATAATATTCCATTAACATGTAAAGGTCTTCGTGTGAAGACACTGATTTGATACTTGAATTTATATAAACGAGTTAGTACATTGATTGTTATTACTACAAAAAAAAATACACACGGCCATGTTAAATGTAAAATTTGAAGAATCATCTGCTTTTAGAAACTTACAGAGAATTTGTAATTTCTCTGAAAACAATATCCGTACAATATTCCTAGTAGGAAGTCCACGTTAAACAGTAGGTTGAGGGGATTTCAATTTAAAATGTTGTATGAGCTTATATACACTGTATGCATTTGAATTTACTAGCAATGCTTGTGCCTTCTGTGATAAAAATGACGAAACATAAGAGAAACAATAAGAGATCTATCAATGGAAGAACTGTGGTGTTCTTTGAAACTTAATTGATAATAAAGATAAAAAATTGGGAGGGATTTCTCATTGGTTTAAAGATATCTAATATGGGGAACGAACAGGTGGTTAATCATATATAACACTGCTAATAAAATACACGATCTTTGTTTATGGTAGGAATAAAAATAAACCCCCTCACCTCAAGAAATAAAAAAAAAAAATTTTAGAAAATGAATATGAGGAGAAAAAAACTAGCTGAAGAGAGGGGAATTTTCACCAATAGAGGTGGCGAGGCAGGCACGGACATCACGGATTGATATGATAGTACAGGGGGCTGTGTACTTGTGTGTGTGTGGGGGGGGGCTGTGCGGGTGTTGGGGTGGTGTGCGGTGTGTGTCCGATAGTGTTTTGTTTGTGCTTGTGCTTAGATGACGGAGAGGGGGGGGGGGTGTTTTGAAGACAGATTAAACTTCTCTCAGATCTTCAGTTAAATCATGTTGAATTATGTATTTCTTTTTTTATGAAAAATGAAAATGTACTTTAATATATGTGGGTTTTTTTTTGGAGATAAATGAAAATAATAAAGCGTCACAAGTCGTTTTAGGTCGTTCGTTGCTAGCGAACAACTTTATGGGAGACTAATAAGGGGATCATGCTAATCTCTGTAACAACCCTAAATGTAACATTTAATTGGTTTCTTAAAACAAATAGAAAGTGACATGTAAAACAACTAATTGAATCAAGAAAAATATAAAAAGAATGCATTAAAACCTGTCATGAGTCGCACGCCATCTTTGTACCACGTGATGTCTGCCAGTGGGTAATTGGTAGTACATGATTGTTGTACCAGATCGTTGTGTACAGGAGATATGTCTTCAGGTGTCCCATGGAATACCAGGTCACTGTTACATTCACCTTCCGGTGATTCCTCAACTATCTCTATGAGTTAAAACAAAGTGAGAATTTAAAGTAAATAGAACTTTTAAATCAACTGTTGATAAAAATCATTCAAAAGAGCGGCTTGGTTTTCACATTTCTAACATTGATAGTCAAAAGATGAGGGTCCAGGATTGACTAGATAGTGGAGCCTACGAGGGCCAGCCTTTTTCTTCAAAACTTTCCTGATTAACAAGAAAGTTATTCAAATCGATACCTTCACCTCGGATCCGCATGCAGCTGACCTAGCTTGGTGCATTGAGCGAATCAACGAATGTCTATTTTCTCTATTTTTGTCTATCCCTCCCCTCCTTTAAGAAATATCAAACATTCAATGATTTATTTTCTCTCTTTCTTTACTCATTTATTATTGTAGTAGTGGATCCAGAGTGAACTCACGCCACCCTCCCCTATTTTTTTGCACGGGGCCGACAAACGGTTAAGTAAATTGAAGGCTATTTCACTATTGTCCCCGACAGAGCACAATCAAATCCTTATCTATCCTCCCTTTTTCTGGTTCTAAACCTTCGCCGGCGCTGCCAAAGTCTTAACCGGCGCCAAATGAAGAAATATTAAGTGCCTAAAACACCGGCACATTAATAATCAGCCTCATTAGGTTCTAAACCCTACCCGGTTGAGGAAAATCGGCGCTGCTTGAATCTTACCCTTGCCGGCGAAAACTAATCGTCACCTAATGACTACAATGGCTTCGGTGACAGCTAATCGGCGTTTAGTGATTTCTAAAACGGCGCCGGTGAAAACTTCTTCGACACCACTTAATTTTTAACACCATGATCACCGGCGTCTGTTAAACTAATAGGCACCCCTTGTTTTTGACACTGGTATGTGTAGATCTGTGTGTAGGTAGGTGACTGATCTAGTACACATCACATGGGCACACGTTTCACTTTTGTTGGGAAAGCACTGGGTAAGATAAATCATTGCCAGAGACTTTGTGGCTGGACAACTCATGTGTGTAGTCTTCATTTCTCAGTCACATTCTTGCTTGAAATGGCACATGATTGATATTACATCAGATAAAGGGCCTTGTCTGTAGGTTTGGTGACGGTTGACTGTAACACCGGTGCGCCGGGGAAAACGTATCTTCAGGGCTATTCTCATTTGAAAGTCCACCATGACTGATGAATAATGTTTTCAAGATATTTTTTACCGATTTTGTTGAAGGCGCCGCCAATAGAAAATGCACATGTGAATAAACTATGCAATTAAAAGATAAAACAATGCGTGAATAATGAATATATGATAACAATTCAGCGTAAATGAATGAATGAATTAAATAATGAATGAGCACCCTCCATACCTTCACTGTGACAAAACCAGGATCAACCTACTATTTATTTCTTCTGAAGACGACAAGAACACACTTGTCGAAACGTCGAGATTGGGTGGTCCTTTTCAGGACCAACACTTGCCCAAGAAATATATTTCTTCGCCATGGAATCCTTAAGAAGTTACATTTATTTCTTCATTATTTAATTCATTCATTCATTTCCACTGAATGATAGCAATTCAGTGTAAATGAATGAATGATTGGATCCGCATCCTCCATGCCTCCACTGTGACAAAACCAGGATAGACCTACTATTTATTTCTCCATTATCTACTTTATTCATTCATTCATTTCCACTGAATTGCTATTATACTGTATATTCATTATTCACGTATCGCTTTATCTTTTGATTGGATAGTTTATTCACAGGCGCATTTTCTCCAGTAAAAACATAAAGTGATTGTCACCTACTTATTTGTTTTCAATTTGTTTTCAAGCAAGATACAGCTAATAATAAGAGTCTTCAGTGGATATCACTTCTTATTTCATACCCCCCCCCCCCTTCGATGGATGCCAGTGTTAAGTGAATTGAAACGTGAAAAAAATGAACAGATCTAGAATCAGGAGTGAGTTACCTTGACAGACAATAGGTGTCCCTAGCCATTCTCCACCATGTGAACAAACTCTTCTTGGTTTACCGCTCGTTCTCATGTAACCAGGTTCACACTCTACAATACAGAGCTTACCCTGATCGTATGGTGGATAACAAGGACCTGAGAATATCGCGTGGTCTGGTACATCTAATTCCGAGCAATGTTCCTCTGTTATCACAATCACAAACGTATCACATTTATCCATAATTACATAACTCTATTTTTTTTCATTTAAAAGGTTTGGTGAAATTCCAGCTCATTCCTATCTCATGTTAACATGGTTAATGTATATGACTTAAAACTGTTAAGGTGTGGTTGGAATTTAAAGAAAAAAGAATAAACAGAATTTTGCTTTCGAGATCCTGGCAAAATGAAAATTTTGCTTACTTTCCTTTTTATTATAAAAATACTTCTCAATAGTGCAATGAGATTAAATTTTAGAATATATTTTTCTTCAAAGCTTTCATATATACAATCACTAAATTTGTAAGGTAACAGATCAATGGGTCTAAAAATAATAAACATATAGAGGGGGTCTAATATCCTTTAATGTAAAATTCAATTTCTCACAAATCAAATCATAAGACAGAGTGAAAAGTCGCTAATCTAAAATGATCGATGGCACTCCAGATTAACTCATATTATTGAAACTCAAACAATTTTAGATAAGCCTTAAATGTAACTTTGGCCATTTACGAGCAAATAGAGTAGCTTACAAATAATTTCACCGCTCTCCTGTGATTAGATACAAAACTATAAAATGTATATCTACACCAAATTGGAAAAGCATATACAGGCCCACATGCAAATGAACACCTTAGAATGTTGGCTTCAAGTGGTTTGATACAACTTTTTAAAAGTTACATCACGTTTGATTTGGTTAAATAGTTATGAATAAAGACGAAGTGTGATTCTTCATCTCTCATACAGTTTTACATAATTATAAGTTTTAGTTTATTCTTTGTTTGTTTGTTTGTTTGTTCACCTCGACAAATGTCACTTTTTTCTATGTCCCAGCTGCCGCTGCTCTGGCAAATGATGAAGTCTACAGCAGGAACAAGATCCGAGTAACATATTACTGAACAATTACTTCCGGGGGATCTGTCACACGACTCTTCTACACCTCCGTACATGAAGTCCAATGGGCATTCAATGTTCAGTTCTAAGAGAAACAGTATTTTAATATGATTATGGGAAGTTTCTTACATTAGCAGATTTTTCTGGGATGTGTATTAACTGTATCAAAATTCGCGGGAATTGAAGCATATGATAAAGTCATATGCCCCCCCCCCCCAGTATAAAAAAAAGGTGTGATGAAGATATTGAGACTTTCATCACTTTATGGAGGGTGTACTTTGCGAATTATTATAGAAGAAACAATACAATCTCACCATTGAAGATTCTAGAAAAAAAACATTCGCCCTAAAAGCAAAGAATATACTCGAAATCGTTAAATCATATTTGTATAATGATAATTATTTCCAAATATGACAGCAACAGTAAATGAGCACCCCCCCCCAAAAAAAAAAAAAATAAAAAATAAAACAATAAATTGAAAGAATATGAAGAAAGAAGAATGAAGGTGCTGGTCGGACAAGGCGTATGGGGCAATACACCCCCCCCCCACACACACACATATATATACATATATATATATATATATATATATATATATATATATGTATACACACAAATTAAATTGAAATGTATCAAGTTCAGGGAAAGTGCTCGATGTTTCAACTGAAGCAGAGCGTTGTAGAAATTTTACTCACCTCTGGTCTACCAATGGTTTCGCGCCTCGATCACAGGCGGCTGATCAGGACAGGTTGCAGATTCCACTTCCCCGCATTGCCAAGTTGGATTTTTTTTATAATTGCCCACTTTAAATTGTATCGTTCCCCTTTCTTTTGTAGATCCCATATGTATTTAGATAGTTCTATTTCGTTTTGATATATCTCGTTTCGTAAAGATTTTGTGTGGTTTCTGAATCGTTCTTTGAAAGTTCCCCCTGCTAGGCCAAAATACACTTTGGTGATTGTATCTCTTTGGCCGTGTGTGACAGATGCTTTGTATATTATCGACTTGGCCAGGCAATTTCCCCGTAGAGGGCAGTCTTCCTTCACTCGGCAGTTGCATGTTTTTTCCGGAGGGTTCTCTTTTTTTTTTTTTTTCTTATGACTTTTTCGTTGTGTGATTTGATGATCGCATTTACGTTTTTCATGCAGCTGTAGCTAATTTTTACACTAGTTTTGTTAAAAATCTTGTGCAGTTTGTGTTCCTTGGGGAAATGTTTTTCGACTAGGTTGGTGAATTGCCCTCCGACGCTTTTGACATTACTGCTGTAGGGTGGGTTGAACCACGTGACGTTTCTTTGGCGTTTTTTCCTGGTTTTGTTGGGATTTTGGTTTTTGGCGAATTCGATGTCACCATGGTAACTGCTGTTGTTCAGGGCTTCCTTGTATACCGGTGCTGCGGTCTTAAATTTTTCTTCATTTGAAGATAGGGATGAAATTCTTGTTTGTACTGATGTGGGAATTTGCTTCGTGATGGTAGGGGGATGGTTGGAGTTGGCGTTCACATACATCGGGGTGTCGTTGGGTTTTCTGAAGGGTTGGTAGGAGTTATTCTCGAGATCTAAGGTTACATCTAGGTAGTCTACCCGTTTCAGGTTGGTTTGTACTGAATAAAGGGGAACGATACAATTTAAAATGGGCAATAATGAAAAAAATCCAACTTGGCAATGCGGGGAAGTGGAATCTGCAACCTATGCTTAGACGAAAAACTCATCGCAACTCACAAGAAAAACTCACTCAACCGGAGGTCCGAACTGATCAGTACATGCCGTCACAAAAGAAGGAACAAAGAACCGCCAGACCGTGAAATGCATCCATTGCCCCAACCGAGGGCCCCCACCAAATCCAACTAGCTTCAGTGTCCTGATGAGCCGCCTGTGATCGAGGCGCGAAACCATTGGTAGACCAGAGGTGAGGAAAATTTATATATATACTGTATATATATATATATATTCGAGATCAAGTGTATGGAGAGGGCCGTAGCAAAAGGGAATCTCATTGGATACACAAACTCAAAACATTAAGACCACGTGGTATAAACGCCGACCAATAAACGACCCTCTTCACCCTTTAATGAACTCACCCCCGCACACCTGACCTCACTTCACACTTAACTTTACTATAAACAACACACTATACTTACGGACCCTACGGTAACTATATATTCTATACTTCGTTACATATTGACTTACCATTACCTTGCATGTATAATTGGTTATTATTTATGGACTACAATTACTTATCTCCGTTATGTATTGCATTGTATTTACCATTGTTATTAGTAGGCCTATATTTTGTATTTTATTGGTTTAGATCCTGATGAAGGGCATGTGCCCGAAAGCTTGATGAAGACAGGTATTGACCTTGCTACGGCCCTCTCCATACACTTGATCTCGAATATAATTATGAAGAAGACCCGTATACGTACATCGGCAATATTGATCACACTTATATATATATATATATATATATATATTTATCTATATATGTATGTATGTTTATTAGATACAAATAAAGTTATGAAGGAAGTTTTGACATGAAATATAATCACATTTCAAAATTTCCGCCTTCTATCTTCCTCTATCTCTTTTTAACTTTTGAACCAACTGAAACTATACTATGATCCTAACTCTAATTCTATGCCCTCTGAATTATTGAACTCCGTGCAAGTGTCCCAGGAGCATATGTCGTGTCACCGACAGAAATAGATATACAGCTATTCATAAATTCTGTGCCCCCAAATACCGACTCTATTTTTAAAGATGGAATATGTAGCCATTGTTCTGTTGTAACTTTAAAAAATAAACGGTGGTTGATTAATTACCTGATACGCATGTGACACCATCCCTTGCCAAATCTACATCATCTGAGCATGCGCATGTTCTACCAATGGCCGTAGGTAAGCAGAGAGTTGAACAACCTCCATTGTCATCTGAACATGAATTGATACCTGTTAAAACAGTTAAATAATAATTAAAAAAAATCAAGGTACAATTTAATTTAATTCAAATAAAAAAATATTTTCTTCCATATGACATTTCTACATTTGTCGTAAACATAAATTCATACAAAAATCAGTTTGTATGAAGAATATTATGTACATGTTAGGTTTACAGAAGAAGGCGTATACCGTAAAAGCTAAGGCTTGTGGCGAGATATACGCTTATTGACATAAATACAATACAGTAAACAATACAAAAAAGGCAAAGGGCAGAGAAAAGAAGAGAAGAAAGGGAACGAGAGAGTGAGACGTGAGCGGGGAGGCGGGCATGAATTACTAAATAAGATAGAATTAAGTGTATCAGTGCGGACAAAATGTAAATGCCGCAACAACAATTGTACATGGTTCATATTTCATGTTAACTTAAAGTCAAAAGGAGACGTAAGATGGAAGATATAGGATGACGAAAGCATTTGTTTCATTTGATGCTTAAAGCTAGTTGTTAATAGAGATTTTTTTTATGTAATCAGGAATTTCGTTCCATATTGTGGGGTCAGTATAACAAATGTTGTGTTGAGAGATTATTTTTCTTTGTTTGGGAATGGATATTATTTGAGCGGGTATCAAAATGATGTATGTTGGAAACATGAATCACGAAATTTTGGTCGAATTTGAGAATTCAAACACCTGTACAGAAAATTACATTGTTGAAGTTTGTTGATGTCGTCTAATTTCAATAATTTTCAAGGAAAATACAATTTTAGTATTTGCTGGTGGTATCGTGTCGTTCGGAGAAATAATACGTCAATTTTATTTTTAAGGGAACATCATTTTTTAAGATGGGTTTGGTTTGTTTTAGCCCAGACAAAATTACAGTAATAAAGATATGGCAATAAAATGTACGCAATACAGTTTTAGGCAAGTAAAAACTTAGACGATATATCATTCAAATATTTTTTGCAACTTTGTTCTCAATTTCATTTGATGTATCCATATAAAAAAAAAATTCTTCCTCTCCAACCAAAATAACCGTTAAACAATTTTCCACTCGGCATAGTGGCGTTGCAACAGTATTTTTTTTTCTTTAACCCTCTCAGACCGGTTGCTTGCATTTATCAAACGCAGCCTCATTTTCCTGTTTGTTTTTTCTTAATTTCACTTAGTGACCAGCTGGCATGTCGTCAGTGTTTTGGTTTGAAAGAAAGTACTGACGACGTGCCCGCCGATCATCGCAATCAAACTCTAATGTTACTGTTGCGGCGACGCATTCCGGTACTCTGTTCTATTTGTTAATCATTTTCTATAATATTCTTATGTTTTATTCTTGGTTTCCCTTTTTTTCAAGCCTTTGAGGCTTTTTGGGATACCTTTTTCTTCACTATTTTTTTTTCAAATCTCATCTTAATGTTTCATGATTATATTGTATATTTATGTTCAAAATAATGTATGATATTTGTATGTTTTTACCTGTATATATTATTGAAAGAAATAAATGAGAGTATTTCCACTCTCCCTCAATACAATTAAATTACTATCAATGATAACGCCAAGAAACATAATATTTTCAACTCTAAGTAAGAATAATTTGGTTGTTAAGCTTAACCGCTGCATGGTTATGATCAATATGCCTGGTGGAGTTACGAAATATAATGTAATTGCACTTGTTATAGTTAATAGTAAGTTTGTTTGCTCAAAACCATTTAAAGCATTAGTTCAGTATGTACAGTTTCACACACGTGATACATATTTTTATCAGAATAAACACTATTTGTATCGTCGGCGTACATGATAAAAGAAAGGAGATTTGACAACGATAAATGTCATTGATAAATACAATAAACAAAAGTGGACCAAGTAATGACCATTGGGGTACTCAACATTCGATTGTCCTAAATTCAGATTGAACAGTTATAAATGGTGCATTGTTTACGATTTGATAGGTAACTGGAAAATTGATCGAGGGCAGTTCCACGAATACCATTGTTCTTAGATTGATAAAAGGGTCGTGTGGTCCAGTGGTTAGAGCATTGGACTCATAATCGCAAGGTTGTGAGTTCGAATCCCAACTCTGCCATTGTCTCCACTTTGATAAAAAGGCCCGAGAGTGATATCTGTCGTCTATAACGTCAGCCACTATGACTGATTAACCTAGACGTAAAATGTTTCATAGGTAATTGGTTATATACCAGCTTGGCGTTTACCAGCAAAATGCTGTCCTGGCGAGTTCCTACGGGAGTTACCACAAACAGAAAAACTATTATGATTAAATGTGTCAAACACTTTTGACAAGTCAATAAATATCCCTATTGCGAATGAGTCGTGCTCAAAAGAGCCAATTCGAGAAGAGCCAACTCTGTTGAGTGGTCACTACGAAATCCGTATTGAGATTCAAAAAGACACTTGTTATTTTCAAGACAATGATAGGTCCTTTTATAAATAATCTTTTCCAATATTTTAGAAAAAAAAATAGAAAGCACTGATATTGGCATATAATTACCGATCTGCTCTTTGTCACCAGTTTATAAAATCGGAGAAACTAGCGCAATTTTCATTTTATCAGGAAATACCCCAGAGGATAACGATAGATTGAAAATATGACACCAAGTTTCGCTAATTGATTCGATTATAAGTTTAACAATCTTAGGTGAGCATTCGTCAAGACCCGGATCTTGTTATCGTTTTAATTTCATCATAAAATGTAGTAAATTTGGTTATGAATATTATGCTTGATTAGCATCTTGCATAAAACTTTCGTCTCAATGTGATTTTTTTTAATTCGTTGTGTTTTAAAAGACCTACGGTGTACGTTAAATTTGTCGATTTAATTTTACTAACATATGTTACTTGAAATATTGGTAAGTGATCTGACACCGTCAGAGTACAACACTCCACCTTTATTATATAGGTCAAACTGATTTGTCAGAAAATGGTATAGCACTAGCACAGTCGACCCGTGCCTCCCCCCCCCCCCCCATTTAAGAGGCACAATTAAAATTTGTAATGTAAAAATGCCATTAAAACAGAAGCGTGCCCCCCCCCCCCCCTCGAAAGTAGAGACCCTTGTTTTGTTTGTTGTTTTGTTTTTTTTTGCTTGTAAAATTTTTCCTCGGGAAATTGCGCCACCCCTTTCATCAGTCGTTCATGTAATTTTAATTTTATTCGTGCTTGAAAAAGCTCCTTCCAACAAAAAGTATTTATTTTCTAACTAGAAACCCTTGTATGAAGTTGAATAAAACACGAGTGATTACATAAATATGCAAATCAAATGATATGGTTTATTAATTCGAAATTTTAAATTGTAAGAACAATCAATTATTTCGATTAGTTTTGCAACCTGGATAATGCAATCATTAATTAGTATAATTATGATATTAATACAAAAGGAAACTTTTTTTTTGTAAAGATATAGACCTAATAGTACGGAAGATATTGATCATCGTAATGACTGAGTGAAGATCAGAAGGCAAACGAGGATCATAACCTTCCAACCGAGAGTCGTTTGCAAGATTTTTGTTATAGGACCTACTGATCTCCATAAATTATACTATTTATATGAATTTCTCTTGTTTAAGAATGTGACTACAATGTGTTTTTTTTCTGTCCGTCTTTTAAAAATGTTATATGAGTGGTAGATAGGCAATCTACTATCTGAACTTGGTCATCATTCGTGGTGCTTCGTTGAAGATGACGACGGGTGATGATAATTGATTTTATTGAATGTTATGAAATTCATTTTCTTTAGCTTACCTGTAGGAAGAGAATTATTGGTGACTGCGAAGATGGCGTTGGGCCGGGCAAAGCTATTGTTACCAAGCACTTGTTTATTCAATCCAGTCAGTTTATCTGCTTTTAACATGTCTCGAACTCTCCAATCACTCCAATAGACCGACTGATTAATAACTGATATCCCAAAGGCATGGAATCCTTCACCAAGGTTGAGGACAACTCGACGGTCATGACCAGAGAAATCACTAGACTCTATTAAATCCAGGCCACCATCGCACCAGTATAGACGATTATCTTTAAAGGGATGAATAATAATAAGAATACTAATAACAATAACCACGGGGCGTTTTACGAAAGCATTTTTTGGATATTTTATCTGACATAATCAGTCAAAAACCATTGCGTCGGAGTGATTTTCATTCAAATCAAGGCAATAACTAAGATTCGACTTGTCAGATGGAAAAAAGAAGTTGAAACATTTTACCATGTTTATAGGTCAAGTCCACCCCAGGAAAATGCTGACTTGAATAGAGAAAAATCAAACTAGCATAGTGCTGAAAATTTCATCAAAATCGGATGTAAAATAAGAAAGTTATGACATTTTAAAGTTTCGCTTATTTTTACAAAACAGTGATATGCACAACTAGGTGAGTCAGTCGATGATGTCAATCACTCGCTATTTCCTTTGTATTTTATTGTTTGAAATACACAATATTTCATTTTTTATAGATTTGACAGTAAGGACCAACTTGACTGAACCATATAGTATTAAACAACGCTAATTCCACATGTTCAGGGAGGAATTAATCGTTGTATCAGTTGACAATGAGGAGAAAATTAGAATATTTCATATTTCATGTAATAAAATACAAAAGAAATAGTGAGTGGATGACGTCATAGTCTCATTTGCATACCAGCCAGGATGTGCATATAACTATTTTGTGAAATTAAGCGAAACTTTAAAATGTCATAACTTTCTTATTTTACATCCGATTTTGATGAAATTTTCAGTGTTATGCTTGGTTGATTTTTTCTCTTTTTATTCAAATCAACTTTTTGTTGGGATGGACTTGTTCTTTATACACAGTTTAAACAGTGCTGACATTGATAACAATTCGGTGCATTATCAGATGATAATAACTTTGAAAACTACTATAACTCGCAAAAGATGTTCAGTGATACTTGGTTACTCCTATTTCCACGTTTTATGAACTAGACCAATACTTACAGAGATATGATGGTAATTCAACAAATACCCCCAACGTGGCCATAGTTCATTGACCTTACATGACCTTTGACCTTAATCATGTGACCTGAAACTTGCACAGGATGTTTAGTAAAACTTGATCACTATTATGTCCAAGTTTCATGAATCAGATCTATAAACTTTCAAAGTTATGATGGTAATTCAACAAATACCCCCAATTCGGCCAAAGTTCATTGACCCTAAATGACCTTTAAACTTGGTCATGTTACATGAAACTCAAGCAGGATGTTCAGTATAATACTTGATCAACCTTATGGCCAAGTTTCATGAACTAGGTCTATATACTTTTTTAGTTATGCTGTCATTTCAAAAACTTAACCTTAGGTTAAGATTTGGTGTTGACGCCGCCACCGCCGCCGGAAAAGCGGCGCCTATAGTCTCACTCTGCTATGCAGGTGAGACAAAAATCAGCACGCGCTTGGTGCTTGCATTAGATGGCTAAGGTGAGATATGTATACTCTTCATGAATTCCTGAAAAATAGTCATTGAAATGTCCCTGTTTGGGGTCAATATATACAAAAAAATCAGCTCGCACTCCGCGCTTGCATTGTTTGTTCAGCATTTTTAATGAAACTGCATGGTACCTATCATGATTTTTTTTTTTTTTTGCTTATTATGTCCCTTTTTTAGGTCTGAATATCAAAAGTTTTAAGCTCGCGCTTCGCGCTCGTGTTATGGCTATTGAGCGCGCTTCGCGCACCCACTAAGTAACCACCCCAAAAATTGCTTGTGCCCCCCAATGCCCGGGTGGGGGGGGGGGTATTCTAAAAAGTCTCATAAGTTACTCATTTAAGAGAGCGCTAATAGACCTTCAAATTCGTAGACTGAAAACTCTATTAGCGCTCAATGAACTCCCTTTAGGCCACTCCCCTACTGAGCCAAATTGGCCAATGACATGCGCTCTTACAACGTAAAATTTTATCCTAGCGCGCAGGTCCTCTTCATTTTGCTGGCTTGCAGCGCAGCGCCCAGCTGCTGCAGGTGCACTGTAGGTGCACTGTGCCACGATCTTGATACAAAGAATTTTTGCTGATATATAATGCTAAAAGTTTTTGCATCAGAGATTAGAGTTCGTTACGCTCTTGAAGATAATTGTTCCTCCCTCATTCAATTTTCTTGTACCTTTAAATGTTGTTTTTAACTTTTTATTTTTTTAATTTCGAACGCGTTCTGATTTTGACACCCCCCTATTTAAATCCATTTGTAGCTTTCTTTCTTTTGTTTTCTTTTACATTATTTTATTTGCCTCTGTCTCGGGGCCCTGCTCGGGGAGGTGGATTCTTCGGTAACATCAAATCCTGCTTATTTTGAAAATATTATCAATTAATAAAATTATATGGGAAATCTTCTCCAACAAAATGCTGATTTGAATTTAAAAAAATTAAAAATCAGACAAGCATAATAAAGCCGAAATTTTATTAAGATTTGATGTACAAAAGTAATGACATTCTAGATTTTAGGGACGCATCATTAAATCTCCGGGGGGGGGGGGGACGGAAGTTTGGGTTGATGCAATTTTCCCCCTTTTTCTTTGAGCAATTTTTTTTTCTTTACTCCATTTAGACAAGGGTTTTTTGCGGCTTTCATATGATTTGTCAGTGGAACAATTTTTAATTTACTCTGATGAAGAGTCAAGATTTTTTGCTCATATAGCAAGTCAATTTTTTTTTAAACTTACAGCCCCCCCCCCCCCAGATATCTAATGGTGCGTCCCTTAAGGGCACTGCACACCTTACGACTGGTCTCCGACCCGATTTCAGAATAAAATGTAATAGAATTTGATGCTAATATTGAGACTTGGAATAAGTTACTGTGTAATGTTCGAAATCATCGTACGAATACCTATGATCAAATTTGTGACTATGCTATCATCATTCTTAGAATAAAAGCGAATGTAATATCTAGTCGTAATGACGTCATAGCAGTCTTACGATTAGCTACGATTTTAAACTAATTTGGACTTTACTCCAAAATAAGGGCTTGCAATTTTTCAAAATTGTTATAATATAATTATTTCAATTAATTCTAACCTCAAATAAAATGATATGTTCCATTCACATCTTCAGATAATGAACAAAACGTGATTTGTTCCAAAATCGGGTCGCAGACCAGTCGTAAGGTGTGCGGTCGCCTTTATAGATGGGGGAAAACGAAGGCATCGCTCATACACTATTTTTTGTATTTTATTCTACGAAAGAATATTCATTTCAGTACTAGAGGCGTCTATTCTCATTTTATAATGTCGGAAACAAAGTTTGATTCATCCCTGAACGTTGCTGCACCTAGTGATTTGGCAATCTCAATAAACTGTCAATGAAAATAATGTGCAAAAATAAAATACTGTATGATGCCAATAATAAAAGAAAATATAGATAAATAATAGTCATATTTCCCGTATTTAAAATATTAATTTTTCCCTCTTTTCTAATTTATTTAATACCAAATATATTCCCTATTCCTTATTTTAGGTCAACTTCTTTCTATAAAACTTTCTTTTCCTTTATTGTATTCCCTTTTTATACCTTTCTCCTTATTTCTCTTCCTTCCTCCTACTTTTGGTCACAGTAGAAAAACGATTTTATTATATTTACTAAAAATGAAAGTCACAATTAGCGAGAGACGATGTGTCTTAATGGACCTTTTATCACCATTATCTCCAAATTTGGAAGTCCGCTAAAATTAATGAGCGATATGAGACTTTTCAGAAAACCAAAATTCTCGTAACTCAATTGATGCCGTGTTTACACTTAATCGGGTTTTGAATCGGCTCGCGGTTCTGAACTGCGAGCCGATGCAGCATCGGCTTTTTCATAGCGTGTACACGCGATTAACTTGCATCGGCTCGCGGTTCTGAACCGCGAGCTGTAACAACGTGTAAACGCAAACCAAAAGCCGATTCTGCATCGGCTTTTGGTTCTGAACCAAAAGCCGATCAAGTGTAAACACGGTATAAGTCTTCGCGCAGTCATAACGCGTACTATTGCAATTGCGCACAACGCACCCCTGCCATAAGGAAAGAGGCAGAATACCGCCCCTGACCTACGGTACCGGTACGCCACTGGAGACTTGCAAAGATGCATCCTTACGTACATGTTACATAAAATGAGCTCATTGTAACCGCTATGATGCATTTTCTAAGTTATGATGACATTTCAACAACTTAACCTTAGGTTAAGATTTTGATGTTGATTCCCCAACATGGTCTAAGTTCATTGACCCTAAATGACCTTTGACCTTAGTCATGTGACATGAAACTCAAGCAGGATGTTCAGTAATACTTGATTAATCTTATGGCCAAGTTTCATAAACTAGGTCCATATACTTTCTTAGTTATGCTGTCATTTCAAAAACTTAACCTTAGGTTAAGATTTGGTGTTGACGCCGCCGCCGCCGTCGGAAAAGCGGCGCCTATAGTCTCACTATGCTATGCAGGTGAGACAAAAATCAGCACGCGCTTGGTGCTTGCATTAGATGGCTAAGGTGAGATATGTATACTCTTCATGAATTCCTGAAAAATAGTCATTGAAATGTCCCTGTTTGGGGTCAATATATACAAAAAAATCAGCTCCCACTCCGCGTTTGCATTGTTTGTTTAGCATTTTTTTTATGAAACTGCATGGTACCTATCATGATTTTTTTTTTTAAATGTGCTTATTATGTCCCTTTTTAGGTCTGAATATCAAAAGTTTTAAGCTCGCGTTATGGCTATTGAGCGCGCTTCGCGCGCCCACTAACACCGTGTTTACACTTAATCGGCATTTGAATCGGCTCGCGGTTCTGAACCGCGAGCCGATTCAGCATCGGCTTTTTCATAGCGTGTAAACGCGAGCAACTTGAATCGGCTCGCGGTTCAGAACCGGCAATTTGCACCACCAAAGTAGTAGGTTCTGAACCGCGAGCCGATGCAGAATCGGCTTTTTTACTACGTGTAAACAGAAAGCCGATTCTGCACCGGCAATTTGTGCGCATTTCGATTACTTTACTATTGTGACGTAATTGTAAGCGCACTGATCCAGAGTTGTCTTTATTATGACGTATATTGTAGGTATGCGTATCATTTCAGGTTTTTGCATCGGCTCGCGGTTCTGAACCGCGAGCTGTAACAACGTGTAAACGCAATCCAAATGCCGATTCTGCATCGGCATTTGGTTCAGAACCAATTGCCGATTAAGTGTAAACACGGTATAAGTAACCACCCCTCAAAATTGCTTGTGCCCCCCGATGCCCGGGGGGGGGGGGGGGGCGTATTCTAAAAAGTATCATAAGTTACACATTTGAGAGAGCGCTAATAGACCTTCAAATTCGTAGACTGAAAACTCTATTAGCGCTCAATTAACTCCCTTTAGGCTACTCCTACTGAGCCAAATTGGCCAATGAAATGCACTCCTACAACGTAAAATGTTCTCCTAGCGCGCAGGTCCTCTTCATTTTGCTGGCTTGCAGCGCAGCGCCCAGCTGCTGCAGGTGCACTGTAGGTGCACTGTGCCACGATCTTGATACAAATAATTTTTGCTGATATATAATGCTAAAAGTTTTTGCATCAGAGATTAGAGTTCGTTACGCTCTTGAAGATAATTGTTCCTCCCTCATTCAATTTTCTTGTACCTTTAAATGTTGTTTTTAACTTTTTATTTTTTTTATTTCGAACGCGTTTTGATTTTGACATCCTCCTATTTAAATCCATTTGTAGCTTTCTTTCTTTTGTTTTCTTTTACATTATTTTATTTGCCTCTGTCTCGGGGCCCTGCTCGGGGAGGTGGATTCTTCGGTAACATCAAATCCTGCTTATTTTGAAAATATTATCAATTAATAAAATTATATGGGAAATCTTCTCCAACAAAATGCTGATTTGAATTTAAAAAAATTAAAAATCAGACAAGCATAATAAAGCCGGAATTTTATTAAAATTTGATGTACAAAAGTAATGACATTCTAGATTTTTGGGACACATCATTAAATCTCCAGGGGGGGGGGGATGGAAGTTTGGGTTGATGCCCCTTTTTCTTTGAGCAATTTTTTTTCTTTACTCCATTTAGACAAGGGTTTTTGCGGCTTTCATATGATTTGTCAGTGGAACAATTTTTAATTTACTCTGATGATGAGTCAAGATTTTTTGCTCATATAGCAAGTCAAGTTTTCTTTTTTAAACTTACAGCCCCCCCCCCCCCCCCCAGATATCTAATGGTGCGTCCCTTATAGATGGGGGAAACGAAGGCATCGCTCATACACTATTTTTTGTATTTTATTCTACGAAAGAATATTCATTTCAGTACTAGAGAGACGTCTATTCTCATTTTATAATGTCGGAAACAAAGTTTGATTCATCCCTGAACGTTGCTGCACCTAGTGATTTGGCAATCTCAATAAACTGTCAATGAAAATAATGTGCAAAAATAAAATACTGTATGATGCCAATAATAAAAGAAAATATAGATAAATAATAGTCATATTTCCCGTATTTAAAATATTTCTTTTTCCCTCTTTTCTAATTTATTTAATACCAAATATATTCCCTATTCCTTATTTTAGGTCTACTTCTTTCTATAAAACTTTCTTTTCCTTTATTGTATTCCCTTTTTATACTTTTCTCCTTATTTCTCTTCCTTCCTCCTACTTTTGGTCACAGTAGAAAAACGATTTTATGATATTTATAAAAAATGAAAGTCACAATTAGCAAGAGATGATGTGTCTTAATGGACCTTTTATCACCATTATCTCCAAATTTGGAAGTCCGCTAAATGAGCGATATGAGACTTTTCAGAAAACCAAAAGCCGATTCTGCATCGGCTTTTGGTTCTGAACCAAAAGCCGATCAAGTGTAAACACGGTATAAGTCTTCGCGCAGTCATAACGCGTACTATTGCAATTGCGCGCAACGCACCCCTGCCTTAAGGAAAGAGGCAGAATACCGCCCCTGACCTACGGTACGCCACTGGAGACTTGCAAATATGCATCCTTACGTACATGTTACAAAAAATGAGCTCATTGTAACCGCTATGATGCATATTACTAAAATTTGCACCCTTCCCCATTTGAAAAAAAATATATAATTCCTCTATTACTCACCTTGAAAGTCTAAAGTTAACCCGTTAGTCCATCTCAAACCTGTGTCTATAATAACTCTACGCATGTTTCCATCCATGTAAGATCGTTCAATCACCGCACTACTCCGCCAGTCGCTCCAAAACATTATACTGATTTAAAAGAAAAATAAATGATAAGTATTTCATGAATCGTTTGTTTAAAAAAAAAAGGTTTTCATCTATAAAGAATAGTTTAGGTAATTTCCGGATTTTTCAGGTGAATACTTTTATACCCAATAAGATTAAACATATCTTTAACACAAAACTGTCTGTAGTATTGTTCGCAAGAATCTAGTGGCAAGTAAAAGGCAACGCTTATTAACCATGTTAACTCTAGATTAACATATGGTCAAGCTATCCGCCCTTCCAGAGGAGAAGCAAAATAGTAGATAATCGATGTAAATTTCTTAGTCATAATAACATGGTTGACTCGAGTTAAAAATTCGATTTGGTAAAAAAAAAAAAAAAATTAATAAGTTGCAAATAACGACAAGCAAGTGGAGCGCCTCTGGCAGTCTCACCTGCATCGCGCGATTCAATATAGCAGCAGTGCTGACTTTGAAAAATAATAATTATTCACACAAAACACCATTCATATAATGATACAATACTACGTTCATTGACAATAAATGACATTTGACCTTGAGAATGCGACCTAAGACTTATTAGTGATACTTGATTACCCCTTTATCCACATTTCACAAACTGTATCTATAAACTTGAAAGTTATGACAGCAATCTAATAATTACCTCCAAAATGGCCACAGTTCAATGACCTTTAATGACCTTTGACTTTATAGTCATGGGACCTGAAACTCGCATGAGATGTTTAGTTATACTTGATTACTCTATGTCCAAGTTTTATGAACTAGATCCATACACTTCTAGAGTTATGATGCTTATTCAACAAATACCCCCAACATGGCCAAAGTCCAATATCCTTGGTCGTGTGACCTGAAACTCGCACAAGATCTTCAGTGATACGTGATTACCCTTATGTTCAAGTTTTATAATACACTTACAGAGTTATGATGGTAACTCAACAAATACCCCCATTATGGCCAAAGCTTACTGGCCTTAAATGACCTTTAACCTTAGGCATGTGACCTGAAACTCGCACAGAATGTTCAGTGATATATACTCTTCTGTCCAAGTTGCATGAATCATATCCATAAACTGTCAAATTTATGATGGTAATTCAACAGATACCCCCAACATAGCCATAGTTCATTGACCTTTGACCTTGTTCATGTGACCTGATACTCGCACAGAATGTTCAGTGATACTTGATTACTCTTATGTCCAAGTTTCATGAATCAGATCCATAAACTCTCAAATTCATAATGGTAATTCAACAGATACCCCCAACTTGGCAAACGTTCATTGACGTTAAATGACTTTTGGCCTTGATCATGTGACCTGAAACTCGCACAGGATGTTCAGTGATACTCGATTACTCTCATTTTTAAGTTGTATGAATCAGATCCATAAACTTTCAAAGTTATGATGGTAATTCAACAGATAACCCCAACAAGGCCAAAGTTCATTGACCTTTTGCCTTGATCATGTGACTTGAAACTCAGGCAGGATGTTTAGTAATACTTGATTGACCTTATGTCCAAGTTTCAGGAACTAGGTCCATATATTTTGTTAAGTTATGATGACATTTCAAAACTTAACCTTAGGTTAAGATTTGGTGTTGACACCGACGCCGCGTCGAAAAAGCGGCGTCTATAGTTTCACTCTGCATCGCAGGTGAGACAAGAACTATGAGGTGCAATTAAGAAGCATTTCCGACACATTATTCCTTCTCGCAACCCCCACCCTCATATAGGTACCTTCACTTGAAAGGGGATAAAGCAAAATAACGAGGAGGTACAATATCATTGACTTATTTTGATGTTAGGGGGATTTCTTATATCTAGTCGAAAGTGTTATTAAAGCTATTGCCCTTCCCTAGATGCAAATCAGATAATAAGTCACCATCATTATTTTTCTCTTACCCTTCAACTGGATGAAGAACTATAGCTCTCGGTTTAACAAGATTTTTAACAAGCGTTTTACGGTCTAATCCATCTAGCGTTGATACAGATATAGAACGCATAGCAAGATCCGTCCAATAAACCAACTTTGAGATAGAGTCCACAGCAATGCCGTCTGGTTCTAATATATGAACAAAATTTGTAGGACAGTAATACCGATGCCGATATCCAAAAATAAAGAATCGGATTTTCATTCATAATTTGTAAAATGTATTAGGTACTAAAGTTCAAACTCTACTAGGGGCAATACGTCATAAAAAAACTCTACTCTTTCCAACGGAACTTGCTTGGAGTTACCCCCCCAAAAAAAAAAAAAAAAAAAAATAATAATAATAATAATAATAAAAAAATAAATAAAAAAATAAATAAATAAATAAAATAAAAAATAAAAAATAAAAAAAAATAACAATGAAATCAAATTTCTATTCTCAATTTTTTTTTTCTCTACATATGCTCTACATCACCCATATATAAATTGATCCATAACTGTCAAGTAACACTGAATAATTCATGATTCTTGCTTGCTTGAACTCTGCTTGAACGAATGGTAAATCTTCATAAAACCCTGTTTAATGTACGTTTAATGAACGTTTATTTTGTACTGACTGGCTACAGTGGATATGTGAGAACATGTAAAAGGACATAGGGAGGATTTTGCAACATGGAATTGTGAACAATATCAGAAATATGAAGTTCCTCTTGTGACAGAATGATACCAGATTGCTGTCAACCATTGACTGTGGTCCCATGTATGCATAATTTGGTTGGTAGATATATATACTCTTCTCCTCCATTCATTGCCCTTTTGGGATCAAGGCACTGGCCTGTGGAGTTAATCCATATCATAGCTATTGTGTGAATCCATCCTCATCAAAGTTACCCGTTGTGAACACGGATAATCCCCGGCTAATACTGTACAGTACCCTGGAGGAGAAAGAAAGACATTGAAGTGGATATACTCAAGTCTGTTACTGCATGTAGTATATATATGGTTCTTCATCATAGTTATGGCTGGGAAAGGTAAAAAGGAAAGGTAAACAAGTGCTGCTACTCCTGTTCAGGATACAGAGAGTGATTTCTGTGAACAGATAAGTGAAGAAGTAAGAGACTACTTCAAAAGTGTGCAATTCAAGAAGTTATTCAAAACTTCCTTGGGAGAGGCTGTACATAATGAAATGATCAAGCTCCAAACTCGACTGGAAGAAGCAGAAGGGAAAGTCTTGGAGATGGAATGTAAAGTGGATGAAAAGACAGCTATCATTGAGTCACTACAAATACAACATGAGCGTGATTCAGAAGACATTGAAAAGCTGAAAAGAGAAATGAATGATGCAGAGCAGTATTCGCGTCGTAATTGCTTGCGGTTGTATGGAATCGCCGAGAAGCAACACGGCATGCATGAGGATACTGACCAAGAGGTGATAGACCTAGCAGAAAAGAAACTGAACATAAAACTTGAACGACATGAGATTGACAGGTCACACCGAATTGGAGCTCCAAGAAATGCACGAAGTACTGAAGGGAAAGCACCATCACCGAGACCTATCATCGTGAAATTCAGCACATATCGTACAAGAGATGTCATCCTGAAAAGTCGAAAGAAACTAAAAGGAACTCACATCGGAATAGAAGAGGACTTGACGCTGACGAACCGCAACCTGTTGAACAAAGCAAAAGATGAAGTGAAAGTAAAGGACAAATTAGTCGCTGCCTGGTCTACTGATGGCAAAGTCATCGTACTGATGAAGACGTCCAATGGATCAACTGTAAGGAAAAGAGTATCATCAATAAGTGACCTGAAGAAACTCTAAATGTGAACTGAGAAACTCGAAATGTGAACTTAGAACGTCAAACGATAGGAAAAGCTAGGAATATAAATACCAACGTTTAGCTACAATTCCTTGTTGCACCCTCATTACATATTGTGGTATTATTATCTACTAATATTCTACGTTTGTAATGTCGAGTAAATGTAAATGTTTTTTATGTCGCAGGCATCCAATTTCTACTTGTGAAAATTGTATATTGTGTAAGAGTACATTTCAAGATGATTTCTTGAATGATGACAATGATCATTTTTATGACTATACTCCTCATGATAATTTTTGTCCGCAGATACATATTGAAAATGAATACTACACACCAGACGAATTTAAAAGTGATGTTTTAAAACATTACAACCGGTCCTTTTTTAAGGCATATCATTTCAATTGTCGTAGTCTAAAATCTAACTTCGATGAATTTGTAAGTACGGTTGATGTCATACAAGACCCAATGACCATAGTAGGAGTGACAGAAACTTGGCTAAGGGACAACGAGACGTTATACTATGGCATACCCAATTTTGAATTTGTTGCAAACTGTCGCCTGGTCAAACGAGGTGGTGGAGTTGGATTGTATATCCACGAGAATATGAAATTTAAAAGGAGACCAGATCTTGATGTTCTTTGTGAGAGTCTGGAAAGCATTTTTATTGAACTATATGCTAAACATAAAAGATGTGTAGTCGGTGTTATGTACCGTCCACCAAATAGTAACTTTCAAGATTTTCTTGAGAAAGTTGTTCAAAACCTCGATGCAATATCAAACGAGAAAAAGGAATGCATTATTATGGGAGATTTTAATGTAGATATAAATAACAGTAACAATCCACTTATGTTTGACTTTCTTAATACATTTATTTCTTACTCCTTTGCTCCACAGATATGCAAACCAACTCGCATTACAAATACATCTACTACAACTTTGGATAATATTTTTTATAACAATTCTGATATTGCTGTGAAATCTGGAATTATCACAACTGACTTCAGCGATCATTTAACACCCTTCATGGTCACTGAATTTGATAATGTACCAACCAATGACACCCATAGTTACACTAAGCTTAATCTAAGTGAAACAAATATTGCTTTATTTTGTACCAAACTGGATTCAATTAACTGGGAATTCTTGAACTCTATACAAGATGTGAACAGTATGTATGATACCTTTATATTCTTATATAAGCAATTGTATGACGAATGTTTTCCTGTTATTACAGTTCGCAATAGATTGAAGCACTGTAAGAAATCTAAACCATGGATATTAAAAGAGACTAAATTATTGATAAAGCGTAAAAATAGGATATTTAAGAAGTTTGTAAAAAACCCTTCCCAAGACCTGCATGAAAAATACAAATGTTGTAGAAATTGTGTGAACAGCAAAATAAGAAGTGAAAAGCGCACTTATTATTGTAATAAGTTTGCCACCGCTAAGCGTGATATGAAAGCAACTCAACTAGTCAACGATGTCTTGAACAAAAGAGAAACAAAACAGAACAGTGTACGAGAAGTTGAAGTTAATGGGGATAATATTTCAGACAGACTCGATATAGCTAATGCCTTTAACAATTTTTTTGTACATATTGGACAAACTGTCCAAGATAAACTCAGTACTACGTGCACAGAAACTGAAAATAATACGCATATAGATATTTCACAGTGGTTAAAAGGAAATTATAGATCCTCTGTATTTATCAAACATGTTGCTACTAATGATGTTATATCAATTATAGATAAGTTAGATCCAAATAACAGTCCAGGCTACGACAATATTCATCCAAAAGTTCTTAAAAAATCAGGCTATGCAATTGTTAAACCTTTGTGCAATATTATCAATCTTGCCATTGAGAAGGGCGTCTTTCCTGACTCGTTAAAGATTGCCAAGGTGATACCTATTTTTAAAAAAGGAAACAGATTTAACTAATCTTTAACTTAACTTTTAACTAATCATCGTCCAATATCAGTTTTATCAGTTTTTAGCAAAATATTTGAAAAAATAATTTACAATAATTTGATATCTTTTATTGATCAAAATGACATTTTATATCGTCGGCAATATGGTTTTAGGCAAGGTTATAGTACTTTCCATGCACTTATTGATTTTACTGAAAAAATTGCTCAATCTTTTGAAAGGAAGAAATTTTTAACTGGTATATTTTTAGACCTTTCTAAGGCATTTGATTGTATTGACCACGGTATTTTAATTAAAACAAAATGTATTTTTACGGTATAAGGGGTATTGCTTTATAATTAATTACACATTACCTAAATATTCGAAAACAGTTTGTAAATATTGATAATTTTAATTCTTCTTCTTTAGACATATTACTTGGTGTTCCTCAAGGATCAGTACTAGGACCCTTATTGTTTCTTTTATATGTAAATGACTTGCCAAACGTTAGCAATATTTTATCTTTTATCTTATTTGCTGACGATACAACCCTTTTTCTTGCCAGTAATGACCCTTCAAACGTAGGATTTTTAATCAACTCTGAACTAAGTAAAGCGCATTCCTGGTTTCTTGCCAATAAATTATTGATAAATCTTGAAAAAATTAATTACATAATTTTTTAAACAAAAAACAGGAAAATTAACGAAGACTTGATTAAATTGCATATCAATAACAAAGAAATAAATAAGGTAACTTCATTAAAATTTCTTGGTGTTAAAATTGAAAATAACCTTACGTGGAAAGACCATATTAATGAAATATCGTATAAAATGTCATGTGCAGTTGGTGTTATGAGTAGACTAAAGTTCACATTGCCACCTTTTATTCTCACTAATTTATATAATACAATGATCTTGCCTTATATAACCTATTGCAATATAATATGGGGAAGCACCGCATCTTATTTATTACAAAAAATATTTTTAATACAAAAACGTGCAATAAGAATAATCACCAATTCAACATTTCTTGCCCATACAGACCCATTGTTTCGGAAGCTTACAATTTTGAATACATATGATTTACATCGCTATTTTGTTGCTTGTTTTATGTATTCTTATTCTAAAAGGACTTTACCTGATATTTTTAATGATTTTTTCACCCTTAATAGTATTATAAATATGTATTCAACAAGAAATATCAATAACTTTTATCTGCCAAAATATACATATAATTTTTCTAAAACTGTTATTGGATACAAAGGACCTGTCATCTGGAATGATTTGCCATCTGAAATTAAAACTTGCCCCTCACTAATTACTTTTAAACGTAAATATAAATCATACCTTGCCAATTCACCATCAGTTTTTAAGTAAAATGGAGCCTTGTTTTTTTTTTTAAATGTTTTTCTTTTGTTTGTTTATGTTGATGTTATAACTGTTTAATCACCATTTATTTGTTTTATTTTAACCAATGCGCGGAACCAAGGGGGATTGGCCTCGATAGGTCTTTGGCCTTTGCCAATCCCCTACATCCACTGCATGTTGGTGCTACTCTTTCTATTGGAATTATATTGATTTGTTTATGTATTGATTGTTTCTTATTGTTCATATAATATTGTATGTTGTATATTTTTTTATGGATGTGAATAAAGTGAATTGAATTTAGGAAAAAGATATCAGTTTTCTTACGTCCAATATTTTCTATTGCTATAGTTTCTTGCCAGCTTCCATCGACGGTAGCGCGGTTGACCTCTCGTTTTTTGACGTCTGTCCAATACACCATATTTTCAGCCTGGTCGAAACCAACTCCAATAGGGTTTTTTAGCCCATTCAATCGCAGTGCCTCAGGTTTGAAATTGGAGTTGATGTTCACCTGATATATACCACGATGATACGTATCCGTTACCAGGAGGAAGTCATGATCCACCAAATCTAAAAGAAAGAAATGGGAATACAAAGTGATCTGAAAATTGAATAATAAGCATGGCCTCACCCTAGGTAAGTAATGTATGGCTATCTACATCGTATTTGTAGTTTTTTTTTCTTTAAGGATATTGAGTAGATTCGGTCAAAATTAGGCTTTGGGAAAGTTGTTTTCTAATTTGCCAATTCTAATGCCAATTCTAATGCCAATTCCTATTCTCAACCCATTGAGAGGTTTCAAAGAACTTCAAATTTGCAAAATAAAGTTTTTCGTGTCAAATCTTTTTATTGAATCGGCTTGTAGATACTAATAGAAATATTGACCCTTATTTACCCCCTCCCCCCTCCCCCCTCGACAAATTTCGTCATTACGCTTTTTTTTTTTCTTCTTCTTTTTTTACAATCAAGACTTGCGCATCTTTTGAGACCAAGTTTGCGAAGTCCGGGTACGCGGTTCCGAAATAACGGAACATTTTGTTAGCGCGTGTCAGTCCGAAAATTGCTCAAAAACGTGATTCCGTGTACAAAGTCAATGCAAATCTGTTTTTCAACCAAAAATCATAAATGTATGGATTATATGCTCTTTGTGATCGCAAAAAGGGTCCTCGACAAAGTTCATCGGAAATATATTATATATAAATATATATATATATATATATATATATATATATACACATGTATATATAAAACAAAGCTTTGAAAAACAAAAAATACATAAGAATTTTAAAAATGAAAAAACATACGAAATTCATTGTATTTTGGCAATTTTTGTAGACATGTTAGAAATGTAAGACTTGATACTCTCACCAAAAAATAACATTCTACCAGCTATATAAAGTGAGTTAAAGGCAAAAATATGCACACACAAAATTTAGGGCCAATTTAATACTTTTATTTGTATAATTAATTAATTAATAGGAAATATGTACAATTATTTTTTTGGGGGAAATTTTACAATACAGTCTTGTTATTTACATCCGGCTCTACGCGCTGCAAATTTTCGCTGCGATCGCGCAATCAACGGCTGAGATCTGGGGGCCGAGACACCCCCCCCCCCCGTAGGCCTATATCCTGGCCTGTATTAGCCCATTTGAAATAGGGTTAAGCTAGATAATTAAAAAAGAATAGATACTTACTCATGGTAAGAGATGAAAGAAAAAAAAATGATGTCATATTCAGTTACATTTGCTCCCTTCATAGTCAATTAAATGGGGAAAATTAGGCATTGATTTTTAGGTTCCTCGGACAAGATAAGATTACAACGTTTTCATAGAAACTAAACTATATAATTGAATTTGAAGGATATAACATACTTGACTGACAGTCTCTACCGTTTTCAGCTAGATTGTATCCCATGGTGCAACGGCAAACGTATCCGTTCGAATGATTGTAGGAATTTAGGCATAACTGTTGACATCCACCGTTATGAGATCTACATGGATCTAAAACAGAAAATATTTTAATATTCTTGTAAAGAACAAAATCCATATCATTATCAATATATTCATTGTTTGTATTCCACTCCATGCATATTGCAAAATGCAGCTGCGCGTATTGTAACTCTATACCGTGTTTACACTAATCGGCTTTTGAATCGGCTCGCGGTTCTGAACCGCGAGCCGATGCAGCATCGGCTTTTTCATAGCGTGTAAACGCGATTAACTTGCATCGGCTCGCGGTTCAGAACCGGCAATTTGCACCACATAAGAAGAAGGTTCTGAACCGCGAGCCGATGCAGAATCAGCTTTTTTACTACGTGTAAACAGAAAGCCGATTCTGCATCGGCAATTTGTGCGCATTTCATTTACTTTACCATTGTGACGTAATTGTAAGCGCACTGATCCAGCGTTGTCTTTATTATGACGGATATTGTTGGTGTGCGTATCATTTCAGGTTTTTGCATCGGCTCGCGGTTCTGAACCGCGAGCTGTAACAACGTGTAAACGCAAACCAAAAGCCGATTCTGCATCGGCTTTTGGTTCTGAACCAAAAGCCGATCAAGTGTAAACACGGTATATACATTATCATGATTATAGCAAGTGCAGCCACATCACCCCTATTTTTCTTCTCTGGTTGCCCATGAAAATCCTTCTTTTGACTTTATAGTCAATGGAACTTCCCCCAATTACAATAGGTCTTTGATGCTTAATTACCAACCCTCAAGAAATGTACCATCCTCATCATCTAATCTCTTACAAATTCCAATTGCTAAAAAATCATGCGGGGAACGGGCCTTTTCTCATGCAGGGCCTTATGGGCAGCTAAAAGGGCCAAAATTAACAATCTAAAAAAATAAGAAACTCTCAGAAATAAATGTAGTACCCCAGTCTTTCAGAAATAAATGCAGCCTCTCAGAAATGAATTATTTTAATGATAACATAATTATATCCCCGCAAAACTGTGATTGTGTTTATTTCCAAGAATTGTTTTAATGAACTTATGATTCTGCAGTTGTCTTTATTTCTGTGGTTGCTTTATTTCTGTAGTTATCTTTACTTCTGGAGTTTTCATATTTTTGACATTGTTTATATTTGCGAGGTCCATTCATATACTGCTATTTCAATTACGATATTTTTTTTCTAAATGTGTCCTATAATTCTAAATCTTTATCTATGATTGACAAGATTTATTTCAGAGTTGTCTTTTATTTCTCAATTACATCCATTTCTGGTTAAATACTTTTATTTCTGACTTATGTACTAGGCGTCCAAAGTAATGTATTCATTTCTGATTGTTATATTTCTGAGATACTACATTTATTTCCGAGAGTTTCTTTATTTTTGAGATTGTTAATTTTGGCCCTTTTGGCTGCCCAAAGGTCCTAGCCTGTGGAATTCTCTCCCACAGAGTTTGAAAACCCAGACTTCAGCGACCACTATCAAGGGCAACCTGAAAACATACCTGTGTAAGAGTGCTTTTTGATAGACACTGACTTATTGTTCAGACATGTATTATTATGTAAATAGTGTTTGTTGTTCTGCTCTGAAGCCCCTTGAGCATCTCATCAAGATGGAAAGTGCGCTATACAAGTATCATGTATTATTATTATTTTTAAGAACTTGGATGTTTGTTACACATCAGTGAGTTTTAGCCAAGAAAGAGTAAATATAATATTACACCTGAAATAATTATGAATTAACAGACCAAAGCAATACAATTGCGAGTTTTCACGAGCCTAATTATAACAGGGAGCATAAAATATTAATTCGACCGAACCCATTCCCAAGATTTTTTTTAATTTTTATATTACTGATTGACAAAAGAGTATATGTATGATTCGTCATTGAACGCTTATTCTAGGAAGGTCAATCACTGAATGTCCTTTGTCCAAAAGGGAAGCAGGCCTGGGCGGAGGATTGCTGCTATTTTACCATCTCAGGTAATTAATAAGACACGGTCATAAACGTCGATTTATCTTCGAACTGAATAGGTCAACATTCCTATTCTGGTTAGATAGTAAGATATATTTCCTATTCACTGGTAAAAAGCATTAATCTTTCCAATTTAGTCCTTATTTGTATAACTTTGTAAGTCTTATTTTTACAAGTGTCATCGCGCAATCATTTCTCCATGCATGGAGAAACGATTGTGCAGATGGCTACATGGGAATACTAGATTCAGGTTGCTATTTATTTTTACACCCGGGACAAAAAAAAGGGTTAGCATGGTTAGTGTTCGGTCACTATATTCAAAATTTTGGTGTCATCTGATAAAGACGGCTTGAGATAATCTATCATTACTGATCAAACACCTCCTTCAAATTTTTAAACATGATTTTGACAGCTGTTTCCAAAAATGAAAATGTTCTTCTTTATAAGCACTGTGTTGGCCTGTTTAAATCTGAGTTGAATGATTTTAGACTTTATCAAGATTGAAACTGCTTGAAAGTCCTTATTTTCAAACTCACTCATACATCCCAAATTCAAATTCAACCTTCAAGTTTCATGAACTATTATGATGAAATTTCAAAAACTTAAACTTGGTTAAACAGGCGAGACACCAACCGCAACTGATTCAGGATAGGTCTGACATGCTGAAGTTATGATTTAACAATATGTCGCATATAGGCATGATATAAGGACAAATTTACCGCAACAAAACATTGATTTAAAAAAGCCAAAGAGCATAAGACTGAAATTTCATTAAAATCTGATGTAGAAATGTATGACACTTAAATTTTCGCTTAATTTCACAAAACAGTTGTATGCGCATCCTGGTCGGCATGCAAAAGCACAGACTGATGATGACGTCACCCACTCACTATTTTATTTGCATTTTATATATGAAATTTGAACAATCGTATTTTTCTCCTAATTGTCATGTGAAATATGATTTTATTCCTCCCTGAAAATGTGGAATTACCATCATTTTAAAAGTTTATGGTTAATTTAAGTCGGTCATGAATGAGTGATATTTTCGACTTTTTCATTTGCATATACCTGAGCTTTGCATAAAAATATATATGTTTTGTGAAAAATAAGCGAAACTTTGAAATACCATAGCTTTCTTGATTTACAACCGATTTTGATGAAATTTTTGGCGTTATACTTGTTTGATTTTCTCTATTGATTCACATCAACAATGTCTTGGGGTGGACGTAACCTCTAAAGACATGCTACCTATTAAAGAGGGAACAATGAATGATTCTTACTGTGTATTATATGTTGCCTGGTGTCGGCGTACATTGTAATTCCATACACTGCCTCTCTCATTGGTAATTCCCTGACTGCTTTTCCAGTCTCCTTGTTGCTTACGTATATACCCTGGTTTTGTTTAAGCTCGGTCCACATAATGTAATCCTACAAACATAAAAAAAAATCGGTCAGCTATATGGTTTCCATAAATTTAACTGGCACGAGTGGCCTACCCTAATAATCTCAGAAGATACCTTCATCCATGTGAGTGTATATGGGTCTTGTTTATCTACAGTGTATGTATTTGTGTGTGACAGTGATCAAATTCTATTAAAGGTCAAGTCCACCTCAAAAAATGTTGATTTGAATCAATAGAGAAAAATCAGACAAGCACAATGCTGAAAATTTCATCAAAATCAGATGTAAAATAAGAAAGTTATGACATTTTAAAGTTTCACTTATTTTTAACAAAATAGTTATATGAACGAGCCAGTTACTTCCAAATGAGAGAGTCGATGATGTCACTCACTCACTATGTTGTTGTTTTTTGTTTGAAATATACAATATTTCAATTTTTACGAATTTCACGATAAGGATCTCCTTGCCTGAAGCACAAAATGTTAAAATAATGGGATTCCACGTGTCACTTCATTTCACATGACAATGACGAGAAAATAAAAATATTTCATGTAATAAAATACAAAAGAAATAGTGAGTGAGTGATGTCATCAGTTCCTCATTTGCATACCGACCGAGATGTGCATATAACTGTTTTGTGAAATGAAGCGAAAGTTTATAATGCCATAACTTTCTTATTTTACATCTGATTTTGATGAAATTTTCAGTGCTATGCTTGTTGAATTTTTCTCTTTTTATTCATATCAAGTTTTTGTTGGGGTGGACTTGTCCTTTAAATAAAAAAGATGGTTTACTACAAAATTATGCATTGCAGCAAAAGGCTGGATAAAAATATGAGTAGGCCTACAATTCATTATGGATATATCCAGTAGGCCGTAAACAAAATACTTAAATTACATGTATGAAGTCACTATGTAAAGTGTAAAATAATTTCTGATGATAATACAAGGAAATACATTGAATTGGGTATTGAATGTGAAGTAATCAATTCATAATCACTAAAGGGCACATACTCGCCGCCTTCGTCTGAAGGTGCATGTGAACAAAACCCAATTCAGTCTAATTTATAAACATTATGGCCCAAATTCACAAAGGTGGTTTTGAAAACCCACGGTTGAGTTCATGGTTTATGCAGATTTCCTGTATAAATTAGGCTTAATTTAGCGCGTATCTGGCGCGTGTATAAAATATGTCCAATGCTGATGCGTGCATTTGTCACATTGCGCCAAATTGACGCCTGTTACCATGGTTAGATATGCTATTTTATTCACGAGTCCACTGTTTTTATTTATGAGTCCACTCTTCAAACAGTGGACTCATGAATAAAATAGCGTATCTAACCATGGTAACAGGCGTCAATTTATACACGCGCCCGATACGCGGTAAATTAGGCGTATTTTATTCATGAAATCTGCATAAACCATGGACTCAACCGTGGGTTTTCAAAACCACCTTTGTGAATTCGGGCCTATAGGTTTCGATATTAATTTTTTTTTATCGTGTATACATAAGTTCAGTGCTGTTTATTCAGATTCGAGGGGAATATTCATCCAATATATTTTTGTCAATGAAAATCACATTAAAAAAACAAGAATAAAGGCCTCGAATCTCGACATTACAGTCTACATTGTACTCGTAGATCATTTGTGTTTACATTAATGTTTTAGCTATTTCTTTTGATTGGGACTACGGCTTATGAATCGTCTTGCCCAAACCACAAAATAAGGTTAAAAATGTCTTCTTTTTTTAAATGAAACATTAGTGGTAGTAATTTTTGATACGGAGCAATATTGAAACTTGATTTTTAAAAATGAAATTTTCTATTTTGTTTGTTCATTTCGCCATCGGTAATTCTATTCTATTAATCTCTTTAACCCTAACCTACATTTACCTGGGCTATTTTGCGAGCTATGTGGGGGGGGGGGCATTATCGCCCCCCCCCCCCTCGTCTCTGCCAAGGATTGCGCTATCGCGACGAACAATTGCAAGAAGGCAGAGAATGGCAAAATCTAGGCGGTTACATTGGTAAAATATACCAAATTCATTGATTAAATTTATGCTAATTTACTCACAGAATCATAAGGGTTTTTTTTAGTCTGATATGGCTATTTTGGTGAAAATAATCTTTAAAGTATTCCTAAAATTTGCAGATTAAATAAATTCCGGTACCAAAATCGATAAGTATTTTGTTATTTTCAATATCTTGTGTATTTTTTCTTTTTTTCGTATTTCATTTTTTTTTTCTCTCTCTTTACAAAACTTTGTCCGTGACATAATTTCTGCCATATAAAGCATCTAATCGAATGACTTTTGTTTATGAAAATAATTTTCTTTGTACATGAAATCTCGTTTTAAACCAATTTCTAGTTTGATTATGCACTTCCATAATGTTGCGTAATTTTAACTGGGCACCCGGGTGTCACAAATTCGGCATCTTATTGTAATGATATTGCTTTTTTGTACGACCCCTTCGTAAACTAGCCTAATAGCGAAACAGGATTTTTATTGTCAATAAAGAAAAAAAGAAACGGAATCAAAATGTCACTCTCTACAATCAAACCCTCTAACAGCTTGACAATGCATGCCTGATGTTGCTCGAATAGCGTTTATTTTTTTCTTTTCCATACCTTGTAAATGGTAAGATCGAAAAATAACGAGTTTGTCTTGGTAAGAACGTGTTTCATTTCTCCACCGTCGTAATTAACACTGATGATAGCTCCTCGATTGACAACACCAACGTATAGTCTAGAATTACAAAGAATCAAAGTAAAATTGGAAGAAAAAAATATCTTACCTCTCGCAAACAAAATATCAGTGTTAAGTAAAGGATACAGGGATTCCCCCCAGAGCCACCATATTTTAGCTCATCTATTTCATGAGACAATATAATTTGCAGCAAAATTTGACACTATTTAACAAACAAACATGAGTAACATTCTTCTGGCGATAAAAAAAAGACTTGATATAAAGTCCAAACTTTTTTTTACTTGGAAAAACATTTTTGACAAAGTTGCGATGTGGAACTAATGAAGACTTGTGATGGCAAGTTGCATATAGCATTGTGTTTTGTTATGCTCATTTCTGCCTCCTGTGAAATCACAAGAGGTAAAAATAAAAGATTGGTGTTTAAGGAAACGGGACATACGGGCATACTAAGTCTATGCTAAAATGAAATGAAATAAGCTGAAATCATATGATGCCGATTTAAAGCAAACATGTATTGATTTGGTGAAATAAAGACTCATACCCATTAACAGAAGATATTATGCATTTGCATGTCAAGGGACCTATATTTAATATAGGCAATAAAATTCACCTTTGTTCTTCATAATCAATTACAAGGCCACTCATGTGAAGTGCGCATTGAGAGTGGCTTATGATTTCAATCCTTTGTGTACCGTCTAAAGAGGCTCGTTCAATCTGACAAGGCGGTCCGAATTCTGTCCAAAACATTACTCTGAATCAAGAAAAAATCACTAAAGATGAGTTCCTTAAAATATCAACAATTGAATTCATTCAGAAAAAAAGTGTGGTGAGATTTGAAAAATATAATTGCTTTCTAGATGACCGAAACAGCGGGTAATTACATACAATATTAAATGCATGTATGAATGAAATTAAATTCTCAGAATGAAATTAAATTCACACAATGTTTGCAAAGTTTTCTGCGTACAGGGTTATTTGATATAAATTGTGAGGGTAATGATGAACCTCTACAAAAACAAATGCAGGATATACCCTAAAAACAAGTTGTGCTCTTCATAAAAAGTGTATTAGCCCAGACCGCCAAGATCTTGGTTGGCATAGCAATATTTATTTCAGTGCATAGATATTATCTATTCGATGTCGAAAAGACGCGTGCCTAAGCCCTCATTATGCCAATATTTTCTATTCTATACAAAACATATAGAGGACGTAAATAAGTTAAGGAAAACCTACTTTTCGGCAGGATCGATGACAATGCTTCTTGGTCTGAGAATCTTATCTTTAAGAAGAGTTGTTCTATACGATCCGTCGTAGCGAGATACTTCAATAGTTCCCCTATGATTATCCGTCCAGTACAGGTGTTTTGTCAACCAGTCAACAGCCATTCCTTAGAGGAAAATGATTGATTACAACAATTGTGTAAATACAAGTATGATAATGTTAAGTCAGTTGATGTTTCTTTGTAATGAATTTCGCGTCCAAAATGAAGATAGCCAGATATTGCAGACACATTGAAAGGGATACCCTGTATAAAGAAGACCAAATAAATAAATAAAATAAAACAAAATAACGAAAGATTCGTTGAAAATACAACAAAAAGATTAATTTTAATCAATATAATTTATGTACTAATTCATTTAGAGGGTAAAACAACCGCTCTTCCCCGGGTACAAGAATTAACTTCATCAGTTCGAATTCTGAAATGCATAAGTACTTCCAAATATTGCCAAACAAAAGTGTTAATTGTTAACAACATGAACAAAAAAACAGGCTGTCAACTGCATGGGAATCCAAAATGGAAGATAGTTGAATAATATGCCTTTAGCCCCTAGGGGCCAGTCAAATGTATTGCTGTACACAAGCGTGGCCAAATTATTTCCAAACACCACGCTAAACTAGTTTTTCTCAGTGTGCAAAATAACCCCCTAAACAAGTTTTTCGCGGGCATTTTTTTTTACCTATTTTAGCCCCTAAACAAGTTGTCGCCAGAATATGACCCCGGGGAAAAAGCTAGGGGGGAAACATACCCTTAACTTGTTTGGCTAGTCTTAAAAAAAAAACTTTGGAAAAAAAATCCCTAAATACGTTTGACCCTGCGATTGACCATTGACCAGTCTTTCAAAACTACTCCTTTAAAAAAAAAAATCGGTGTTTTTTCATCCCCCCCCCCCCCCGGGCCTTTAGCTAATGATTTTCTTTGGCATGAAATCTAAATGGCCATATTATCACCTCATATGTTACCATATACATTAATGAAATTTGCGAAGGCTTGAATTACATTACCTTCGACTGAGCTGGTTGCTCCCGTAATGTAGCGGACAGTCGAGCCAAACCTCAAGCTCGCCATCGCTATCGCTTTAGTTGCGACATCACTATAGAACACCAAACCATCTTCCAGATCGACGGCGAGAGCAACGGCATGATTGCGGTTAGTTAACATGTTGGTTATATTGTAGTTATCAGTGATGGGAAAGTCGGGAAAATTACTTGGATATCTGGAAAGCTTTGTCCGAGAGGCAACAAATAGTTGGGGTGGACTGATGGCTCGTTCTGAAAATAAAAGAATTATATTAAATCAAACCTTCCGGGAAGAACACAATGTCCAAGAGTGTGTTACACAGTATGGAACATAATGTTAAATTATTTTCACACATTGTAATTTGATTTTTTTTTCGGTGTGAATCGCATTTTACATCCTCTAGTATGAAAGCACTGTGTCATCCCTATTACATATTATACACTTATACAATATCCATATAATATTCTCTCCTATTTCTCAAATATCACCTAGTTCAATTATTGGAAATATCCGAAAAGATCTTTTGTCTGGTTGTGCAATATTTTCTTCTGTATGGCTTCCTTATCGTTCTTTTAGTGAATAATACAAAGAGTTGAACCGCACATACACATTTTTTTTAAACGACATTAACAATATATCATATTCTGAATAATAATTATCATACTAAGATCATTTTTCAAGAAATGATTTAAGCAATAATAGTAATGATAATAGTAGCAATCATGATGATGGTAATCAGGCGCGTAGTCAGGGGGGCCGTGGGGGCGGCCGCCCCCCCCCCCCCAAAAAAAAAAAAAAGCCCCCAAAAGAAAAAAAAAGAGGAAAAGGAGAAAAAGAAAAAGCGAAAGGAGAAATGGGAAGAAAGGTATAGCTTTGTTGATTTTCCTTCTTTTTTGTCAAAATAATAAAAACCTAAACGAAACGTTGATCTTCTCTCTTCACACAAAATTTTGTTTCCGCGCTCCGCGCGGGAAATGTAGCGAAAGCGCCTTTCCCTTTTTTTCCCCTCATCTTTTTGTACTCCGTTTTTCCCCTTCCCTGCTGTGGATATCGTATCTTCTTACCAGAAGTTATAAATTATATATGGGTGTATAAGAGTATTGTATTGATTGTATTAACACAAAATGTCGGCTTTTCTGTTCGGAGCGGGAAAACATCTTTTTAATCGAGTTATAGTCTAAGAGATGCCAAAATTGTAACAGGTTAAAGTTTTAGAGATATTTCTAAAATTCAGAGCTTCAACGCCATTCGCGGGAAGGAATAGGGCCTATAATCTTTCCTGCATATACTCGTCTTCTACTCTGTTTTGCGACTTGAGTTAACTTGAGTTTTATGAAATTTAAATCAAATCTGATGTGACCAAGGTAGGCATTGTTATGTTGGATTCCTCAATCTTTTCCCATTTTTTCGACAACAGTTTTCTTTTAATTACAGCAAGTCAATTGAATTCGAGTTAATAAGGGTACTAGAGATGCAGTAAACGTCGTCTTCTTTTTATTTGAATTTGACAAGATGTCAAAATCTAAGCGCTTTGAGGGGAATAAATATTTCATCCGTGCATAATATATACATCTTCTACTCTGTTTTGCGACTTTAGTTAACTTCAGTTAACGAAATTTAAATCATATCAGATCTGACCAAGGTATGCATTTTATACCACTTCTGTTCTTAATTTTTATAAAACGTTTACGGTTTTTCGGAGGAATGATTTCAAATTCTTCAATCTTATTTCAATTCTTCAAGCTCATAATTTCTTTTGAAAACATTTGTTTTTAATCACAGAAATTCAATTGAATTCGAGTTGATAAAAAGACTAGAGACACAACAGACGCCTTCTTTTGATTTGAGTTTGATGAGATATAAAAAACGCGGGATGGGGAACCTTCCCCTTCCCTGCACCCCCCCCCCCCCCCTATAGAAAGGCGTGCTTTGCGCGCTCTGTAAGTGTTGGCACCTTTGGTTGGCTTGCTTCGCGTGCACTTACCGCCCCCTCCCAAATTAAATCCTGGCTACGCGGTTGATGGTAAAGATTAATTCATAAAGCGCATAATAGACGTGAGTCTCTCTATGTCCTTTACAGAGTAAGATGATGGCATACGTAAACGGTTTTTTTTTCACAAAGCTGAACTGGCTACTCTGCATAAAGATTTCCAATAGATTAATAAATAAATAAATAAATAAATAAATAAATAAATAAATACATGAATAAATAAATAAATAAATAAATAAATAAATAAATAAATAAATAAATAAATAAATAAATAAATAAATAAATAAATAAATAAATAAATAAATAAATAAATAAATGAATGAATGAATGAATGAATGAATGAATGAATGAATGAATGAATAAATAAATAAATAAATAATAACATTTTGAAAGAATTACGAAACTAATCTTAAAGGCAGAAGATACAAATATAAAGTGGTTTGTGAACACCACCACAAAATGTACTCCTTCATGCTGAGTGTTGAATGTAGACAACATTAAAAGTCGGGTGAGCCCCGAGAAACAAACTTCACTGAATGTGATATGTTATCACCTGATTTCAACATGGCAAAAAAAAAAAAAAAATAGTCGTCCTCAAAAGGTTAATAATGTGGTTAGTGGGTATTTTGGTAATGTATGGATGGGAGTGTGTGTATGTGTGTGTATAGACTATGTTTTTTAATTGTGTATAGTGCATGTATTTTTTTAAGGAGGTGTGGGAAATGCGGAACTAAACAAAGAACGTCACTGGGCTAAAAAATGACACTATTTAGGGTCCCTCTGAAATCTGTGGCCTTTACTAACAAATATTTTCCTGCCATGGTTGACATTTTTCCTGGCTTTTTAGCCTAAGCCTGCCTAATTGTATTGAAATATTTGGCCTCGTCCTAAAGTCGACCCTTCAGGCCATAACCTTAACCTTATTCACGGATGGTCAGTGTTGGCCTTAATTGTCCTCGGATGATCCGGCCTTGACTTCTTGTTAAAAAGATTTGGCCGTGCTCCATGAAGGCGAAATCCCAGTAGACCCCCGGAGTAGAGCTATGAAATTGATATTTTAGGTAATCTGAATGTAATGAAAAATTGTTTTTTACGATTGTCATAAGGCCGTCATCTACAAAATATCATGATTTAGAGAGAACCACTTTTATAAAATAAAAAAAAGGAGTAAATACGAACTGATAGTTCAGTGAGGAAATCACAAGAAGTACTTTTCTTCTTGGTGTGTGATAGAGGCCTCAGTAGCTGACAATCAAGCTGACACATCACCTGATTTTACATTAAAGTCAATTATAACTCAAAATGATTCCAATTACCTGTGGACATTCTTTGTTGTATTTAAAACTTTCTTCATAACAACACTTCTTTGTTATCGGAGCATGGGGTTTTTGAGTCAGCAACGGAATCGCTTTCCGATGGGGAATTTGACACCTGCCTTTGTTCAAGCGTAGGTCCATGGTTCAAGTCGCCGCTTGTCGCTCTGGTTGCGCTCAAGGAATTGCGAGGAAGTGCAGTAGTAATACCTACCTTCTCGACATGTTCTTCCATCTGGGGCCAATAGTCTTCCAGTTCCACACAGACACGTAAAACCATCGGCTCCACCACCGACGCAAAGGTAGCTACATGGGTTACTGCTACAGTGAGCTTTAAAGGAAGAAAATGAATACATGACTTATCTTAAGACACACACACACACGAACTACTAATCACTCAACATCAGTCAGAACACGGTTAACTTTATAGAGGTATAGCTAAACAAGGTCGTAAGTGGTGCTTAAAGGACAAGTCCACCTCAACAAAAACTTGATTTGAATAAAAAGAGAAATATTCAACAAGCATAACACTGAAAATGTCATCAAAATCGGATGTAAAATAAGAAAGTTATGACATTTTAAAGTTTCGCTTCATTTCACAAAACAGTTATATGCACATCTCGGTTGGTATGCACATGATAGAACTGATGACATCACTCATTCACTATTTCTTTTGTATTTTATTATATGAAATATGAAATATTTTGATTTTCTCGTCATTGTCATGTGAAATGAGGTTTCATTCCTCCCTGAACACGTCGAATTCCATTATTTTAACATTTTGTGCTTCAGGCAAGGAGGTCCTAATCATCAAATTCGTAAAAATTGAAATATTGTATATTTCAAACAAAAAACAACAATATAGTGAGTGAGTGACATCATCGACTCTCTCATTTGGATGTAACTGGCTCGTTCATATAACTATTTTGTTAAAAATAAGTGAAACTTTAAAATGTCATAACTTTCTTACTTTACATCCGATTTTGATGAAATTTTCAGCATTGTGCTTGTCTGATTTTTCTCTATTGATCCAAATCAACATTTTTCTGAGGTGGACTTGACCTTTAATGCCAGCATCAAATGATCTAAGCCATGGAATATTTTTCTCAAGGCAATATAAAGAATACGAAAGTATAAGAATAGGCAACAGTGTTGTCACAAAAATATAATATACCACTGAAAGGAAAAGGTTTGATTCAATCATTCATGTTGATCGAAATTATTCAAGGTCTTTTGTAAAAACACGACTGGAAATAATAGATCGAATTACACATCTCTACACATTTCCAGTAAATGTGATTTATAACAAGTAGGATGTTAAGTTATAGAATGTAATAATTGTTCACAAATTCTGCAGTCAATAGGTAGTGTATTAAAATGGGGATTAAAAAGACAAATAACACAATATTTCGTAGTTGTTATACCATACAAGCTTGGGTTTGCTTGATTCATCCATCCTGACTTTGACCTTCGTTGTTGAATTTCCTTTAAAATCAAAATCACGTCATTAAATAATGAAACTTCAGCTGTGTTGGTTGAAAATAGCAAAATGCAAGGCTTTTGATCTCAACACAAGAAAAACCTTGTAGAGGAATACATCATTTTCTTTTTAGTTACGTGCATTCTTCCTCAGCGATGTGACCCGATTTGACCTTAGTGGCGTAATGGTCGATGATCGGGTCATAGACATTTGAGAGCGGCAAACTTTTTTCTTAACAAGGAGGGACGATGATACACTTAGCTTCCGAATGTCTATGACCTGATCATCGATCATTAAGGTCAAAACGGGTCACATCGCTAAGCAAATTTTGAATCAACGTAATTTTATCGCCCTCCGTTCTTGTTGAGAGGTTTGAAGCTCCCGACTGTCTATGACCCGTGATCGATCATTACGTCACAAAGGTCAAATCGGGTCACATCGCCGGGGAAAGGCTGTACTAAGTAGCTAAACATTTTGAGACATAATTCTCCTCTATTTTATGATCCAAACTACGACATATTTTATGAAAAAATATCATGTGGTGAAACATGTGTTTTTTGCCTCGTGATCTATAACATCCTCACATTTTGCTTTTGTGTACACTTTCTTTACATACAAAACCAGAAGCTTTATTTTATTTTTTATCGAGTTTCCATTAAACTTCCATTGTTCTGCAGGTGTATACAAACGCATTATTTCCCAGGATGGATTCGCTCTAATTGGCTCAGAATATTTAATAGATGACTTACACACTGCTGGTGGCTGTGTATCTGGTGCGTAGGTGACAATGCCATACGGTCTGTAAGGCAGATTAAGAGTGAAAAGAAACTGGCCGGTATCCTTCACGAATGCATGTAAGGTGCTGGAATTTTCTCCACTGACGTATATATAGTCCTAAAAAAACCGAAAGATTAGAAATTCACACTCTCTGCGCTATGATAAATCATACGTTGATTCAAAACTATTTCAAATAACATGAATAATCGGCAAGCACCCAAATGTTGAGCGTAATCTTATATGACGACATCACTCAGTCAGTGCGCCATATTGAACTCATATTAAACATCACAGGCCTTGTGATTTTCCGAAGACGGGTTGAATAAACTTTATTGCCGAATGATTCTTTGTCGTTAGACTTTTTTTATATTTCTTTCTAAGCAGTGTGTAAGTGATGCATACATCCCGTATTACTTCCAGCAGGATAACTATGGGGCACTTTCATTTTAATAAACGTTTCATTTCGGCACTCTTTCACAGAACTGGTTTACCTCAGAGCAGTTCTATACCCCGATCAAAGTCTATACCAACTGACAAAAAAAGCCGCTCCAAAGCATAGCATTTTCTTCTTATCGAGGAAAAAGAAGAAAGAAATCCGCTCCAAAGCTTCGCATATTTTCCGTTACGCCGTTCCGGCCGTATTGATCTGCTACAATGAGCCGCAATTTCGGAAAAGCGGCCGCAAAGCACTGTCCGACCATCGCCTCTGCGCTAGCGCACCCGGCGCCCTTGCCGCCGGGCTATAGCTGCATGCACGTATGCCCGTTCCATGGGGATGAATACGCACTCACAAGCATGGCGACCCGTTCCAAGGACCCCCGTTTTTTGTCTCGCCCGCTGCACAGACCTACTACTTTTTTGGTCGAGTGCCCCCCCCCCCAGCTAATGCCAGTGAGTATGTGGTGTATTAACGACCTTTGGCATGACTGCCCCCCCCCCCGGGGGGGGGGGCAGTCCAATGTATCGCTGTACACATGCGTGACCAAATTATTTCTAAACACCCCCTAAACGAGTTTTTCTCTGTGTGAAAAATAACCCCGGCCCTAGACAAGTTTTTCGCGGGCTTCATTTACACGTTTTGGCCCCTAAACAAATCGTCACCAGACTCATATGACCCCAAAACAAGTTTGTCTATACTTGCTTAACAATAAATTAAATAGATAAAACTATATTCAGGGGTATTACAAGCCCCCCCCCCCCCCCCCCCCCCCCCCCCTCAGTGCAGGATATGGTTAAGATACCACAATCGGGAAGAACCCACTTTTTAGAAACGAGGAGGAAAAAGCCACGGGGAAAAGGCTTGGGTGAAAACATACCCTAAATACATTAGGCTGGTCTAAAAGCTTTGGAAAAAAAAGCATACCCGAAACATGCTAAATACGTTTGATCCCCCCGTCCGATTGACCAATGCCCAGTCTTTCAAAACCATTTTTTTTTATCGGTGTTTTTGATACCCTTAACGAGTGCACGCGCGGCCCGCGTCCAAAACTGAAAAAAAACATGCCTTTAAACGCGTTTTTTGGTCACGCATGTGTATAGCAATACATTTGACTGCCCCCCCCCCCTCCGGGCTGCTTTCTCCCAGATAGAGAAGGTTGAAGCTAGTCTCATCAGTTCTTGACAAACTGACTCCCTATAAATAAAACCAACCAGGTGTCAATCCCGTTTGCCTTTGCGAAATCCTCTATCTGCTTTTTTGAGGCTTAGCTTTTCTTCTGGGTGATCTTTCCTTTTAAAGAGATGATATTTCATGATAAATTTTATCTGCTAAGCTGTATTTGTTGAAAAATGGGACATTTAAAAAAGGGCATAGCGAACTGTGTGTTGTATAACATTGTTTCTTATAAATTGCTTGTCTAAAATATCCCTTGTGTGATTTGGGCATACAATAAGACGATAAATTTGTGTAGACAAACTGATTTTTAGAGGAAATGTACCCGTTTTTATAACATAATTAGCTTTAACTTACGCAATCTCGAGGACGCAGACATTAGGGTCCAGTAACACAATGGTTAACAATTAATCATAAACTCGATTTGTAAGTATGATTTTACATTATAGTCAATAGAATCAAATCTAGAAACCTGTTCTAAAAAATCATTGCTAAGCTTTGTGTTACAGGCCCTATATATCTGCTTTATGTGTGCAAAATTCCGCGTACATTCGTAATTCCGAAGCTTCGTTGTTCCAAAGGTTCGTTATTCCGAAAGTTCGTATTTCCGAAGGTTCGTAATTTCGAAGGTTCGTTAGTCCGAAAACGAAATGAGGTTCATAATTCCGAAGGTTCGTCAGTCCGAAAACGAAATGAGGTTCATCACGGGCGTAAATCCGTGACGTCATGCTATTCAAGTGGGGGGGGGGGGGGGGTGGAACAATAAATCATCTCCCCCTGAACAGTAGGTGTGACGCAAGGATTTACGCCAATGAGGTTCATAATTCCGAAGGTTCGTCAGTCCGAAAACGAAATGAGGTTCATAATTCCAAAAGTTCGTCAGTCCGAAAACGAAATGAGGTTCGTAATTCCGAAGGTTCGTCAGTCCGAAAACGAAATGAGGTTCGTAATTCCGAAGGTTCGTCAATCCGAAAACGAAATGAGGTTCGTAATTCCGAAGGTTCGCTAATCCGAAAAAGAAATATGGTTCGTTAATCCGAAAATTAAATAAGGTTCGCATTTCCGAAAATGAAATTAATTCATTTTGGTAACAAAAACGGTGTTTTCATTACAAGATAACACGATATTATGCAATTATAGTAATAACGAACGATGATACATGTGTGTGTTGTGGCCAAAGCATACATTGCATTAAGGATAGGCGCCCTGATCAAGCAAAGGCTTAATTTCGATTTTATCTGAGCAATTGCTGCCTAAGCAAATGATTTAATGATGCAGGGGATTAAGTGTGTTGGTCGCGCGCGAGTAACCTCCAAATAATAGGATTTGTATTGGAGGGGATGTCATTTTTAACAAGAGCTTCTGCTGGTAATAAAAATAATACTAATGATGATCATAATAAAAAAACGTAATAAAGAATATAAATGTTAATAAAATTTTATTGATCGTTATCCCTAGTGTTGGCAATGTTAATGACGATAAAAATGATAACAGTTTAACATTTAATGTTCTTTTTTAAAATCATAATCCATGTAAAATTTAAAAATGGAATGCATTTCAATTCGTATCCACCGAACAGTAGGCCAATGTGTGTGTATGTGTATACCCAATTATCCATCCTTTTCATGATTCACAAGACATTAATAGAGTGTCCCTTTCACAGGTCTGAAATCCCTTTTTTTACTTATATACTTATCCCGTCCGCGATTACAAAAAACTGCTCAGAATGTCAATTTTAGGTCGGAATGCAAAAACAAATCGTGCTCGCATTGTTTAATTGTTGAATCCAGGGGCGATGGAACCGGAGGGGGGGGGGGGCAAGTGCCGCTCCCCCCAAAAGAAAATTCAAAATGGAAAATGCCCTTTTTTCAAAATGAAATGTGCCCCTTTTCAAAATGAAATACTCTTTTTAAAGTATACATTTTAGTTTTCAGGCTGGAATATTACAAATTTTCAGTTCGCGCTTCGCACTCTCAATTATTCGATTGTTGAATGTATCCTAAAGAGGTCACTAAATGCAGTCCTTAACAGGTTCCTTTTCTGGTCAGTATATTTAAGCTCGCGTTTTGTGCTCGTGTTAAATTCTTTAGTTAGATCATGGACCCTAGGGACCATGGTTTGATGCACATCTTTTTAATGATGGCAGAAACCTGCTCGGATTTTTGTATTTTCATTTCTTTTTGAAATGCCCTAAAGTTTTAGCCTGTGATTCACTCTCGCAACACCTCGCAATAATGGCATTTTAACACTAACATAATGTAATTGACCCCCAAAACGAGTTTTACAACTCCAGCTTTGATTTTTTTTTCCAAACCGCTCGCTCATTATACTCTCTCGCGAAAAATAGAGTCTAAGTATACAACTTTCCATAATCAGAAGTCACTTTAAAAAGGCTTTTCTCTACAATGACTTCACGCAGATGATAATCTCAAGGTGAAAATATCACCAAAGTGCCCATTTTGACGAATGAGTTTCATTTTTGGCTTTGCCCCCAAAACGAAAATTCGTTCGGCCGCCCTTGCCTTCCCATCCTCATAACAATTGAACAGCCACGGTGTTTCACCCCCCCCCCACACACACACACTTGCCTCTGCCTCTGCTTTCCCGCGCTTTTCATTTTTCGGATTAACGAACCTTCGGAATAAAGAACCTTATTTCCTTTTCGGATTAACGAACCTTCGGAACAACGAACCTTATTTCCTTTTCGGATTAACGAACCTTCGGAACAACGAACCTTATTTCGTTTTCGGATTAACAAACTTTCGAAACAACGAACCTTATTTCGTTTTCGGATTATCGAACCTTCGGAGCAACGAACCTTATTTCGTTTTCGGATTATCGAATCTTCGGAATAACGAACCCTGTTTTGTTTTCGGACTTACGAACCTTTGGAATAACGAACCTTCGGAATAACGCCACAAATGTTCGGCCGCCCTTGCCTTCCCATCCTCATAACAATTGAACAGCCACGGTGTTTCTTCCCCCCCCCCACACTTGCCACTGCCTCTGCTTTCCCGCGGTTTTCATTTTTCGGATTAACGAACCTTCGGAATAAAGAACCTTATTTCCTTTTCGGATTAACGAACCTTCGGAACAACGAACCTTATTTCCTTTTCGGATTAACGAACCTTCGGAACAACGAACCTTATTTCGTTTTCGGATTATCGAACCTTCGAAACAACGAACCTTATTTCGTTTTTGGATTAACGAACCTTCGAAACCACGAACCTTATTTCGTATTCGGATTATCGAACCTTCGGAGCAACGAACCTTATTTCGTTTTCGGATTATCGAATCTTCGGAATAACGAACCCTGTTTTGTTTTCGGACTTCTTGATTATTAGAGGAGATACAATATACAGAAGAGAATACCAACGATAGAATACGAGACCCACACTAATCCTGACTGACTGACTTCAAGACTTAGACGTCCATCGAGTATTAATTTAACTTCACTTCGGATCTCAACCTGATACTTCTAAATTATTTTATATTCATCGTCTCCTGATATACTCTGAATCTTCTTGTACTTCGAACTGTAGCTGAATATTGATGATTAAATACTTTGTGATTTGAACTGTATAACTTTCTGCAAAGTTTCCTCATTACGCTTCCCTTCTCATAATTACCAATCCCAACATAACACATGTACGACTGGTCGTCCTATCATAAGCCCGCGGGGCTGTAGTCTGGCAGCTAGCTGGAGATATGGTAGATTGAGACATAGATAATAAAGTGATTTTTCAAACAAATCGATTGAGTGAGAAAAATTACAGTTCATCGAAACGACATTGCATCTAATGTGGATTATTGGTGGATCTCAGTGGCGGATCCAGCTTTCGCCAATTGGGGGGGGGGGGGGGTATACGCTTATTTTTCCCGATCAGCCGCTCAAAGTTGATATTTACTTGGTTTTTAAAGGGGTAGTCCTAGCAGTCACTTGTTCGCTTTATTCTCACAAAACATAAATAAATAATAATCTCATATATAACACCTAATTGAATACTACGAGCGCGAACTATTTTTAAAAAGGATATTTCATGTATTTTGTCCTGAAAATTGAACATTCTGAGCAATGATTGTGATCGTCAACAAGATGTTTATGTAACTTAATAATCACTGCGAGCGCGAATCGCAAGCAGAAATTGGCCCGATGGGAAAACAGACCTATCTAGTAGGGACTGTTTGCAGTTACCCATGAAAATAATGCATATTTCAACAATCAAAAAACGCGAGCGCAAAGCGCGAGCTGTAAATTTTGACATTTTGACCTAAAAATTTGACATTCTATGCACTTTTGTAATCATAAACAGGATAGGTATATAAAAAAAAATTCATTCGAGCGCGAAGCGCGAGCGAAAAAATGAGATTAGACCTAATATTATTCATGTTTCGTAATTCACAAAAAGGATGACCAATTGGGTATCTTCCCTTATTAATAACGCGAGCGCGAAGCCCGAGAAGAAAATTTTTGATATTCTGATATGAAACTGGATAATTGAAGTACGTTTTAAAGAAAGAACAAACTGCGTATTTATTGTGTGCGCGTGTTTTTGAGATTTAGACCTCGAATCTGGGAATTCGAAATACAATCAATTATGCGCGAGCGCGAGCTGAAAAAAAAAATGATGCGATCTGAAGAGGGTCAATTAAGCTTTATTTCAAGCATCGTAGGAAAATTGTGAAGTGGATATGGATCATACTTCAAAAATGATGCGAGCGCGAAGCGCGAGCCGATTTTTTATAATTATTTTTAGACCAAGCACCCGGGGAAATTGCAAGGACATTTGTCGTCATAGTTATTCCATGGGAAGTAAACTGCTTAGTAAAGTCGACCATTATCCATATATTGGCGTCGAGTTAGCTTCGGATCTTTCCTGGACCGTACACATACGCCGTATGTAAATATTGTGCCATTCTAAACACAAGTATATAACTTAACATCCAATTTAAATTGAAGAAGGGGAAATCAGTCTGGAAGAGGAATAAACCAGTTTAGAGTGCCAAATTTACACTACATGGTATTCCAACCTAATAAGGTATTGTCTATGCACAGCCAGCTTTTTTCTCCTAATTTCAATAACTTTAATATCAATTACTTCTTCAAACACTTAATGAGATTGAGACATTTTTCCTTTTTGTTAGCCAGTTATTGCAGTAAGGGTTTAACATTTTTTTTTAGCAAACTCCATACACAGTTTTTTTTCGTCTTCTTTCAAGACATTCTAATCCACATTTTGTTAGTGCATTTTCATAGTCTATATAATCTGAGCCAAAGAATTATTTTGCAAACTCTTTTTTGTATTTTTTCTAAGTCCTTTACCTGTTTAGCAGTTAGTGCTCCGTTGAAAACCGGTACACAATACTCCAATATTGGACGAATATATTCAATGTAAATTTGAACAAGGTCTGACATAGGGAGTTTATATTGTTTGACAAGTCTGAACATATACAAGTTTTTGTTACACCTTTTTATAATATCTGAAATTTGTTTATCCCATTTTAAGTCTGACTGAATATAAACACCAAGTATTTTAACAGTTTCTTAATATTGCAGAGAAGTGTCACCAATATGCAATAGATTAGGTAATGGTAGATTTTTAGAAAAAAAGTAACTCTGATTACATTGCATTTATTCGGATTTAGTTTCATATGATTATCAGATGACCAGGTAACGAGTGCATTTAGATGACATTGTAATACAGGAGTTTGTATTAAACGATTTTCAACTATAGTAAGATCGTCAACATATTCAAAGTGCGGTAAAGATTCATTCTGACATGCATCAGTGAACATGATCAAAAATAATATCGGGCCTAATTTTGTGCCTTGAGCCACTCCAGCATGATTTGTATTATACGAAGACAATACGCCCTGATATTTAACATATTGTGAACGATTTTCTAAAAAAAACCAACTATCCACTTAATTATGCAAGGTCTTACGTTAAATTCAATTAATTTTCGAATCAGAATATTATGGTCAAGTCTATCGAAGGCTTTGGAAAAGTCTGTGTAAACAATAGTGGATATTGATTTAGATTTTCCACAGTTGTCCAATATACAATGCAATAATTTTACCAAATAATGGGTAGTTGATAGACCTTGTCTGTTTCCGTATTGATGAATGTCAATATATTTAGAAATATCTTCCAATAACCATTTTGTAATGAATGATTCTGCAATTTTAGCGAATTGACATGTAAGAGAAAAGGTCGATTTTTTTTTAATGTTCTGTGGTTCTGTGGTTCTGTGACTTGGGAATGGGAGCAACAACATTTTGTTTGATTTACAAATTGACTTTTAAAAAGTGCTCTGTAAAAATGTCAGTTTTATCGTGGTCTGAATACAAACATTTCTTCTTCGCGCTCGCAAAATTTGATTTGTCAGGTACCTATTATTTTCGAGTATTCCGTAAAATTCTCAAAATATCCGTGTTTAGGTTTGATTGTCAAAATGTATCAGCCAGCGCTGGAAGCTGGCATTTTGATTGGGGTGAGTTATGTATATCTCAATATTAATTATATAACAAACTACTTAAAAATTCCAATTTCATGACAGTTTATCGAAATTTTCAACTCGCGATTTGCGGTCGCAATAATTGTTAAAAATACATTAACTCATGCAATTTATTCCTAATTACAAATATGCTTGAAATGTCCAGTTGTCAGGCCAAAATATTAACAGATTTCGCGCTCTCATTCGGCTCATTATATCAATCAATAAAAAAAAAGATTTGAATTTCATAATTAGATTGTCCCCTTTTTTCAGAATGGAATATCATGGACAAGTTTCATCTCGTGCTTATGAAGTGAAATAGGAAGATAGTCATCAATTTTATATAATAAAAAAATGTTCTTAGAATGTCCCGGTTCTGTATGTCAAAACTCAAATTAAGTAATATTAATAATGAAAAAAATTATTAGTGCGATAATGATTATCCACAAATTTTCCTAAATAGTGCTTGTATATAAAGTTTAAATTAATCCTTTTCAGATCGGAATATCAGATATTCTAAGCTCGCGCTTCACTCTCGCTTTATCGATTTTCATGATAAAAATGTGTTTAGAATGCCAACATTCTAGGTCTAAATCTGAAACACGCACATGCAGCTTGTTCTCTATTTAAATCATTATCCAATTTCAGATCAGAATATCAAAGACGTTATCGATGAAGGAAGATCCGCAATTATTCAAAATTTTCATGATTTACAAAACATGAATAGAGTGTCCCGTTTGTAGGTCTAAATCTCAAAATTTTCACCTCGGGCTTCGCGCTCGAATCAATTGTTTAGTTATATATCTGTCCTGTTCACGACCAAAAAGAGTGCGTAGAATTTCTATTCTTTAGGTAGTAATGTAACAAAAATTCAGCTCGCGTTTCGCGCTCTCATCATTTGAGTGCTGAAGTATCTAACGTCTTGATGGCTATAACGGCAAGCAGTCCCTATCAGGTCCCTTTTCGATCAGATCAAAACTTGTCATAAAAATTTCTGCTCGCGCTCGCATTCAGTTGCATACACATCTTGTTCAGATTACATGAAACAAAAACAAAATAGCTCGCGCTTCGCGCTCGCACTATTCAAATAAGGCTTATGAGATTAGCCTATTATATGTTTATGTTGATTTATAGGAATAAGAAGTATAGGACTACCCCTTCAAAGAAACAAACAAAAATCAACTTCAAGCGACCGATCGGGGAAAATTTGGCTGAAAAAAATTCCGCCCCCCCCCCCCCCATATAGGCGAAGGCTGGATCCGCCCTTTTGTATGTTATATAAAATAATGGAATATTTCAATGTTCTCCTCATTCGCTGATGTGGTTTACGGTACACCATGTGGAGTATGATAGAAACAGTGGAAAGAGGAAGAAAAGGAATTGGATAGGCGAGAAAGTGGAAATTTGAGGGTAGAGTATTCTTTTCTTGAAAGTAGTCCTGAAAAGGATTGTAAACCAGAAGAGATTGATGAGTTGAGAACAGCTTGAGTAGTAGGATGGATGAGGAGTTGCTGGCTTGAGTCGGCGAGTAGAGATGATCAGTAGAAGCAGTAGAGAGACTCGACGTTTCGGGCAGGTTGACTGTCCGTCTCCTGAAGACGGACAGTCAACCTGCCCGAAACGTCGAGTCGAGTCTTCTCGCCTATCCAATTCCTTTTCTTCCTCTTTCCACTGTTTCTATAACACTCCACATGGTGTACCGTAGACCACATCAGCGATTGTACATGCCATCATGCAAACCTTCAAACAACATCATTTCTCCTCATTGTCATGAGAAACAAAGTTTTATTCCCTCCTTAAGATGTGGCATTACCACTGTTTTAACATTTTGTGGCTCAACCAAGTTGGTCCTTATTGCAAAATCTGTGAAAATTGAAACATTGTATAATTCAAACAATCAGAAACAAAAGAAATAGTGAGTGACATCATCAACTCTCTCATTTGCATATCACTGAGTTGTGCATATAACTGTTTCGTAAAAAATAAGCGAAACTTAAAAATGTTATGACTTTCTTATTTTACATCCGATTTTGATGAAATATTCAACGTTATTCTTGTTTGATTTTTCTCTATTGATTCAAATCAAAATTTTCCTGGGGTGGACTAGCTGTTTAAATAGCTATTAAGACTGCTTGTTCAGTTACCTATAAGACCTTGCGTGTAAAAAGAAAACTATTCATGATTCTTGCCAGACAATTTATTGATTTAGATGTGAAAGAAGAAGTGTATTCCCGTCTAGAGAGTCAACAATGAATAATTATAACAAAATATGTTTAATATGTTAATGGACGTTTGGTATACCATCGACTGTCCAATAAAGTTTTCTGACAAATCTAATAGTCGCATAAATATTCATGTTAAAATACTCTAACATTTGTTTAGGTTCTCCAATACTGACTTTTCAATATAAAGAGGTATGTATATAAAAAAGTTTTCTGTTTAAATGGTATCATCAACAATATATTTTGATTATTGAATTTTCTTTCCTGATACTCATTTTCAATATAAAGGGATGCTGAGTAAAGTAGTAACATTTATAATTCATTAAGAATATTATTCGACATTACCGTAAAAATTGTGAGATCAAAGAATCCCTCATTGGTAGTTGTGCTGGTTAATAGTCGTCTGTTGAAACCAAAGATATCACAAACCTCAACGCGGTTTCCAGTCAGATCAGAATCCACCCAATATACTCTATTTGTAAAGAACAAAATTATTACACTTATTCCTCCTGACAGGTCTCTAACGAAGAAGGTGTTAGGAAAGTGGTCAATCGGTATACAAATTACAACAATAAGGAAACACCTTATTCACAAACGGAATAAGGTTATTGAATCTTCATTCCACGAGCTCCCTTTGAATTCTTATTGACGGGTAGATTATCAAAATTATTGCATGACCGTTGGGTATGATTGCGATTTTTTTACTGGAAGTTGTAGTATGGGGTGTCTACTTCAAGAATCCGATGGGTGCCACATTGGCACCATTGGGCATTTTTTTTAATTGACGTCATAGGCCACGCCCACTTTTTCATATACCTCTTAATTATGAATTTCAATATTTAAGGAATAAACATGTCATGTTTGGTATCAAATAAAAGCTAATGATAAATCCAATGTAAATTTATCGATCAATTGGCAATTAAATCACGCATAGGTCAGCTAAAGGTCATTAAAGGTCAAATTGCCTTACAAATGTAAGTAATACATATAATGTGGAACATATCTTGTTTTAAACACATAAAAGTTGGATATTATGTGAATTTGTTGGCAAAGGTTAAGCTGAGGGTGTGCATATTAAGAATCCGGCCGGTGCTACTTTGGCATCTCGATGAATTTTATTTTTGTGACGTCATAAACCACACCAGCTTTCTTACATTCCTTTTAAATATATAGCGGTATAAACATATCATGTTTAATATTGTATTAAATAAAATTCAGAATGAAATCCACATATATGAATCACTATATAGGCATATAGAACGTTTTTCCATGGCAATCAAAGGTCATTTTAAGGTAATAAAAGGTCAAACAGGGTCACACATTTAATCAATGCATCATATAATGTGGAATAGCTCATGTTTGGTTGAGGGTATATATTAAGGATGTGATGGGTTCTACCTCCTCACCCTTTTGCATTTTCCCTTTTCTGACGTCACGAACCACGCCCACCTTTCACATAAGCCTGTCAGTAATTATGACAGAATGTGACACATAACAAAATGACTTCTACAACACAAATTCACATTTTTAGACAAGTATCCAATTAGCCCGGGGGGGGGGGGGGGCATGCACTCGACCAAAACATTGGTGGGGGTGTGCCGCGGGCGAGACAAAAAACGGGGGCCTTGGAGCGGGCTTATTGTAAAAAGGAGGGTCCTCGGAACGGGCTTCGGAACTACAAATGTTTGTGAAAACGGGGGTCCTTGGAACGGATCGCCAGAGTGTAAGTGCGTATGCATCCCTATGGAATGGTCATGCGTGCATGATGCAGCTAGGGCGGCCTCCGCCGGGTGCGCTCGCGCAGAGCTGAGGCCGCGTCGGACAGAGCTCTGCGGCCGCTTTTCACCAAAATTGCAGCTCATTGTAGCAGATCAATGCGATCGGAACGGCGAAACGAAAAATATGCGAAGCTTTGGAACGGGTTTTTTCTTCTTTTTTTTCGATAAGAAGACAATGCTATGCTTTGGAGCGGCTTTCTTTATTATTTTTCTCAATAAGACAAAAATGCTATGCCTTGGAACGGAAATTTGAGTGTAAAAATGGGGGTCCCCTCCGCGGCACATACCCACTATGCATTATAAACTGAGTGCCCCCCCCCCCCTCCCCCGGGTCAATTAGACATATTTTACATTTTACATCATCCTAACTTTACTACATTTTGTTTTATCTTCCAGACTGATTTTCCCCCTCTTTAGTCTCAACTGCATGTTCAGTTTCCCTTGTTTTTAGAATGACACAATGTTATTTACATACGATACACGATAAGTGGCAAATGCTTAGCCTAGAGCATGGTACGTGGCCCCGATTTAAATCCACATGGAACAAGTTCTGATAATTCCTTGGGAGTACAGGAGAGACCTCCTAACCTATACTTCCCATCCATACATGGGAGGCAAGTTGCAGGGGAGTCATTTTGATCAGTTGCTCTCCAGATATAGCTCTTGACGAAGAGCATGCTACTTTGGTAATCATGCTCTTTTGCTGACTTGTCAGTTGGGGGTAGGCTCATGATCTTTGAAGGATCTGTCTTCTTGCTAAATAATGTGAAGTAGTGCTAAGTAATTTTAGAAAGACTATATTTTGTTATATAAGTTGAGATGAAAAGTATAAATATTACACCTTTAATTGATCCAGTGCACTTCTTCTGCATCATATTCTATAGATTAAGAACTTATTCGAGCAGCAAGTTTAGAGTGGGAAACTTTCCCTTGCCAAATTGACACAGTGTGGTATCACAACCTGATAGGGAATTATCTGTGCAAAGCTAGCTTTTTTTCTACAAACTGCAATGCCATACCTTTAATGTCAATTACTTTTCCATCAGTATGCAAAAGACTTGTAAACCCAAAATGAGAACACTGGTGGAACAGAAATGTCAGTGTCGTCAGAGAAAAATTATATAAGCTTCCACTGCCATTACATCTTCCGAAGATAGCTTATATTACATGGAACAGTTCATTTGGCCTACCCGTACTTGTCCATGACACAGTGGTTGTTCCCAATGAATTAAAAGAACTTCCTTGTCGATACAAGTCAGTGTCACCCTGTTCTATAGCTTTTAAGGATTAATGCAGTTGCTGGTCGGCCGTCGAATCATACTATTTCATAGTTCATACTGCAAGTGTGAATCGAAGTAACACAGCTCTGGCAGAGGCATGCATTTGAGATTGTTGGTGAAGGGGAATCTTATGAGCATCTGGTCGAAGATGTATGGTACAGAAGGTAGTTGTGAGAGGAATATAACAGGACATGGTGTAAAATGTTAAATTGGTGTAGATTATTTGGAATCACATGAAATGATTTGATACAAAATGATACGTTTGTTTAAAGTCCTGTTTAACTCGCGCGATCATCAACATTTCGTGCGTGTAAATGACCCAAATGTCACCTTTACGTGTTCTTCTTTTTTTTCTAACCTTTAAATGCACATTCCATTTTCCATAAGCTTTAATTTGATATCAAACATGATATTTTTATTTTGTACACTAGATAAGTCATAATTAAGAGGTTGACCTATGTGAAAAGAATGGCGTGGTTTATAATGTTAGAAAATGATGTTGCCCTAGATTGCCAAAGTACCTTCGTCAGATTCTTAATCTGCACATCCTCAACATAACTTTCTTTCAACATTACCTACATAAATAATGCCCAACTTTTTTTTTGTATTCCAAACATGATTTATATTCTACATTGTTGCATTACTTACATTTGTGACCAACTTTGACCTTTTATGACCTAGTTAGACGACCTTTAATAGCCCTGGACACGTTCTAAATACGTAGCGATTCATATTAGGATCCTATGTGGATTTTATTTTGCATTTTATTTGCTGTGATTTCAAACATATGTTTATTACGGTAAATAGAAAAGTCACATTTAAGAGGAATGTAACTGAAAGTTGGTGTTGTTTATGACGTCAGAAAAATAAAATTTATCAAGATACCAAGGTAGCATCCATCGGATTCTTAATATGCACACTCTCAAACTTAACCATTGCAAAAAATACATATAACACCTAACTTATTTGTATTTTTAGCATGGTATGTTCCTCATCATATGTCTTACTCACATTATTATGTAAGGCAATTTGACCTTCTATGAACCTAAATGACCTTTAACTTACCTATGCTTGATTCACATGCCCTGTAATCCAAATGTTTGCATTTGATTTTTCATTAGCTTAAATTTGATACTAAACATGACATGTTAATTCCGTAAAATATGAAAATCATATTTAAGAGGTATGTGAAAAAGTGGGCGTGGCTTATGACGTCAATAAAAAAAAAATGCCCAGGGGTGCCCAAGTGGCACCCGTCGGATTCTTGGAGTAGACACCCTATACTACAACTTCCAGCAAAAAAATTGCAGTCATACCCAACTTGACGGTTATGTTGGGTTCTACTTGACTATTAGCAGGAGAGCATCAAGGGGATCAAGCCAGACGCGGTCGCTTATAGGTGGTGCAAAAAAAAAAAAAAAAAAAACAGACAGGAGAAAAGGAATGTGAGGAAAATGAAATGAAGTAGCAAAAAGTAAATAAAGCCAAGGAAAAGTGAAACTTTTCATAGGTCACAGTAGCCTATCTGATATGCGCCGGGCTATAGTGGGCAAGTTACTGGTCGCGCGAAGCAGACTGACGGGCGAGGGCGAAGCCCGAGCCCTCGCCCGTCAGTTGTTGCCCACTAGCCCGACGCATATCGGATAGGCTAAGGTCACAGCGAGTTCAGCTATGACAATTATCTCCTTTATCAGAATTTTTTTTTCTTCATCGCTTCCTTTTGAGTAAAAAAAAAGTGAAATGATTGAAATGATATCCCATCGTTTACCAGAATATATATATATATATATATGTATATACACATACATATATATATATATATATATATATATATATATATATATATATATATATATATATATATTGTAAAGAAATGGATGAAGAGAACAATGGAAGGCGTAGCTTAAATCAAGGTTCCCCAGAGCTATCTACCCTTTGGAAAAAATGGTGATGCCGAAAATTGTCCCTGCCGGGAATCGAACCCGGGCCCCCAGCTTTGAACGCCGGTGCCTTAACCGCTAGACCACAGAGACGGGTTAGTGGCTGTGGCGACCCCGATCCAACTGACAGTCAGATAGACAGATTTTCGGTACTTTACCAATTATAATTTCCTTTGTCGGGTGAAGGTGGGTTTCGAACAATGACAAGCCGCCATGCTTCAGCTGGATCAAAGCTGTTGCTTTGATACAGTACACGTATGGGAGAAAGTATACAAATGTGTAAAGTTATACATGTACAACAGCTTTGGCAACTCTTTGAGACACAGAGACTCTGTGGTCTAGCGGTTAAGGCACCGGCGTTCAAAGCTGGGGGCCCGGGTTCGATTCCCGGCAGGGACATTTTTTCGGCATCACCAATTTTTCCAAATGGTAGATAGCTCTGGGGAACCTTGATTTAAGCTACGCCTTCCATTGTTCTCTTCATCCATTTGTTTACAATATTTAAAAATAAAAGAGTTGCCAAAGCTGTTGTACATGTATAACTTTACACATTTGTATACTTTCTCCCATACGTGTACTGTATCAAAGCAACAGCTTTGATCCAGCTGAAGCATGGCGGCTTGTAATTGTTCGAAACCCACCTTCACCCGACAAAGGAAATTATAATTGGTAAAGTGCCGAAAATCTGTCTATCTGACGGTCAATTGGATCGGGGTCGCCTTAGCCACTAACCCGTCTCTGTGGTCTAGCGGTTAAGGCACCGGCGTTCAAAGCTGGGGGCCCGGGTTCGATTCCCGGCAGGGACATTTTTTCGGCATCACCAATTTTTCCAAAGGGTAGATAGCTCTGGGGAACCTTGATTTAAGCCACGCCTTCCATTGTTCTCTTCATCCATTTCTTTACAATATTTAAAAATAAAAGAGTTGCCAAAGCTGTTGTACATGTATAACTTTACACACACACATATATATATATATATATATATATATATATATATATATATATATATATACAGTTATATATACATATATATATATAAATATATAAATATATATATATACATATATATATATATATATATTACCTCACTTAAATTTTCTTTTGGTCTCCTAAAAGCTTTCTTAATTCAGGTCGAAATAAAGGTTACACTTCGTAATTCCGAAGGTTCGTAATTCCGAAGGTTCTTTATTCCGAAAGTTCGTAACTCCGAAACACGTAAATTGCCTATACCTCGATGTTCGTTAATCCGAATACGGAAAAGGGTTCGTTAATCCGAACATTTGTGGCGTTATTCCGAAGGTTCGTTATTCTGAAGGTTCGATAATCCGAAAACGAAATAAGGTTCGTTGTTCCGAAGGTTCGTTAGTCCGAAAACGAAATAAGGTTAGTTAATCATTTAGTTTTCGGACTAACGAACCTTCGGAATTACGAACCTCATTTCTTTTTCGGATTAACGAACCTTCGGAATTACGAACCTCACTTCGTTTTCGGACTAACGAACCTTCGGAATTACGAACCTCATTTCGTTTTCGGACTAACGAACCTTCGGAAATACGAACCTTCGGAATAACGAACCTTCGGAATATCCGAACATTCGGAATAACGAAGCTTCGGAATAACGAATGTATGCGGAATTAAAGTTGTTAAATGTTAAAAATCTTAACGCCGTCAGACGTGTCAGTTCAGGGTACTAGATTAGAAAGAAAGGAAAGTTCGGTAACTGAAAAAAAAAATTATAATTCAGTAGAAAATGCTGAACGAAAAATCTAAAATGACTTTCCCTCACAAGTTAGTGTCGTAATCAACGGTAATTCCACGTGGTGTGACCACGTCGGTAGTGGCCAGTTTAATCCGGTTTCCACCAGCTAGATCACTCCGCTCTATCTTAGGTTCGACTCCAGCATCTGTCCAGAACAGAAAGCTGATCAACGAAAGACAAAATATTAAGGATATAAATGTTAGATATATGAACAAATCTACTAGAAATAAAGCAGAGAGAGTTTGGAAGTGTAAATAGAATAATCGCCATTATTAAGAGACTACTAAAAGATGGACAACCAGTCACAATGGAGTAATGTTTAAGCATTTATTCAACATACTCACGCAACGCAATCTGTCGGTGTACCGGCGGATCCTGCGCCTGGCAGATACTGTTCTAGGCACCAAATCCGCCGGCGGATCGTGTTCTACTCCGGCGGATTCAGTACCAAAAAAGGCCACTCTCTTCGGAAGATATCGTTCTTGCGCTATCGCGATATCCTTCATTCACATACGTCACGTGGTACGAAAAAACTACTTAGTAGTCAAAAGCGGTAGATTTCATCAATTAAAACTTGCAGAAAAGGATATTTATGATATCTCTAGGCTATGTGATAGAAGTGAAGAAATAAAATGCGTAATCTGAAAGGGGAAAATAAGCCATTTTCTTGTTACAACTCTATGGAATTACACCACTTCTAACACTACATGACGTCACGGTCTCGGTGCGAGGCCGGTGAAAGCATTTACAATTAAGAAAGTATATTTTCGAAACCTGATAATTTGAGTTATTCTTAAGCAAAAATATTCAGCTGTAAGAGATGACTGCATAAAACTTGCATTCCTGCTTTTAGTTTAAATTAATTACTTTCGATTTGTCTGATTTGTCTATTAAACTTTGGGGTCTGGTCTGGGTCTTTAAATAGTCCACATTTAGTCTTGTCTGCTGCACTATTTACCCAAGGTATGATAATAATGCTTGTAATCAAATAACATGCACTTGTTAATTTATTTGATACCTATTAATTTATTGCAGTATGAAAATCCTTCTTATCACAATTTTAGGGATAAATTGGGCACAATATGCATCAATTATGATTAATGCATAGTATTAAATAAAGGCAAAAAATTGAATTTTCGATAATTAAAATTGTGTAATAAGCTTTCTAAAGGGATGTATAAATAATGATCACTGTAAAATGAAATTCTTGATTTACGAAATTCCAATTAATTACTATTATTTCCTTCACATTTTCTCGTATATTTTTTTTATTTTCTCTCCCTCAACCTTTTCTCTCCTTTTTGGTACTATATTACCCACGCGTATATATACGCCCCAGCCATATATTCATAATGTGCCAGAAAGGTTAGGAAACTGGAAAAGAGGCAAAGGGGGCGAAATGAGCAGGGACAGAAAGAGAAAGGCAAAAAAAAATAAAGAGCTGAAAACCAGGATGGGGTGAAGATGTAAAGGAGAAATTATATTTTACTAAAGATCCCATAATTGATCTTAAAATTAGATGACTGAGAGTTAAATTAGTGAGCACCAAACAGTACGTGGCGTATTTAACTTTTGTCAGGGTGAACTTCCGGTCCCCTTTAATTAATTCAGATTATATTCCTTAACATTGAAAAAAAAAAATTAGAAATACATGAAAAAAAAAAATAGGCTTACAATAAACTACATAAGAAATTGATCACGTTTTGACATTCTTTTTTTATGTTTGTTAGAAATATCAAATTTATGTTATCACCAAAATTAGCATTCTACAAACAATAATATGAGGTAACAGCAAAACATATTTTCATACAATGATTTGCATCATTTATTTTGAAATATGAAGTTTTAACTTGTTGAAATTTTTCTAAACATTTGTAGTTTCAAAAACCTATAGGCCTATATGGGGTGCAAATTTTTGCCAAACAGTCTGGCAAACTGACACTAAACATTGTGTGAAAAAGCACAGTTCAAGAGATCGATGCATACTGCGGACTGAAAATAGTATAAAAATTCACAAAACAAAATGATGAAAATTTAATCAAAATCTTATAATTATAAATAGCATAGTTTTGGCGCATGTGCCAGGTCTATGTAATACATGAAATATCGAGACATTATTTCTCCTATTAATCCTCATCCCCACCGAGCCCTTTGTCAAAAGCTGTAGGATCCGTCCCTGAATAAAAATTCACTAACTGAGGGGACGAAAATCCCCCCCCCCCCCCATTTGCGATCGTCATTGCCACAGCCGCGCATGCGTGCGCTGCCGAGGTTGTCTGTCCAAATCCCGGTCCAAATCAATATTACGCGTAGTCAATGGAACTAAATCCGCCGAGGAACCAAATCTGCAAACATCATGCCGCGTCACACCCGGCGGATATGGTTCCGATTAAAAACGATATCGGCCATTTAGAACCATATCTGCCGGCGGATACGGTATCCGCCGGTGGAACCAAATCCGCCGCTACACCGGCCGGAAGGGGCGAATACCCCGATTAACCGCAAGTGGGCGGCATACAACATAACGCCATGGCGCAACCACTTTTTCTTCCTTCCTTCTTTTTCCATATAAGAATAAAACCCTAAGCAACATAATCTAATTCAATACACATTTATTTAAAAAAAAAGGGGTGCAAAACAATCTAACCTGCTAAGTCATTATCCTAAACTATATAAGCACACTGGTTTATGGAAGTTGCAACTGACAGTAAGTAATATGTTAGTCAACAACAACTATGCTCGATAAAAGTTTTCAAAAGGGGAAGGCACCTAAGTACTTTGTGACAAATGTAACTCATAATACATAGTAAATGATCTAGGCTAATAGAAGTAAGTCACCACTGAAATCAATTACACAGAAAACACTATATAACAAGGAAATAGTCATAAAAAAGTCATTAAACTACAAAATCTATCTGAAATCATGTGTATCCATATCAAACTCACAGCCTGACATGTAGCATCAGGGTCCAGATGTCGGATGGGCTGGTCCACGGACAAGCTGTCTGCACCAAGTGATTGAGTTGGTGCAGATCTTTCGCTGTCAAAAGAGCAAGATGAGACAGTTGCGCGGACGCTGAGCGGCACCGGAGGCGATCTGTCTAACTTAGCGGAAACGAGTGCAACACAGTTTTTACTGTCTGCGCATGCGGTACGCTCGGGACCATAGGTATACGAGGGTCCATCACCGAGTATGATACAGTGTCTTGCAGGACGGATAGTGATATCGTGACGTGCAATGAACGGAATGCCAGCGTGTATTGTTACATATGAGGAGTCTATAACAAAGCCTTCAAAGAGAAAGACCTGGTATTCTCTTGTGAAAGTGAGTGATGTGGTCCCAACAATGTTACCAGGAAAGGACGGATTTTGTGTAACAGAACAAGATGTGTCTATAACACCTCCAAGCTTTCTGACAAGTGATTAGATTCATTGAAGAACCACTAACAAGGTATATTCGGACACACTTTGAGCCATGAAAAACATCAACATGTGGAGACGTAGCCTTACTAGGTAACTCGGAGACTCTGGCCACTGGAGACTGTGGCGGAAGATCGCGAACCCTGTTGTGGACATCATCTGACTCTGATGAGCCACTCGCATCACTGCAGAAATCTTATCCTTGAATCTGTGGTGACCTGCTTAACTCATGTAGGTCCTCGAAGCAACCAAAAGTACCAGGCAGGGGTTCCAAAGAAACCCTAGCAGTCAAGTTTACACTTGAACCTAAAGGACTACCAAGATCGTAACAATCTTCAATAATGTCATCATCCGATAAGTCACTATCAGAGTCAAACTCAGAATACATGAGATCATGATCAAGACTATCATGATAAGTACTAGAGCTACGTGATTGGTCTGAACAGTAGCGTTTCGACATTGCCCGGCGAGCACATGCAATCACTCTTTGTTCATGCTCCGGCAGAAACGGACAATCGCTATTGGAAATCAGAACGACTAGCTGAAAGGCATTAGGGGCAACACATATGGCTAATTCTATCATCACATTCATAGTCAGGTTTACTAGAGCCCAAAGTACTTGCTGCACTACTAGAAGTAAAAGATCCATGTGAACTAACACTAGTTATGGTAGCGTGCATAGCCCTTATTGTCTGGTGATTAAATTGGTATGGATCCCCGATTAGATTGTCACCAAAATCATCATACAAATCATCATCATTACCACCGATATTTGACTCACTCTCGGTCACATATCCATTCATCTCATTTCCATTGATTTGAATTGAGTCAAACTCTACATCAAATTTATCAGGGCTGCAAGCTTTTGGTCTACTTGAACTGACACGGTTAGATATGGTAGCATGCATGACCCTTACCTTCTGGGGATGAGGTTGGTATGGAGCCCCCATTAAACTACTATCATCAAAATCATAATACAAATCCTCATAATAATATGAGGTAACAGCAAAACATATTTTCATACAATGATTTGCATCATTTATTTTGAAATATGAAGTTTTAACTTGTTGAAATTTTTCTAAACATTTGTAGTTTCAAAAACCTATAGGCCTATATGGGGTGCAAATTTTTGCCAAACAGTCTGGCAAACTGACACTAAACATTGTGTGAAAAAGCACAGTTCAAGAGATCGATGCATACTGCGGACTGAAAATAGTATAAAAATTCACAAAACAAAATGATGAAAATTTAATCAAAATCTTATAATTATAAATAGCATAGTTTTGGCGCATGTGCCAGGTCTATGTAATACATGAAATATCGAGACATTATTTCTCCTATTAATCCTCATCCCCACCGAGCCCTTTGTCAAAAGCTGTAGGATCCGTCCCTGAATAAAAATTCACTAACTGAGGGGACGAAAATCCCCCCCCCCCCATTTGCGATCGTCATTGCCAAAGCCGCGCATGCGTGCGCTGCCGAGGTTGTCTGTCCAAATCCCGGTCCAAATCAATATTACGCGTAGTCAATGGAACTAAATCCGCCGAGGAACCAAATCTGCAAACATCATGCCGCGTCACACCCGGCGGATATGGTTCCGATTAAAAACGATATCGGCCATTTAGAACCATATCTGCCGGCGGATACGGTATCCGCCGGTGGAACCAAATCCGCCGCTACACCGGCCGGAAGGGGCGAATACCCCGATTAACCGCAAGTGGGCGGCATACAACATAACGCCATGGCGCAACCACTTTTTCTTCCTTCCTTCTTTTTCCATATAAGAATAAAACCCTAAGCAACATAATCTAATTCAATACACATTTATTTAAAAAAAAAGGGGTGCAAAACAATCTAACCTGCTAAGTCATTATCCTAAACTATATAAGCACACTGGTTTATGGAAGTTGCAACTGACAGTAAGTAATATGTTAGTCAACAACAACTATGCTCGATAAAAGTTTTCAAAAGGGGAAGGCACCTAAGTACTTTGTGACAAATGTAACTCATAATACATAGTAAATGATCTAGGCTAATAGAAGTAAGTCACCACTGAAATCAATTACACAGAAAACACTATATAACAAGGAAATAGTCATAAAAAAGTCATTAAACTACAAAATCTATCTGAAATCATGTGTATCCATATCAAACTCATAGCCTGTCTTATCTGTTCCCCTAAAAACCCAAAACAACTTTTAGCAACTTGATAATATAACAGTACATGGATAAAGAAACAAATGAGTTTGATTCATTTATGCATATAAAATAAAGTAAATAAAAAGTATGACAAAAGGGGGGCTCAACAAATCCAGTAATGTAGGGCACAGATGTATCAGAAAACAATGACTAACACTCCAATACCCATGTTCATAGAAATATATTACAAAATACATTAAATACCATCACGTCCTGCAAAAAGTAATATAAATAACAACAAAGTGTAATAATAAAGTGTTTAATAAGGCTGATCTGTTGCATGTAGGATTGTATACGCACTCATCTAGACCAACATGCACAACCACAAATGCATATTAACCCAAACAGCAAAAATAACAAGCATGATCCCAATATCACTCTCCTTGCTTTATTATGTAAATTACAAATTTAGGGACGCAATCTCCACATACATTAAAGTCAGACCATACACAACACTCATCAATCTATTAGTAAATCAACGCACAACCTGTAAAGAAAAAAATAAATGGCAAAAGTACAATTGTCCTTCACTAGCATCGTAAGCATACACAAACTTTAATGATGAAAAAGTATAAAATTATTACATAATAAAACATCAACTAACAACAGGCAAAATAAGGTAAAGCAATTGATGTCCATCCAACGTCAACATCTGCAAATAAAAATGCCACGCCAGTAATGCAGTTTTTCATACTATCAACGTCGTCAAGGAAAGCAGTTAGGGCCAAAGGTGAAGGTAGGACTCACAAGCATAGAGGCATAAAGTTAATGTCCGGCGGGCGGCCCGAATGGAGTCCCAAGAATAAGCTAGTGAAGTGGCCCAGACGAAGCGTTGCAATAGGCGGCCTGTCGGAGATGGGTGACGCCAAGAAATGTAAATGACGACAAGATGTACCAGGAGACTTGACAGAAAAGAAGTAAAAAACGTCCATAGTGGAGACAGCATCAAATCCACCGGGAGCACCTGGCGGGGGCCAGGAGGATCACTTGGGGAGATAGTACGCACTCTGTTTCGTCTACCGGGAGCACCTGGCGGGGGGCCAGTAGGATCCTCAACCTGCACTGTATGCGGGACGTCATCAGGGCCACTGAGTAGGGAGTAAACTGTGGCCTCAACATCAGCTCTGAAATTCTCTTCGTCAACAATTAATCTGGTAGCTGGAGAATTCTCATCAAGACATCGGCCAACATCAGACGAAGCAAGACGTACAAGTGGGTCAGACAGCTGGAGAGGGATGGACAACGCTCTACTGGCAGAATCTGGAGGGCGACCAGGAGGGTCCTCAACCTTGATGGTGTAGGGATGAGAGGAGGGTCCACCGATTTGGAGGGGAGTGGCAACGCTAACGACGTGGAGTTCAAGCGAGCTGTCTGCGAGCTGGTAAGTAGTGTCTATGGTGGGATGGCAACTGTCTGGTGAATGCTCGTTAGCAAGATGAGCAGCACTATTGCAGTAGGCATTGACGTCAATAAGAATGGTGCCGGATACATGTGGGTTAGAAGTAGAGGCTAGTCCCAGCTGCCTGGGCTGACATGTAGCATCAGGGTCCAGATGTCGGATGGGCTGGTCCACGGACAAGCTGTCTGCACCAAGTGATTGAGTTGGTGCAGATCTTTCGCTGTCAAAAGAGCAAGATGAGACAGTTGCGCGGACGCTGAGCGGCACCGGAGGCGATCTGTCTAACTTAGCGGAAACGAGTGCAACACAGTTTTTACTGTCTGCGCATGCGGTACGCTCGGGACCATAGGTATACGAGGGTCCATCACCGAGTATGATACAGTGTCTTGCAGGACGGATAGTGATATCGTGACGTGCAATGAACGGAATGCCAGCGTGTATTGTTACATATGAGGAGTCTATAACAAAGCCTTCAAAGAGAAAGACCTGGTATTCTCTTGTGAAAGTGAGTGATGTGCAGGGACCTGGGAAGCGGGGGTGCTGGGGGTGCTGAAGCACCTCCAGAAATTATCCTGGGGGTGCTGCGTGTATTATTTTCCATAGGCAGCACCCCCACGAAATCGGGTTCCCCCCTGTATTTTTTAAAATATGTTATAATGTACATAATTATCACATCCGACAATCGCAAATCATTTACATAGTCTTTCACATATTCCAATAAGATCCCTCCTATATATCGCGACTCAATCAAGCTCCAGCGGGGCAGCACTCCAAAACAGATGTGGTCGAGGGCAATACGTGATAACCATACACACTCTTCGATTGCAGGGAAGGACATGGGGGTGGTTGGACTTGAAACTTCCAGGTTTAATGTCGAATCAAGTGAGCGCGCGCCCGACCGCCCGTGTATTGTATACAAAAATTACAAGTCAGATAATATAAATCAAATTTCAGTCTTTTTCGCCCTGCCCCATGGGGCTGGGAAGCGGGGGTGCTGGGGGTGAAGCAACTCCAAAATTTTAGGGTGCTGCGTGTGTTATTTTCCATAGGCAGCGCACCTCCTGGAAATCTAGTGGTAGATATGATAAATGACAGAAATGTAATGAAAATGAACGTTTTGTAGAACCCCCCCCCCCCACTTCAGAATTTTCCGACACATTACTTGAAATAGTATTTAAATTCACCCTCTTTCAGATCGGAATATCAAATATTTTCTGCTCGCGCTTCGCGCTCGCATTATTGATTTTTATAATTAAAAAAATGTATGTAGAATGCCCAGATACAAGGTCTAACTCCAAACACGCGCAGGCATGTTTATTCAGATACGCAGCTTAATTGGGGGGGGGGGGGTGGGGTTACTCTGGGCTGAAAATATTTATATCAAATACATTTTATCAAAAATGAATAAATTTTATCAAAATCTGATAACCATTAGTTAAATTATTTAATTCTAAAGTTTAGCAATATTTTATGAAAATGGTGATATACATGTCGTCATGAATATTAATAGGTGGGCTGATGCTGTGACATTCCCAATATCCTGTTTCTTGTGGAATCAAAATTGTTTCATTTTTTTCATACCAGAGTGAATGATATGTCTCCCTTATAATGAAATAAGTTGCAGCAAAGAATATCTTATGGACTAAATCAGTTGTCAATTCAACTGTTTTGGTTCTTGAAAGAAAAATATTGAATAAACCTAATTTTATATAATAAAATACAAAAGAACAAGTGGGGATATGACATCACCAGTTTGCTCATTGAATATTAATGAAGACATGCCTAAAACTGTTTCACTGGAATCTTTAAAATGCAATAACTGTGATATTCCTTGTCTGATTTTGATCAAATCTTTATTCTTATGTTCGTCTGAGTTTTCTTTATCTGTTCAAACCATTTTACATTCAGTGTGGAGTTTCAGATCAGAATATCAAAAATTTTCTGCTCGCGCTTCGCGCTCACATTATTAATTCAAGAATATATCCAATTACCCATCATTTTCTTGATTTACAAAACATGAATAGAATGTCCCGTTTTCAGGTCTGAAATCTCAATTTTGTTTCCGCTCGCGCTTTGCGCTCGCATCAATTGTATAGTTATATACCTATCCTGTTCATGATAAGAAAAGTGCATTAGATGTCTCGTTTTTAGGTTTGAAATCTCATTTTTATTTCCGTTCGCGCTTCGCGCTCGCATCAATTGTATAGTTCATACTTATACTTGTTCATATTTACAAAACGTGCTTAGAATGTCCAGTATTTAGGTCGGAATGTCAAATTTTAAGCTCACGCTTCGCGCTCGCATTATTTGATTGTTGATAATATGTATCGTCTTCATGGGTAACTGCAAAACAGTCCTTATAACACGTCCTTTTCGATCAGGCCAGAGCGTATATAAAAAATATCTGCTCGCGCTGATCGCGCTCACAATTATTATTTGTTACATACACGCATCTTGGACCACAAACATTGCTCAAAATGTTCAATTTTCAGGACAAAATACATGAAATTTCCACAAAAAACAGCTTGCGCTTCGCGCTCAAATTATCTAATTATATATTTATCTTCTTTTATAAGAAGAAAGCTAAGAAGTGACTGTCATATATATGTATAATTATATATATATATATGTGTGTGTGTAATTATGGAAAACTCAATTGTGTCTGCCCCCCCCCCCCTAACCTTTGAGGAGAGATTTCAGCACCCCCACTGAAAAAATCGTTCCCAGGTCCCTGGTGATGTGGTCCCAACAATGTTACCAGGAAAGGACGGATTTTGTGTAACAGAACAAGATGTGTCTATAACACCTCCAAGCTTTCTGACAAGTGATTAGATTCATTGAAGAACCACTAACAAGGTATATTCGGACACACTTTGAGCCATGAAAAACATCAACATGTGGAGACGTAGCCTTACTAGGTAACTCGGAGACTCTGGCCACTGGAGACTGTGGCGGAAGATCGCGAACCCTGTTGTGGACATCATCTGACTCTGATGAGCCACTCGCATCACTGCAGAAATCTTATCCTTGAATCTGTGGTGACCTGCTTAACTCATGTAGGTCCTCGAAGCAACCAAAAGTACCAGGCAGGGGTTCCAAAGAAACCCTAGCAGTCAAGTTTACACTTGAACCTAAAGGACTACCAAGATCGTAACAATCTTCAATAATGTCATCATCCGATAAGTCACTATCAGAGTCAAACTCAGAATACATGAGATCATGATCAAGACTATCATGATAAGTACTAGAGCTACGTGATTGGTCTGAACAGTAGCGTTTCGACATTGCCCGGCGAGCACATGCAATCACTCTTTGTTCATGCTCCGGCAGAAACGGACAATCGCTATTGGAAATCAGAACGACTAGCTGAAAGGCATTAGGGGCAACACATATGGCTAATTCTATCATCACATTCATAGTCAGGTTTACTAGAGCCCAAAGTACTTGCTGCACTACTAGAAGTAAAAGATCCATGTGAACTAACACTAGTTATGGTAGCGTGCATAGCCCTTATTGTCTGGTGATTAGATTGGTATGGATCCCCGATTAGATTGTCACCAAAATCATCATACAAATCATCATCATTACCACCGATATTTGACTCACTCTCGGTCACATATCCATTCATCTCATTTCCATTGATTTGAATTGAGTCAAACTCTACATCAAATTTATCAGGGCTGCAAGCTTTTGGTCTACTTGAACTGACACGGTTAGATATGGTAGCATGCATGACCCTTACCTTCTGGGGATGAGGTTGGTATGGAGCCCCCATTAAACTACTATCATCAAAATCATAATACAAATCCTCATCATCAAGACTGACACTCAAATCACTTTCAGTCACATATTCATTTCTCTCATTTCCATTGATTTGAATTGACTCTGTCTCTTGATTACAATAAGTAACATCAATATAAGAATGATCAAAATGTAACTGTTGATTAAAACGCCCTTTATCTTGGGCCTGCTGGAGACGGGGTTGTGACCTCCGCTTCGGAAAGGGACAGGGAAAAGCCATCGAAATGGGCTATAAATGGGACTACAGCAGTGCGAGCAAACGTTAGCCACCTATCACGACAACGGCTTTGTCGACCGACTGGCTGCAAGAAAACGCATAAAGCCCATCGCAAAATAAATCAATGGTGAGTACGAAATTCCGCAGCTGCCACCACGCCATTATTAAGAGACTACTAAAAGATGGACAACCAGTCACAATGGAGTAATGTTTAAGCATTTATTCAACATCCTCACGCAACGCAAGCTGCAGGTGTAGCGGCGGATTTGGTTCCACCGGCGGATACCGTATCCGCCGGCAGATATCGTTCTAAATGGCCGATATCGTTTTTAATCGGAACCATATCCGCCTGGTTTGACGCGGCTTGATGTTTGCAGATTTGGTTCCTCGGCGGATTTGGTTCTATTGATTATACGTGTAATATTGATTTGGACAGACAACCTCGGCAGCGCGCGCATGCGCGGCTCGGCAATGTCGATCGCAATGCATGGGGGAGGGGGGGGGGGATTTTTGTCCGCCTTTAGTGAATTTTTATTCAGGGGCGGATCCATACAGTTTTTGACAAAGGGCTCGATGGGGGTGAGGATTAATAGGAGAAATAATGTCTCGATATGTATTACGTAGACCTAGCTGACACATACGCAAAACTATGCTATTTATTATTATAAGATTTTGATAAAATTTTCATCATTTTGTTTTGTGAATTTTATACTATTTTCAGTCCGCAGTATGCATCGATCTCTTTAACTGTGCTTTTTCACACCATGTTTAGTGTCAGTTTGCCAGACTGTTTGGCGAAAATTTGCACCCCCATATAGGCCTATAGGTTTTTGAAACTACAAATTTTTAGAAAAATTTCAATAAGTTAAAATTTTCATATTTCAAATAAATGATTCAAATAAGTGTATGAAAATATTGTTTTGCTGTTAACTCATATTATTGCTTGTAGAATGCTAATTTTTGGTGAAAACATAATTTTTTTATTTCTAACAAACATAAAAAGGGAATGTCAGAACATGATTAATTTCTAATGAAGTTTATTGAAGGCCTATTTTTAAATTTTCATGTATTTTTTTAATTTTTTTTTTTATTCTTTTTTTTTTCAATGTTAAGGAATCTGAATTAATTTATTTGATTTGATTTGATTTGATTTATTGTTTTTTTCTGCATCCATGGAACATTCGTATAATACATTTTCCATAACATAATAAACATAATATTATGTTAGCATTTTTTGCATGAATCATAAATAAAGTGTACAAAAAAATTATTCCAGACAAAAATGATTAACTACCAAATTATTATATGATATTCACAATTTGCAGGAGAAGGATTGTCATCATACGCAGATTGCTTGAAGAAAAATGACAATCCCAAACTAAAACTAATTAAATTAATTTATGCATTTATAAAGCAGAATGGGCATATATATTTTTAAATACGAAACATCAATTCATGCAATATTTTAAGTATGAAGATGAAGATGATAAAGGTGAGGGTGACGGTGATATGATGATGATGATGATGATTGAAGGGGACCGGAAGATCACCCTGACAAAAGTTAGATACGCCACGTACGGTTTGGTGCTCTCTAATTTACCTCTCAGTCATCTAATTTTAAGATCAATATGGGATCTTTAGTGAAATATAATTTCTCCTTTATATCTTTTGTTTCTTTTACTTTACCCCCTCCTGGTTTTCATCTCTTTATTTTTTTTGCCTTTCTTTCTGTCCCTGCTCATTTCGCCCCTTTTGCCTCTTTTCCAGTTTCCTATATCGTTCTTGCACATTATGAATATATCTGGGGCGTATACGCGTGGGTAATATAGCACCAAAAAGGAGAAATAGAAAGAGGAAGGGGAGGGAGAGAAAAATAGAAAAAAATATACGAGAAAATGTGGAGGAAATAATAGTAATACATTGGAATTTCGTAATTCAAGAATTTAATTTGCAGTGATCATTATTTATACAAATTTATACAAATACTGATTTTAATTATCGAAACTGCCATTGTTTGTCTTTATTTAATTCTCTGTATTGATCATAATTGATGCATATTGTGCCCAATTTATCCCAAAAATTGTGATAAGAAGGACTTTTTATACTGCAATAAATTAATAGGTATAAAATAAATTAGCAAATGCATGTTATTAGACTACAAGCGTTATCATATCATGGGGTAAATTCTTTGTATACTAGTAGTGCAGTAGACATTGAAAGTTGAATGAAGACTAAATGTGGACTATTTAAAGACCCAGACCATGCAGACCCCAAAAGTTGACAAATCAGTCAAATCGAAAGCAATTAATTTAAACTAAAAGCAGGAATGCAAGTTTTATGCAGTCATCGCTTACAGCTGAATATTTTTGCTTAAGAATAACTCAAATTATCAGGTTTCGAAAATATACTTTCTTAATTGTAAATGCTTTCACCGGCCTCGCACCGAGACCGTGACGTCATGTAGTGTTAGAAGTGGTGTAATTCCCGTAGAGTTGTAACAAGAAAATGGGTTATTTTCCAATTTCAGATTACGCATTTTATTTCTTCACTTCTATCACATAGAGATATCATAAATATCTTTTTCTGCAAGCTTTAATTGATGAAATCTATCGCTTTTTGACTAGTTTTCTCGTACCACGTGACGTATGTGAATGAAGGATATCGCGATAGCGCAAGAACGATATCTTCCGAAGAGAGTGGCTTTTCTTGGTACTGAATCCGCCGGAGTAGAACACGATCCGCCGGCGGATTTTGTGCCTAGAACAGTATCTGCCAGGCGCAGGATCCGGAAGGGGCGAATACCCCGATTAACTTCTACAGCAAACTGTAAAACCTAGGCCGCAAGTGGGCGGCATACAACATGACGCCATGGCGAATGCTAAACATTAAATTGCCATAAATTATCAAACTATTCTTCATATGCTATAACAAGATAAATGTATGTTAGATGATTAAAGGATGGACTTTGAACTTCTAAGGTAATGTTTCCAGGAAGAATTACTGAAAACAAATCAAGAAAGCGTAGTAAGGAGAAGACTTAGAATATCATGGATAATTTCATGCACAACAAGTGATTCTGAAGAGAATATTTTGCTTCAAATGATTATGACTAAGAATCGGAGCAGTCCCTAAAGCCATGATTGTAGAAAACGAAGAGAAATAGATGAGAAAAAAAAATTGAATGTTTATGATAACCATTGCACAATGGCCTTTGGAAATTTTACTAAGCATTTTGCTGTCGTGGCGTTCGTTTTATTTTTTATGATTATCGGAATTAGGAAGTACAAGATGCAGGCTATGTTACAATGGAAAACTTTCCGTCCCTTGGATAGGACGTTAAATGGAGACCCCGTGTAAAGGAGAGTCACCACCTTTTCACGTTAAGAACCCACTGCACTATTCGTATAAGAGTAGGGGGAAACCCAGGTGTAGTCATGGTAGTGGTCCACCTGCACCCCCCCCCCCCCCCCAATCAGTTACATCGGGAGGAGAGACCTGCGGGTCATAGTGATTCAGTTCGCTTTTCGCCTCCAATGCACAGGTGACGCCAAAACAAATAATAATACTAAATAATAATGGTAGTGTTTATTGCCATTAGTTGAGTCTTGTGTAATGTATTTCTTTGCAATCCATCATACAATCTGCATACAATTAAGAATACCTTCTGATTGGATGAATCGCTATTCCACCGGGTTGATCGAGTCCGTCATCAATTATGATATCGTACCGAGATCCATTTGAATTGTGTAATAGAATCCAGTCATACACACCGTCAACCCAATACACATTACCCGTCAACCAATCAACGGCGATGCCACTAACAGAATCTGAGGTGCCATGAAAAAACGAACCAGCTCGACCATTTTCTCCAATTGTACCTTTAAAAATACAAAAAGCAAGAAAGAATGATAGAACTAATCAATACTCTAATGATGATGATAATGAAAATAATAATAATGATAATGATAAACTTAACAATAATAACAAAAATGATAATAATAATAATATTAACAATGAAAATGATAATTTTATGACAAAATAATGCTAAAATTTAAACATTAGTGATAATGATATATAATAATGATGACACAAATATTAATGACCAAGTTCAGTGGCGTAACTACGGGGGGGGGGGACACGTGCCCCCCCCCCCCCCCATCGGCTGGCAAAAAAAAAAAAAACCGGGGAAAAGGAGAAAAAGAGGGAAAAGGGAAAAGAAACGTAGTGGGGAAAGAGGAAATTATTGTTCTTTATAATGTTATATTATATTATGTTATATTACATAAGAAACATTTTTTCATAACTTTATGAAACATTATTTGCTTCATTGTGTCTTCATTGTTCCTGGTGCTCGCATAGACTGTTTAACGAGATATATAATCCTGTTGTACTAAAACCTCCCGTTTTCAAATCAATATACAACAAATATATTTCCTCGAAATTCGAGTTATTATTGTTTTATGTAGTGACATATTCTTCTTTTTCATGACTACTTAAAGTGATTGCCCTATTTTAAGGTCTTAATATAAAACATTTCCTGTCCGTGCTAACGTTTGCATTAGTGGATTGGTGAGATTTCTGCTCTTCATGAACTCCTAAAATCAGTCCTTAAAATGTCAATTTTTCTAATCTGAATTAAAAAAAATTTCAGCTCGCGCTTCGCGCTCGCATCATTTGGTTAATGAAATACGTAGGGTCTTAGTGAATTCCTACAAACAAGCCTTAGAATGCCCCTCTTCAGGTCTCAATTTCCTAAATTTTCAGCTCACGCTTCGCGCTCACAGTATTTGATTAGTGAGAAGCGTATGATAATCATGATTGCAATGACTTCAAAAAGTGCTTCATGACTGTGTTTAGATGTAATTCTAACAAAATCAGCAAAGAATGGCACTAGCATTAGATGACTATGGTGAGATATTTATACTCTTAATGGATTCTAAAAAATAGTCCTTAAACTTTCCCTGTTCAGGGTCAATATATACAAAAATTTGAGCTCGCGCTTCGCGCTCGCATTGTTTGTTTAGCGAGAGAGTTACGTTTCATGATTACAACAAATTTGCCTTTAATGTCCCTTTTTAGCTCTGAATATCAAAAATTTTCAGCTCGCGCTTCGAGCTCGCATTATTTAATCAGTGAGATACATATCAATTTAATGGCACTGCATGTCCTTAAAATATCTCTATTAGTTCAGTATACCTGACAACTGAGCGCGCTTTGCGCGCTCCCTAAGTGACTCGAAATTTTTGCTGGTGCCCCCTAATGCCGTGACCCACGGTACGCCACTGACCAAGTTGATAATGAAAAGGATAAAGGAGACCAAAATAATGATTACAATTATATCACAATCGTAATAATAATTGAAAATGTTGATTAAAAAAACAATAACCAAATTAGGAAAATAAAAATGTATGTTTAGTGACAACGTTCAGGGGAGATTGAATAAGGTGCAGGCTGTGCTCGAATGAATATGAAAGTTGACATTTAGGAGTTGATATAAATGATCTAAAGGAAACAAAGAAATATTAAATCAGTTGACTTTTGTTGATTGTTATAATTTTATGAACAGATGCGAAAAAAAATTAACATTTCCTTTAATATTTAATATATAATTAACAAATGATCATTATTGAAACGAAGTCGAATTGAAAATAAAGATATGATAACCTAGAGCAAGCGGTTTTACTCACCAGACATTATCATTTTCATCCCTTTATCGCTCCAGATTATTTGTTGTTTTCCATAGTTGATGCCTACAGAACCCCATGATCCACGAGGTAACTGATAATGGACCTCAGTAGTAATAAAGGATCGGATATGGCCATTGGGTGTTAGCATATTAAGCGGATCAGCAGTTAAACTAGATAACCGCGCCATCTCAGTTTCCGGATGTACTTCGGCCCATACTATCCGTGATCCGAGTATGTCATCAACTGTACGCCAAATATATAAAAATGCAAATGAACATTTAAAACCTAAATTCTTTTTTTTTTTTTTTTTATCTTTAAAAAAGTATCTTCATCATTCTTCTTCGTCCTCTTTTCCTTCGCAAAATTTTCCTCATCCATTTCTGAACATTCATTTGACGTGATCGAGTGCGTCGTGGTCTAGTGGTTCCTGACTCTCGCCTTTCAAACAGAGGGTCGTAAGTTCGAATCCTAGCCACGGCGTGTTTTCCTTCAGCAAGAACTTTATCCAAGCTGTGCTGCACTCGACCCAGGTGGGGTAAAAGGGTACCGGCAGGAAATAAGGCAAAAAAAAAACTGTGCGCACCAGGATCGGTAGACTAGCTTATATAGCCGGTGTAAAATAGGAGCGCCTTGAGCACCTAGCAAGGTGGACACCTGCGCTATACAAATCCTATTGGAATGATGTATAAGATTTCGGAATCGCCAGATGTTTCCTCCCATAGAAACCAATAATATCAATTTAGTGAAATCATCGTAACCTTCTTACTCCTGGATTTGTCCCCCATCATCTATTCTCAACACTCTCTAAATATTATTAGACTGGTGACACATTTCACTATTATTGTTCATGAAAGCTTGTCAAAAAATACTCATTAAAATATACCTACCGACCTCGTATGCAAAAACGAATCCTTCATTTTGTTCATGTAAATCGGATACAAATTGGACCGTTATGAATGAGGAGCTGGACTCCAGCATCGGTGGAACTTCACTTCCACAGAAACGGCCCAATAAGAACGGTGAATGATTGATCCCAAAGCCGTCGTAAACTGACAAGGCGTCTGAACTAGGAGGAAGAAAGGTAAGCAACATTTTATTTCATAAAAAAAAAAAAAAAAACATGGACCACGGTACACCATGTATTCTTTTGTGGACATGACTGTGTTGGTCCTGAAAAGGACCACCCAAACCCGACGTTTAGACAGGTGTGTTCTTGTTGTCTTCAGAAGACTAGATAGTTTTCGCACTTACTACGGAGACACTCTCTACAACGCATCTATTCCTTTGAAAAAAAAATTGATGCACTGGCACAGCAGATCATCCAAATATTTCCGCTGGAAGAAAAATTGCAAATATGAGATTCCGATGTTATTTATCCCAGTCCACCAACATCCGACAATGGCTTCTCTAAGTTCTTCATTTTGATTTGACTCGCATTTCAAAGGTTGTAGAGTGTTTCCGTAGTATATACGAAAAGTCCGGCTTATCTCCTTCACGAGCTTACCGTTCAAGACAAAGAGACTAGCCCCCCCCCCCTCACATTGGATAACACTATTGTGTGGAGTTTTCACTCGTGAGCTCGATTAAATCACAATTGGCGGCTTTTGCCATTCTTGTCATTTTTTTTTTAGCTAGAAGGGTATAATTGGCGGAAATTACCGTTTTCACTGTAGTAGCACTAACATCCACAACTCTGTCACGTTCTCAACCAAAGACATGTTCCCTGCAAGGCACCGCACATACCGTGCATCCTGACAGAGGGTATAGAACCTACTTTTAATTTTTTTGTTAATTGTCCTGAAGACGTCATAATATGCCTCCACCCCACCCCTCCCCCCCCAAAAAAAAAAAAAAAAAAAAAAAAAAAAAAAAATAGATTTTAATTCGTCATGCGGACGAATAAGGTGGTCTGTCGTAGACAGACAAATACTAGTTGATAAACATACATAATTATTTATCTTTATCAATTCATACGAATCGATAAAGAGCGAAATGATATTCCATTGATTTACAATGCTATGGGGCGATTCCACACTAGAACTTAAAAAATATCATAAATTTCAACATGCTTTCAATAAGTCACAAGTAGTGTAATATTTTACTATGATACCTAAATTTTATGAAAATAATAAATTTTAACCAAAAGTGGAGTCAGATAAATTTTTTTAGGGGGGAACAATGGAATTTTCAATTTTCAATAATTTTGCTGATTAAATAGTCAAGTACAAACACTGCCTGAAACAATTATTGGCAAAGCACGAGAAGATTGAAAATATTGCAGGTCAATGGAATAATGTATCATTGAATGTTCCAAATAATATCTACAACATTTTCATGATCCATAATAGGGGCAGCCCTGATTTTTCCGAACCAATTTTTGGCAATGTCCCGTACGACACATGAAAGTGCAAAAGTTTTTCCCACTATTTTATTTTTGATGATGCAATTTCACAAAATCAGTTTCTCTATCTTTGACCCATGGGTGATCGATTTATCCCATAAGGATCTAATTACTGCCCTTCATTTTTCAATAATTTTCCTATTTATAGTTGTCCCGTACGACACACACTGTGTCGTACGGGACATGTCCCGTACGACACACAATATATAATGCACTTAATTACAGGATTTGGATTCAGAAACTATAAATAGTAGACCTATTGTGATTCAAGTAATTGATTTGACATAGAGTGAACTGAAAAAGTACTTTTAAAATCTCCATAGAACATGAAATGGGTGATTCTAACCATTTTAATTGATTTCATGTAGGCGTATTGTTTTTTTGAATCCCTCCAGCTAAACTGGTGATTTTCACTGGTCAGAGCAGGTTAATTTCTTTGTAATTGAGCATGGAAAGAAAACCTTTATTGATTCACCCTAGCCTGGAAGATAACTTCCTCTTGCATGCTAACGTGGAATTATTATAAGATGTAAAAAAAAAAAATACATGTCAATCATCTATTTGGAATTCCCTTGATAATCACTTACTTTTTTATATACAGTATTGAAACTCCTTACTTTTTTCAAGTTGTAATAAAATCTGGAAAATAAGACAAACCATATGGTTTCATGAAATGCAGAAAGGTTTGAAAAGGTAGAACCGCATTTCTTTAGAAAAAAAATATTTTGTGGAATTACAAGTGACAGTTGTCATGTATATATACATTTCATATGAAAAATTATAACATTTTAGCCCCATAATTTACACAAACAGTTTCATTCATTCATTGTTAGTGTATTGGAAATCATTCACTGAATACAACTTCACACAAAACCTAAAGTTTTCCAGCTCGTAAAAATGCTGTGAACCCTTGTACATTTCCCATCATGAAAAAAAAAACCGATAACATATTGCTCCCGATTGTATACATTGAGGTTACTTAATTATATTGTCCTGAATTACTACTTATTAAAAAACTTTTCATTAAAAATGAAGAATTTAGGGGCGATGCTCCCCTTCTGATTGATAAAAAGTTCATTGTTTTATTCAGGCTGCCGAGTACAACACACAAGTGCCTGTACAACACACAAGTGTCCCGTACGACACACAAGTGTCCCGTACGACACAGAAGTGTCCTGTACGACACACAAGTGTCCCGTACGATACATTATTTTGTTTATGATAATTGACAGAAATATTCAGCCAATAGCGGTTTCTAACATAATGAATGCCTTTAGTTTGATAGGATTATCATTATCATCAGCCAAATAATGTGATTGAAGTAGTCAAAGAGACATAAAGTAAGAAAATTTGGCTTCAATTTAGAGATGTCCCGTACGACACATTTTGAGTGTCCCGTACGCCACAATGTTCTCGAAAATTGAAATTTGCTTTATTTATTCATGAAGGTTTATTTTGCTTTCTTTCATAAATGTGTTTGTTCTTGGGTAATTGGATATCAATTTGAGTTCAGTTTCTATGAAAATTATCTGTCCAACTCACAGACATTAGAGTACAAACTTGAGGTTTCTAAAAAAGCCACTTTTTCTGCGTCCGTACGACACATTACTATTTTAAATCTGTATTATACAGGGTGTGAATTCAAGTCATAATAAGTCTTGGTTTTTCTAACACTCTGGTAGTACTTGATGATCACCTTTAGTTACTGGAATATTTTTTTTGTTTTTCTTGTCAAAAAACTGTCAAATGTTCTCTAAATGTCCCGTACGACACGTATTGAATCACCCTATGTATGTTTAAATTGTCACTTCCCACTCTATATTTTGGTGTTAATTGTTTCTGATGTTAGATATTTTGTATTTTGTATTTTTGATGTTGTTTGTTGTTGTTGTTGTTGTTCATAGTTATCTTGACATGTATTTTAAACTGCAGGGCGCCTTTGTAAAGCAGTTTTAAGAACTGAACAGGCCTACCCTGCAGTATAAAATAAATAAAACAAAATAAATAAATAAATAAATTTAACAAATGAGTAGATATAAGATTGAAAGATAAATAGACAGATAGACATACATATTTAAACAGATACACATAAAAAAGATAGATAAACATACATGATAATTGAAACACATAAATATCTATTAAAGTGAAAGATAAATAGATCGATAGACAGACAAATTCAAACAGATAGATATACGATATATAGATAGAACATAGCTAGATAGAAAATAGATAGATAGAGAGACAGACATACAGATAGAGAGATAGAAAGAAAGATAGATAGTTAGATAACTATATCATGTAGGTAGATAGATAGATAGATATATAGATAGATAGATAGATAGATATATATAGATAGACAGATAGATAGACAGACAGATATATAGATAGATAGAGAGAGAAAGAAAGAGCGAGAGACAGACAAATAGATTGATATAAAAAGATAGACAAATTCAAACAGATAGATCTACGATAGATAGATAGAACATAGCTAGATAGAAAATAGATAGATAGAAGAGAGACAGTCATACAGATAGAGAGATAGAAAGAAAGATAGATATTTAGATAAATATATCATGTATGTAGATAGATAGATAGATAGATAGATAGATAGATAGATAGCCAGACAGACATACATATAGATAGATATATGGATAGATAGATAGATAGACATATTTAAACAGATAGATATATATATTAGACAGAGAGAGAGAGAGAGAGATCGATAGATAAACAGATAGATATACTGTAGGTCTACAATATAGACAGACAGACATATGGATAGATAGATAGAGTGTGAGAGAGAGAGAGACATATTCAAACAGATAGATATATATTAGACAGAGAGATAGATCGATATGTCATGTAGGTAGATAGATAGACAGACAGATATAGATAGATAGATTCTAACATATGCATCGGATATGATTAGATATCAAAACAGTAATTATAATCTGTTTTATTTTGCAATATTTTAACTATTATTAATTAGAATTCTTATAATTGATCGTGCGTAAGTAAAAAAAATAAAAATAAAAATAAAAAAATCATGTTCACCCGCGGACTCGAACCCCTGCCCGCATGATTGAATGAGATGCAAGTCTGCCGCCTAACCGATTGAGCTAGAATATTTCCCATAGACTTTACACGTAAGGAAAATACGAGAATCTCAAATCCAATTTTGCAAGTGAAATACGGGCATGATCCCGGCATCTGATCGAAAAGTAAAGGAACATTTCCGAAAGCTTAGAATCTCAGCTACAATATATTAAAAGCTCAGGGATAACTGACCAGAAAAAATGGAGATATGACTCACGAAATAAAGGAATGTAGAATCTAGTTTTGAGAAAAAGTCATGTCCCATAGAGATTACACGCAAAATGAGTAAAAATGACATGCCATTATTTTTTGCAATTTTTGAGGTTGATCCATTTTTTAAAAAGAAAAAAAAAGGCATAATTCAGAAAGAGTAAGACTTAAGCTACAACATATCGAAAATTGGGCGAAATTTGATCAATATTCACGGAGTGAGAGCCAAATTTGCATAATTATAATGACGTCATAACACGCAAAATGGATATTTTGACTTCCGACGCCATTTTGATGACGTCATAATATACGTTAGGGTCAAATGCGACATGAAATCATATGTATGATTCATATTTTATCGAAATATGAAAAAAAAATTGGGGGTCCCCGTTCGTTCTGAAGAGCTACAGTGAATTTTTAATCGGCATGTTTTTGCCCATATAGAGCCTATGAAAAGAGCTCGCGCGCACGCGTGCTGCAAACTTTAATGGGTGCTCATTCCCTCACTAGTGATCGTAGAGAGCTGATCGAGGTATCAATTTGATCAGAATTATATCAATAATAGATACGCATAGAAAAAACAGCAAATATATGCTGCGTAACGCCGTTACGCACGGAAACGTGCGCGCATACGTGTGCGCGCGCAAAATCTTGAAATGCTTAAAATGACCTAAAACGTACCCAAAAAAAATTATAGGCCATTTGGAGAATTTTTTTAGCTTTGACGCGCGCCTCATGACCTTTACATGACCTTTGATGACATTGACAGACGACATTTGACCTAAAGTTTATTTGATGTGAATATGATTGACTATCAATTATCCGTTATGTAGATATGATCAAATTAAGAATTTTACAAAATGGCGTGTAGATGACGTCATCATGACCAGGTAACCTTGTAAAGCTACGTATGCCGTCTCTATGATGGACTCTATACATGACAAAAAATTCAGCAAAATTGATCGTGCCGATTCGGAGAAAACTTGGCGACAAACATAGGTGCGAAAAATAAATAAATAAAGAAAGAAAGAAAGAAAATTCTGACGAAATTAAGAGGTGATCTGTCATAGACAGACCACCTAATAAATAAATAATAAATAAAAGAATACTTGCTGTACGTGAAACCTCTACATTCATTATTTATTCACCACGGAAAACCTTTAGAAGCTACTAGTGAGGCCAAATTCATAAAATTATAAATTACACCCCCCCCCCCCCCCCCATTCCTTACTAGCTTCATCGTATTTTTTTTTTTTTTTTTTTTTTTTTTTTTACAAAATATACCTTTCAAGATCGAAATCTCTCGCTACTTCACTTTTCGCAAGATCTTGTAGATGTGAATGCGAAAGATTGAAGGGATTGAAAGGATTGTGAATGCGAAAGATTGAAAGGATTGTATTCAAAGCACAGATTTCACGTGATCTTCCTCAGTATGAACACAATTTTCGATCAAACTTTAACATATTATTTGATAGTTCACTCAACCTTTGTATAACTTTGTTCCACAGGATTCGAACGAATGGAAGAGTCATTTGCATGACTTGTGAAGGAGATTTGTGGACTATTTTATGCAACCCTTATTTGGTATTGTTATTTAATATAATTGAATTACTCTTTCCACATACCAACTAATAATGTCCGTCCATTTCAAGAAAAACATAAATACTTTTCGTTTCCAACCTTTTAATCTGGATTTCATGGAAGAATGTATAAATGAGGGTATGCAACAAATTTTATCTTCATGTATGTGTTTATTGTTTAATTTTAAATCAGAAAATCGATATCAACCTACTTTGTAGCTATTGCTCATTGAGACACTTTGTTCGATTCGGAAATCACTTGTTGAGGATTGTAAAGAAGGAAATGCATGACATGCTAATATGTAATACTTCTAGCTCCTTATTACGAACAATCAAACGAATGATAAAAAGAAATGAAAACACCGCTAATTTCTTCAACTGGAAATACCTCAAAAGTATTTCAAACTTGTCCAATTCTTGGAATTCTCATCTTGTTGGTTGCCGCTATATACAGTGCGTATAAAAAAAACGGGACAGTTTCGAAAAGTCTATAAAAAATGTTTCAAATCATGATATCTATATTTTGATGTTAATAGATGGCTTGGAATCTTATCTTTGAAATGCAATTTAAAAAAATAAATTTTGTTCATGCTTGAGCGAACACGGGACGTTTTTGTCAGGGGTTCAAAAAGAGGCTTGCGCCAGAATGGCAGAATATGATTAATATGATGATCATACTTCTTGCTAATCAGCTGAGTTCCTCTTAACCTTTTCATTATCTGTGTCATAATTTACGAATTATGCTGTCAGATTTTGTTTACAAATGACTTAAATTATTTTGTTTTTATTTTAAACTTCTTTTACCTTTGAATTTTCCTTCATAAGTAAGAAAAGAGGACTTTTTGTCAACCCAAGCAAGAAGATTTGCATTATTAATTGGGAAAACTTGTAATTATTCAAATCCTTTTATTATGTGAAACAAATTATGTTATGGTACCTTTAAAAGACATGAATCAATTTTTAAGGGGTTATCGATTCCTTGACCAAGTTTAATTATATGCTTAGCAGGACAAACAGGAAGGGATTCATGTCTTTCAATAGCAAAGGTGTATCGAGTCAAATTTGAAGGAGCTAGACATGACAGATCAGGTAAAATGTATTGAAAAGTTGTGATGGAGCGAAGCGAGCACGCAAATATTCCCACTTTTTTATTACAATATCAAATTTGTGATAGATTATGACATAATATTCATAAAATATTTAACTTTATATCTTTCCTTTTATTTCCTTTCCACTTTTTTCTTGGTCATGATTTTTTTTTTATTGGGGGGGGGCATCCGCGAGCCCCCGCCCATCTGTATGGCACTGTTCAAAAGTCACCATAACCTTTGTATCACACAATTAAAGGATTTGAAAAAGAATACATGCTCTCCCATACTTCGGTTGAAAAAAAAATTGTCTTTGCTTGAAGAAGGAATATTCAAAGCTAAAAGAGAACATATTAAAAAGAAACAACAGAACAATTCAAGCAAATAAATAGATTTTAAAATGAATTTTGACCGCATAATTTGGAAATTATGGCAAAGATAATGAAAAGGTTAAGAGGAAGTCTGCTGATTAGCAAGAAGTCCGATCATCATATTTATCATTTTATGCCATTTGGGCGTAAGCCTCCTTTTTAACCCCAGACAAAAACATTCCGTGTTCGCTCATGCATGAACAAAACAAACTTTTTGAAAGATAAGACTTCAGAGCACCTATTAACACCAAAACATAGACATCATAATTTGAAACAAAAATTTTATAGACTTTTCAAACCTGTCCCGTTTTTTTTACACACACTGTATAGCTGTACTATGTACCACCCCTCCCTCCCGCCATCCCCTATTCAAATAGTGCAATTATCATGTCATTAAATCACTTACACACAATTTTCACTTTCCTCTAATATGAAAAGAAGGAAACGTATCCGGATGTGCGTGTTTGGGGGACTCTGTATCTGCCATTCTATCCGTTGCTCGTTAGGGTACCAATGTGGAAAATTTGGAGACTTGATTGTTCCTGATCCTGCCAAGATAGTGTTGATTTGAGCCTCTGTCGTTTGCCTTTTAAGATCAAAAGTTTCAAGAAAATATAGGTAATAGGTGGCACAATTATTATTATGTTATAATGCATTGTTATTACAAGACCTTGTGCCATGTCATACAGAGATAGAAAAATTAATATTCAATCTTTACTAATAAATTTAAAGAAATCACCCCTAAACGCACTATCTAGATAGGTCTTTGTTTTTATTGAAGCAGGGATCAATATTAGTTTGGCATAGAAAACAAATAAGTATATGAACACTTGATTTCAGACTACCAAAATCTCACGAGAGAAATGGAGAGAAAAAAAGGGGAAGGGAAACTGGATAGAGGAGATTAATGATGACAAGTAAAAGGAAATGCACAAGAGAAAGAGAAATGAAAAGAGTGATAGGCAGACAGAGAGAGGGGGGGCAGGGGGAGGTGTATAAAAACGAAGAGGCAGTTAGTTGGAGAAGGAAATCAGTCACTAGAATTCTCAATTGGGATGGTGAGAAACTTCACCTGGGACGAAACCTTTGAGTTATGCCCGATAGTTATATATTCAAAGCTAGAATTTACTTACACCTTCTACAGGTCGTATTAAAATTTCAATTTTCATTCCAGATGGATATTCAAATTTAGATATATCTTAGAAAATTGTGTAATGTCAAACCTGTGGGAGGAAGGCTATCTATTAAATCTGAATTAGGTTATCCGCGAACCGTATAGAGTACGTGATGTAGATTATCAAAACTGGCATAAATCATTTGTGTTTAAACAAGAAGTATTTTAGAAAAAATAAAATAAAATTGGAGGTCATGGAGGTAGGGAGTTATTTTGATTTGGTTATCATAATATGCCATGCAGTCGCTAAATGGAGTCATTCATCTGATCGACGTCTCGATATAGTTTTCATTGTGTAACCTTTAAGTTCAGGGTGATAAATTTCATCATGATTGGGTATATCATTTTTCTTGAGGAGCGTTAGAAGTATGCTCGGAATTCGTAGGCCTAATGTCATTAAGTTTAATCAGTTTTAAATGTTAAATCTATCAAGCCCAAAGAATATTTCAAAATGTTGTACAGTCATCACGTCGAAGTTCGAGTAATTTTTTTTTTATGCATGACACGTTCATGAATTGGTCTTTTGTAAATTTGTGTATAGGGCTATAGTTAAAACTGCCATGTTATACGTCCATATATTTTATTTTCATCGATTCTACCTTTACTGTTTGTGTAAGAGTTTATTATTTTTACCTTTCATTTTCTTGTAAACTTTGTATGTTTATCTAGACCATATTTTTGTTAAAGGTCAAGTCCACCTCAGAAAAATATTGATTTGAATCAATAGAGAAAAATCAGACAAGCATAATGCTGAAAATTTCATCGAAATCGGATCTAAAATAAGTTGGTTATGACATTTTAAAGTTTCGCTTATTTTTCACAAAATAGTTATATGCACAATTTAGTCACATGCAAACAAGAGAATCGATGATGTCCCTCACTCACTATTTCTTTTGTTTTTTATTGTTTGAATGATACAATATTAAAATTTTTACAGATTTGACAATAAAGACCGACTTGACTGAAACATAAAATGTTAAACAATGGTAATTCCACATGTTCCGGGCGAAATAAAACTTTGTCTTACAGAACAATGAGGAGAAAATTAGAATATTTCATATTTCATATAATGAAATACAAAAGAAATAGTGAGTCAGTGATGTCATCAATTCTCTCATTTGTATAACGACCAGGATGTGAATATAAACATTTTGTGAAATTAAGCAAAACTTTAAAATGTCATAACATAAAATGTCATTCTATATTTTACATCCGATTTTGATTAAATTTTCAGTGTTGTGCTTGTTGGACTTTTATCTTTTTACTCAAATCCACTTTTTGTTGGGGTTGACTTGTACTTTAAGTCAAGTTTTCGGTTAGTTGATTGTAATTCTTCCATGTGCCTAGAGGAGCCTTTCAAATAATAAAAAATATCACTGTGTCACTGATTTAAATTTAAATCCGTTAGGGTTGTATCTGTTATAGAGGGTATGCAGGAAGCGTTTCATGAAAGGAGTTGTCAAAATATCCAAGTCCTTTTGAATCGCGTAGTGACGTTGTGACATAATGTGATGTGCGCTACACAAGAACTGCGTTATTGTTATCATTATTATGATGATGATGATTATCTATTATTATCATTATTATAACATTATTTTTTCCGAGGGTTACCAAACTAACACTGCTTTCAAGCAAATTATCATCAAGGGGAATTGTAAGCAAACGGTGATAATATGCTCCCCAAGTCTACATCTTTATATCAGAGCTAGGTTTCTACGTCGTATATCTTCAATAAATATTCAAAACCGTTTGTACATTCACATGAGTATAATCAGTTAGGTAGAACACTCTCTTTGGCAGATTTAGTCGAAAGCAGGAATATAGACTTCCTACTGTTCTCTCGTTAATTTCCGGGCTAGATGAAATCACTGCCATTAAGCAGGATAATGGCCATGTCCCACTTGGTTCAGTATGAGAGTATACTATTCAAACATTGCATACGGAACAGGCAAGCTGAGCGAACTGAAATACTGTTGATCAACTGAAGGGAAAATGGTAAAAATAGAATATCTGGCAGGACATTTAAGAAGCGTACGAATTAACTGGATGTTTCGAAACCTGAAATGACTGGGGGGGGGGGGTATTTTTTTAAATTTATGACCGAAGAGCATAAAAACAACACTTACACACACACACACACACCCTCACACACACACACACACATGGGTGCAGAGGATGTTAATTCACAAAAATAGGGGATTCACTCATCCAAAATAAACATGCAATTTTTGTAACTCTTCATATCCTTAAAGGGATGGTCCAGGCTGGAAATATTTATCTAAATAAATTGAGTAACATTCACAGAGCAAAATGCTGACAAATTGGTCAAAATCAAATAACAACTAACAAGGTTATTAAAGTTTAAATACTTGCATTATTCCGGTGAAACAGTTCTAGGCATGTCTTTATAAATATTCATTAGGTGGGCTGATGATGTCATATCCCCACTTGTTCTTTTGTTCTACCAAGAATTAAAACAATTGAATTGACAACTGATTAAGTGCATTAGTTATTTAGTGCCGCAACTTATTTCATCAAAATGGAGACACGTCATTTTCACATGTATGAAAAATGAAACATTCATGATTTGGTACTAATTTAAGAAAAAAGAGAGTGGGGATGTGACATTATCAGCCCACGTAATGAATATTAATGACGATGTGCGTATAATTGTTTTCACAAAATATTGATAAACTTTAAAATTCAATATCTTCGTTATTTATTATCGGATTTTGATGAAATTCTCAGCATTTTGCTTTGTGAATTTTACTCTATATATTTAGATATAGATATTTTCAGCTATAGGACCATCCCTTTAATCAATTTCGACGAAAAAATTCTGAGTAGATTTTAATGAGTGTAAAATAGTATGACATCGGGTAACAGACTTTAACCACAATTCATTTTCCTATGCCAACTACTAGAAAATAAAGACCATATATAAATGAGATGGAAGTATTTTCTATATCAAATAAGAAAGGCCTTTTTGTACAGGAAGCTGTATCGGAAGAAAGCTATAAAAAAGACGATTGATCAAGCTTTGTCATCCAACGTTTAATGCATTTTTGGATCAGATAAAAAAAAAACTTTATTTTTATATGTAACTACACAAAATTGTCTCAACTACTACACATTTACTCCATAATAAACTTGCGATTTGGTGACCTTCCAAAGTTGTTATTCCTTACTTCATGTCTAGCTATATATGCCCTTAGTTTCCTTCTTTAGTTCCTTCCTTAGTTTTTTCTGCCTTTTTAGAAATTAGAAGATTCAAAATAAATGTTATTCAATTTGCAGCCCGAAGGATGAATTGCCATCGAATTTACGATAAAAAATATAAAACGCACAGAGGGTGATAATTTTGATTTTCAATAACAATAGACCAACTTGATAGAATAATGAACGGATAGAATATTAATTCTAATCAATAATATCATTCATAAAGTTTAGTGTGAATTTAGGAACCGGATATTATAGTGGTGAAGGTTAATGGGACTGGTAGAAATGACAGAAAGTGTATATGTATACATGTATGTAGTTTTATGAAGCATTTAGAACGCAGAGAAGAACAAATTGGCGGGAGGTGGCCTGTCCTGAAATACAAATAGCAGAACTTCAATGAATCCTGATTTATTTTCGCATAGATCATTAAAATTAAAGACTTAAAAAGACAAACTTACAATATGATGCAAAAGCACGTTACACTGGCAATTAGCAGCGTCTGTGACACCATATTTGGACCTTATCAGTCCAGAGTCTCATATGAATACACACCGATGATCGCACTAGAATAAAGGAGAGAATGAAATAGTAGTTAGGAGTTGTAAAAGTTTTGTTTCTTCAGTAATGGTATTGGATACACTAATTTTAACTGGTTTGATAATGTTCATATTATGACAAGTAAATGATTGGGAGTTATATCATAAACCCCAACCTGGTGATAGATTTTTTTGATAATCGCCCAAACGTTAATCCAATACATTTCTCAAGGGCAACAACTATTTCACTTCGACAGACACGGTAGATGAGTAAAACCAAAATGTGTCCGTGACAAAACACTTAACGTTAATTATCACCACACATAGGCGTAATGAGTCAAAAATTTAGAGGGGGGCATAAAGGACGAATCAGGCAAGATTTAAATAACGAAAAAAAAATTCGAGCGAGCGAAGCGAGATAGCACAAATTTCGACATTTTAAAATTGTTAAAATTTTAAAATCAATTTTTACATGATATTCGGAAAATAATATGGTATTACATCCTTCTTTCCTTTTCTCTTTTTTCTTGGTCGTATTTTTTTTCGGGGGGGGGGGGGCAAGCGCCCCCAAGGCCGCCACTGTCTTTATCAATCTGAATTTCATCACACAGAAGTATAGGTACGTTGATTGTGACATTCAATCTTGCGAATAATTCAGCACAATCATGAAAATGACGTCAATCCTCACAGTGCATTTCCTTAAATCAATTCAAAGGTCACAATGTAGTTCTAACATCGCTCTAGTTCAGGGAAGTTGACTTTAACTATGCGGTTGTAAACATAATTTGAACAGAGAGATGCGTTAGATAACACCCCTCTGACTTTAATAAGGAAACTCGTTTCAGTATAAAATTCGCGTAGTAAATGGGTTGTATCAAAATGTACAAAGTCAAATAGCATTATCCTTGCTTTACAATGTATCAACATACACCCAAATTTAAACTGCATAGTATCTGATGATGATTTCTATTTTCTTCATATGCCAGGTCTCTTTCGGGCAATATATTACATTCCGAGGGCACCCTTCAATCAAATGTATACGACGATTTGGGAATGAATAATGTATAGAGATCAATGGGTTTATTTTCGATTGGTCTAATGCCAATTCGTCCAGTATCAACTCGTCTACTATCATTTGATCTACCATCAGTTCAACCACTATCCACATGGCCTAACTGCCATTTCGTCCAATAACCAGTTGAACCAACAGCCATTTTAGTCCATATATCATTTGATCTAATTAGACCGAGTGTTAGTTGGGCGAAATGAATGAAAACAACATGGATATAGACCAACTGACTATGATACGAAATGGTCATAGAAGAGTTGGTGATTAGGCGAAGTGAAAATTGGACCAAACGGTTGTTAGACGAAATGATGATGGACGGAATGGCATTAGACTAAATGAAGGTAGACCATGTAGTGAGTGGACGAGTTGGTAGTTGACGGATTGGCAATTAACCGTCACGGACGGGTGCACCCCCGCCCCCGAATTTCTATAGCATCTATGCAAAAAGGGTCATATGGCCCGCCGTCCCTTCTTTTCCGGGCCAAAATCTTGCCAAGTTTAAGTTGAAGTTTATTTTCATTTTCATCATTAACATTATAAACAAATACAAAACAAATCATATATATAAACTAATAAAAATCACCGCGCATTTACCCCCCCCCCCCCCCGCGCCAAACAAAACAAAAACAAAAAAAAGACAAAGAGAAAAGGAAAGAAAGAAGGGTGAAATATGATATCATTTTCTGAATATTATGTCGAAATCTACCACATAATTTTAAAAAGAAAATGTCAATTTCGCTGGATAGGCCGTAACTATAGCTCCCTCAAATCTTAGACTTATTACGCCACTGTAGTTCATTTCCATTTAATTGATCCACCACTAATTATTATGTTTATATGCACAGTCCCACGATGTGTGTGATGGTTAGTGAGTTCGTATACGATCAGGGGGATTCAACCAATTTACATCCAATTATTATTTGCAAGAGTAAAATGATGAATCTTACCTTAGTTATATCGCTGCTAAGTTGGAAGAAACTTATACAAATAATGCCATAAAAATGATGACAAATATTCAAAAGCAACAATCCACGAGATAATAATCCGTTTCAGCGAGAACTGAAGGCCTACTTCTGTGTCCAGAGATTATTTTATTGACTAACAAATTCGCGGTCTCTTGACATACACCCAGATCGAACTGCGTTGGTTATCCCCGTAGTGCACAATCGTGGTAGGATGTGGTTAACTCTTTACATATGAGGAAGTTTCCGTTCATGACTTCAGGTGTTTTTATTATCTAGGAGGATCATTGTAGCCCTCATACTTTTTATTTGATACGAGGAATATTGTTTCAAATCATAACAAATAAAACTGTTGAATGTTCTATTATAGGCCTACATTATAAAATAACACCAGGGGCCTATTTCATAAAGGTACAGCGTCAGCGTCAAGTCCCAAAACAGCGTCAAATCTTCACTTGCAGCGTCAAATTTAATATTTGACGCTGCAGCGCATTTCATAAAGAGTTGACGCTCCAGTAGGAGCGTCAACTCTTTACTGGAGCGTCAAGCATGGTTACTGGAGCGTCAAATAGGGTTAAATATTTGACGCTGGTCATGGGGGAGCGTCAAGTTGACATTGTAAGGGTTTTTCAACGTCAAGTTCATTGTTCAGAATGGCGTACGTTGTGCTGTTGCACGCACAAAGAGCTCTGAGGAGAGACAGAATTTTTAGGGATCGCACTCAGCCTTTGGAGATATACGACGACACTGATATGCTCAAGAAATATCGTTTCAACCGACAAGGAATTATTTTTTTAATAGATTTTCTGCGAGAAGAACTAGCTCATCCGACAAATAGGAATCACGCTATTCCACCAACCTTACAAGTATTCATTGCACTGAGGTTTTATGCTACTGGCTCAGTCCTTGACAATAGTGCTGTGCACCATGGTGTAAGCATATCAACGGCTTGCAGGATAGTAAGAGCTGTCAGCTGTGCACTCTCCAATCGGAAAAATGAGGTAATTAATTACTTAGTTAATGTTAGGCTTCGGTTTGCATTTTAAAATGACTCAACTCCTCTCATAATCTCAGACTAAAATCTGCATACATTTGATTAAGTGGGGCTGGCTTCAGGGCTTGGGATGGTTTTAACCAAGTTTAAACTCTGCTTCTGCTTACATTATTACCTCGTTCGTAGGATGAGTGCTTCTGGCTAGATTCACAGCAACTGACTCATTTGGTATTATTATTAATGGTAAAGGTTTTTGAAAATCCAAAATTCAATAAAAATAAAAATAAATCACTCTGACAATTCACATTTCCAGCTATACGATATCCTGGGCCTTGGGTGTATATGAAGACCCATTTTACCCAGGGAGATCCGGCCCGCGAAGCAGTGGCACAGTGCGGAACTCCCTGGCCTGGGATAATCTAGTCTGTTTTTACGCCGGTAATGACGGCTTGATCTATTCTAGAATCTAGGCCTTTTCAAAGTCGAGCCTTGAACCTACCCATATCAAATCATTCAATAAAAAAAAAAGTCATGACAAATGTACCGTATTTACAGTTAACTTAAATGTCGACGAGTTTATAGGCGGCCATAGGCATAAATTCACTCGTTGACGGTTGAGCTCGATCGCTGTAACTTGTTCCTAACCCTAGTCCCACACGTAACAAATGCTGTAGCCATCCTGGGGCAAATTCTGCAATTCCTTTTCAATGTTGTTCCAGGGGCCACCAAGCCTCGCCAATCCTTGTAAGTCACATAAATAATCAGAACAATATTGAAAAAGCTGCATCCAAAAGCCTTAAGTAGATTTACTTACAACTTTTTGGTAAAGAACTTGGCTTAGTCTAGCTGAACTCTAACTTACTCTCTAGTCTAAACGTTAACTCTACCGGCGGCTGGCCCACTAGCGAAATGAGATGGCGCTTGTGACTTGCTTGTGTACGATCAACAACCTGATAAATGAAGGAGTCTTTTTTTTTGTAATGCGAAGCCGTGATTTTGGGGGTGAGGCATATCAAGCCCCCGATGGTATGGTATAGATACAAAACGAATGACAATATTTGTTATGTTTTGTCGGTAGGAAAAGTCAATTGCCTGATACAGGGGTGGGTTGCATGCCGGGGTTGCATGCATGCATAATTTTCCAGGGGGGGGGGGATTTTCCCCGAAGAAAATATGACAAGCAGAACAAGAAAAAAAAATAATGAATAAGATTATCACCCCAAAATTGAAGGTCATTTCCTCCACGCAAAATTTTGGGAAAAAAAGTTCTCACTCATGTAGGAAGGGCAGCATATCCCATGAAAATATGCTGTGACTTTCAAAGGAGGGGGTGGCGAATTTATATTATAATCATGGCTCTTAAGTGGATAAGTGCAATGTTTGATAAATTTCAGGGGCGGATCCAGCTTTCGCCATTAGGGGGGCCGACAAATATTTTCATCAACATTTTTCTCGATTGGCCGCTATAATCTGATTTTTTGTTGTTGGTTTTTCAGGGGGTAGTCCTAACAAAAGGCTGAAGTTTTAAGTATGTTAGTTTTTATTGTTATAAACAAGATAAGGTATATCATGTGGTCTTGATATATATTGCGAGCACGAAGCGCGAGCTAGAATTCTTTGATATTTTATGGCCTTATATAGGACTGAAGATTCTGAGCATTTTTTATAATCATGAACAAAGATAAGTATCCAACTAAAAAATGCGAGCGCAATTAAAGTGCGAGTCGAAATTTTATTAGAGTTACGTGAAAAGGGACTCAATTAGGACTGTTTTAGTGATTAATGAAGAGGATACAAGTATCACCAATTAAATAATGAGAGTGCGAAGCGCGAGCTCAAAATTTTTGATATTCCGACCTGAAAACTGGACAGTCTAAGCGCGTTTTAATTTGAATAAAGAACAAGCTGTTGTCCCTAACAGTTAAATGCGAGCGCGATGCACGAGGTTAATTTTTTGATATACTGACATGATAAAGGAGCATTTTGACAAATTTTGGAAAGAATTTCCAAAGAGGATAGGTATCTCACAAATCAAACAATGCGATCGCGCAGCGCGAGCTGAAAATTTTGATATAACAATTTGTGTAAATCGAACAAAATAATTGAAGCTTGATGTGCGAGCTAAAATATTGTGTGCGAATTTTATTTCAGAACTGGATATATTAAGAGTCATTTAATCCTCTTGATTCATTACACGGGCAATGCGAGCGCGAAGCGAGAGCGAAAATTTTTATTATAGGTCTATTTTCCAATTCTTCCCCTCACCTTTTTCTTGTTTCCTTTCGGGATCGGGCCGGCCGTTACGAGTCTGTAAATGACACATCATGGGTATAATACCTTTCTTACTTTTCTTTCTGTTTTTCGTATCAAGTTAAAGAGTACACTTTTTTCTGCAGTATTTGAGTATGATCCAATATACGTGGATTTTAATCAATAAATTTTGATACTTGAAAATAAAGGGGGGGGGGGACTGAATGTGCCCCTGGATCCGCCATTGGCCTGATATATTTTACAAATGAATGATGCCAAATAAGGTATATTACTAAATTCCTATCAATTTGGAACAAGCTGGTAATGGGGGAGAAATATAAGGAGCCTTTACTAACTTTTTTTTAAAGGAGCGTAAAATAAGTGTTGTACTCGATCTTCAGCATTTCTTACAGTTTAATTGCCAGATTTGTGCATTTACTCACGGTGAAATGATTAAAAAAAATTAAATAATCATTATTCTTATTTATTTTATTTTTATTTCATTTATTCATTTATTTATTATTTATTTATTTATTTATTAATTCATTCATTTATTTTTTTTTATTTATTTATTTATATTATTTTTATTGCTGCTATTTAGAGTCGATTATGCTCATGATTCTGCTGTCAAATTATCATATGTTGAATAAATACTCACTGTCAATAGGCAAATGCATTACAAATACTCAATATATATTCCTAACGTTTCTTTGTCGGGAGGAAAAATCCATTATTTAAAGGACAAGTCCACCCCAACAAAAAATTGATTTGAATAAAAAGAGAAAAAATCAACAAGCATTACACTGAAAATTTCATCAAAATCGGATGTAAAATAAGAAAGTTATGACATTTTAAAGTTACGCTTATTTTTTACAAAATAGTTATATGAACGAGCCAGTTACATCCAGATGAGAGAGTCGATGACGTCACTCACTCACTATTTCTTTTGTATTTTATTATATGAAATATGAAATATTTTGATTTTCCCTTATTGCCATGTGAAATGAAGTTTTATTCCTCCCTGAACACGTGCAATTCCATTATTTTAACATTTTGTTCTTCAGGCAAGGAGGTCCTAATCATCAAATTCGTAAAAATTGAAATATTGTATAATTCAAACAATAAAAAACAAAAGAAATAGTGAGTGAGTGACATCATCGACTCTCTCATCTGGATGTAACTGGCTCGTTCATATAACTATTTTGTTAAAAATAAGCAAAACTTTGAAATGTCATAACTTTCTTATTTTACATCCGATTTTGATGAAATTTTCAGCATTATGCTTGTCTGATTTTTCTCTATTCATTCAAATCAACATTTTCCTCAGGTGGACTTGACCTTTAAATGAATACTTGGAATATGAAGGCCACAATTATACCTTTGTTATATATCATGCTAAATCTTTGGCTGATATTTCGATCATTTTCTCTTGAATGACCAAACAAATACCCCAGAAATAAATATCCCATTCTGGCATCTGTCCAAATATAAATATTCATGAATAATATGCATTATTTCATTGCTAACAAGTTCTAAGTTTAATATGTAAATATATAGCTTGTATATTTAATAACATGATTAATATTGATCTCCATGTGCTATATTAATTTCTTTATTCTAATTTAAATGAAAACATTGCCATTGCCGGTCTTATACCCATCTTTTTCACATCCCCAAACACTTTCACTGTGGGATCCGATGATAGAAACTAACACACAAACTATTTTTAATCAATGTTTTCAAAGGCTTAGAGGAGTGATGTCATTTCTGTAAGATTCTTGCATTTATTTCTCATTTTGTTGAACTTATTTTAAATCAGTTTCAGAAAAAGATCCCCTACTTTATTCTAAATTCTATTTGAAAAATATAAAAAAAGAATCTTACGAAACCCGGCTTACTCATATTTCCAAATTCTTCCCTATTATATATTGAAAGAACTCAAAGATTTTCTTTTAACCATCAGCTATCATCAGTCTGCAATAGACAATGGAATTTAAAGTACATAAAAATATGCATATTTAAAATATTTCATAGGTCAATAATTTAATTTATTTAAATACAATTTTATACACTTTACAATATTTACATCACATGTAGTAATACTTATATTAATTTATCAATAAGTAATAACTTTGCATTAGATATATTAAGCATTTGATTACACGTTGATACCAAATATACAAAGAATTGGTCAAAAATATTCATAACAAAATGATTTTTAGAGTATGATGGAATGTTGCATTTTCTAACATGGCAAATAAAATACCAGTAAGTGTAATTTTCAAGATATTTCGAGAAGAATGTTCCGCAATTATTGACTACAGTGGCACTTATAATATTGTCATCATCTCTAAATTATCATTTCTTACTGCAGTTCATCACATTCCCCACAACACCGCACAAAATAAGGGAACAACATAATAAGTTCTACCACATTGCACAGTTTCCAAAGGTGATTGGTGCGATTGACGGAACTCACATCTATCTACATGGAGCACCATTGGGACAGGATGAGTACCTGTACACCAACAGGAAAGGGCGGTACTCAATAAACGTCCAGCTTATCTGCGATGCAGATTTCCGAATAATCAACGTGGTAGCTAGATGGCCCGGGAGTACGCATGACTCCAGAATTCTCCAGGTAATATACAACATATTATTTTATTTGCTTTTGCATAGTTAATTCGTCAAATATTTAATATTTTGTATCAATATATACCATTCTGATTGCATGGAGCTAGAATTTGACGTTTAACTTGTTGACAGATAATGGAGCAAAAAAACTGCCAAACTTCTATTTTTAGGATTTTGATGAAATTCAAATTACAATTTTACTTTACAAAAAAGAAAAAGTAGAATGGCAAGTTAGTAAATGAATTGCACGTATATCTCCCAATTTCTTCATGAACTTAACTTTTTGAGTTGTTGAAAGTTAAGTCATCATTACTTTTTTAGCATCGATACCTTTGTGTTTATTCATTTGTTTTACTATTTGCAGCACCCCTTGACACACATGAAATCAATTATTGTGGTTTAATTTTTACAGAACAGTGTAGTTGGACAGAACTATGCCAATGGACGTTTGCATGGCATTCTCCTTGGAGATTCAGGCTATGCCCTGCACCCTTGGCTTATGACTCCTATCTTGAACCCCCAAAATCAAGCACAGAGAGCGTACAACCAGTAAGTAGTATTCATATTTCTTAAAGTTTGGAACACACATTCTATCTTCATCCCCCTTGAGCTGGTTGGCTGATGACTTATACACTGTGAAAAACAAATCAGTGTTACATGTATATCATCAACAATGTACTTTACATCTAGATAAAGACGACCACTGAAAAACACTTCAAATATCAATCCTTTTCTTTTTTGTTAGTGGACATTCACAAATACCATAAAATCTATCATAAGAATGAGACACTTGATATGAAACAGGTAGGGAGTTACTTTTTCCAACAGTGTGAAAAGCAATATTCAATAACAACATTCTATGCATTGTACAATTAGAAATGTGTCCACTGTCCACACCATGAAAAGAAGAAAACAAGTGGTCCTAACATTTTTTTTATCTAATAACCATCATATATATATTTATGTATATTTCAATGTTTTTGCATTTCTTATAAAGATATCATTTCTCAACATTTTATTTTACATATTTTTTCTTTCATGTTTGACCCTACATGTAGTTCTCCCGGGGGGGGGGGCATAATGCCCCACTCTGACAATTTTCGCGATTTATCTGCTGCGCAAAATTTTAATTTCTTAATCTTCATGAATTTTACAGATCTCACTGCCGCACAAGAGCGCTCATTGAGCAAGTTAATGGGCAATTAAAGAACAAATTTAGGTGCTTAATTGGACAAGGACTCCAAATGCGGCCTGACAGAGCCTCCAACTTCATCTTGGCCTGTGCTGTGCTGCATAATATCAGCAAACAACTTCGGCAGCCTGAAGTTCTCTTCGACGTGGAAGCAAATGATGACATAGTTGAGCAAGTAGATCACGCCCCCAATGGTGTAGAAGCACGGAATGTTATCATTGAAAATCACTTTTCATAGTATAATATTGTTTTTGGTGTAGTTGCTGTTAAAATTATGAACATTCTGATATCAATTATTACAAACTATCAATCTAGTGTCTTTTCAAATTGGACAATTTTATGTATGTCCAAGGGTTGTATGCTGTTATACAAAAAGAAACAAACTATCAACCTAGTGTCTTTTCAAATTGGACAGTATATCCAATGGTTGAATGTTATTTTACAAAAAAGAAACAAACTATCAACCTAGAGTCTTTTCAAATTGGATAGTATGTCCAAGGGTTGTATGCTGTTATACAAAAAAGATACAAACTATCAACCTAGTGTCTTTTCAAATTGGACAGTATATCCAATGGTTGAATGTTATTTTACAAAAAGAAACAAACTATCAACCTAGTGTCTTTTAAAATTAGACAATTTTATGTATGTCCAAGGGTTGTATGCTGTTATACAAAAAAGAAACAAACTATCAACCTCGTGTCATTTCAAATTGGATAGTATGTCCAAGGGTTGTATGCTGTTATACAAAAAAGATACAAACTATCAACCTAGTGTCTTTTCAAATTGGACAGTATATCCAATGGTTGAATGTTATTTTACAAAAAGAAACAAACTATCAACCTAGTGTCTTTTCAAATTGGACAATTTTATGTATGTCCAAGGGTTGTATGCTGTTATACAAAAAAGAAACAAACTATCAACCTCGTGTCATTTCAAATTGGATAGTATGTCCAAGGGTTGTATGCTGTTATACAAAAAAGATACAAACTATCAAATCGGGTATTAAGACAGCTTTAAGGGCCTCAAATGTTTTTTTTTTTATTTATATATCATTACTTATGCCTTTACTGGTCTTGAAGTGTTTGAAGGATATTCACATATGTTGGAATCTTTCTTTTTACATCGAAAAATATTTGCCACATTTGATACACAATGGTATTCCCTTGGTAAAGAAAAGAATATTCATTAAAATACATGTATAAAGAGGTCTGAATTATAATTCTATAACTATAAAACCATGGTAACAATATATAGTGTGTCAATATAAAGGTCAGCTAGATCATCTGTGTTTTGTAATCTCTTTACATCATCATTACCATAAACAAAATTAATTTGACCATTTAATGTAGCTTATCCCTAATCTCCTTCAAGACCATGAGGATCCCCTGCAAGGCCTCCACCTTTTGGTCCTCCTTCTCTAAAAACCTTTCGTGGAAAGATATAAGAGATGCCTGGTGAGAAGTTCGGGGGAATGTTTCTGCTGGCTGCTCTCCTCCTGTGGCTCCTGTATTTCAAAATTGATAACAAAATGAATAATGATTAAGAATCAATGAAGCATATGAAATTGGTGAAGATTCATGACAGTTAAATTTCATGGAAAAGTGGGATCAAATATAAATTTTCATATAAAATAAGAGAAATATAATAAAGAATATTTCATCATGAACATTTTGCAGACTACCTCACGTCCTACCATTTACAAATTGTCAGTGCAATCGGGTAATCCCAGTCAAGTTCTAAAAGCTCACCCCCCCCCCCCCCCTTTCATGGAGGATGTTCAGAGGAAATAGCTGGGCACTATAAGGGATAAAATTTTAAATTGTATAGAAAACGTTTTGTATTGTAAATGAATGAATGAATGAATGAATGAATAATGAATGAATGAATGAATGTTAGAAGGAGTGAATGAATCTGGGAATGATGGGATGAATGATGGAATGAATGTATTGGAATAACGAATGCATGTATGAATGATTGAAATCTAAAGTGATTTTCATTTATTTTTTTCATTTCAAAATGAATAAATTTGTGTAAAGACTATCAAACACAATATTCTGTCTTCCCATTTGTTATGTACTTTTTATAACAAAAAATAAGAAAAAGTTAGAAATGATGAATCTTTAAAAGTACTAAATGATCATAAATGAATATAAGTTAACTTGATGGTGGAAAGTGGTAAATGCTCAGAGGCATGAGCCCATCTTTAAATTTCAAAGACCAAGAGATACAGATGAGGTTAGAATAAAAATAAGAGAGAAAATCTATCAACCATAATAATAATGATAATAATATAGGGTATTTATATTGCGCACATATCCACCATGTTATAGGTGCTCAAGGCGCACCTATGTAACATGCAACATGTTGAGTCAACTATTATTTCTTTTACCACTGGCAAATAATTGAAATTTTAAAAGTTAATTCTATAGATTTCCTTTTGTTAATTGATTCATCAGGACCACACCAGACAGATCTCTTTCTTACCTTGTGGTATTTCTTCCCCTTGAACGATTTCCTCCTCCTCCTCCATCATATTCATAAGGAGTGCTGCTGCAGCGTCATTCTGACTTTCAGTCTGTAATTGAAAAATGAGATATAATACATGAATAAAAGTTCAGTAATAACTTACAGAGAATATAGCATACCAAATATCTCCCAGAGAATATACCACCTCAAGTATGTCCCAGAATAGATCTCTCTTCATTCCTCTTCCATCTACTAGATCCCTTCATTCATCATTTTCCTCTAAATCAACCTACATTTTACCTCCTTTGCATGAAGACCCAATATAGTGATCACATGTTTGCTGTAATTGCTTGTGCCCTCTGGAAAAATCTCCCAATTCAAACCATATCCAAAATGTTTCTTCCATAGAAATATCAAAATCCTTACTTATTACCTCATCTTATTATTATAATTACTATCGTAACATATAACATAAATAAGCATTTAATCTTTCCTTTCTCAGTTCAAGAGCACTTTAAAAACCTGCCTTTTTAATATTATATATATATGCTATATTCTTATTTAGATCAAGTGCATAATTAAGTATTAAATACTATGCGCTTAATAAATCTAACATTATCATTATCATAATAAATTATGAACATAAAAAATTACCAATGGCAAGTCAGCCTCCACGGAGGTCTCTCCCTCCAGCCCACAAAAACCATCAAGGGCCTGTGGCGCCAGTGCCGCCAGTACTTCTTCATACTTCTTGTTATATTTCACTGGTCCACCTCCTGAAAAAAAAATTTAAAAAAAAAAGTTTGAATTATTGATTCCAATAAAACCTCTATTTCTTTTCCTCTGGGTTTTCTTGTTTATGGTTAAGTGCATATTATAATTTTTGTTCCGAGAGCAATGACTTATTAATGAAAACATGAACAACATTTATAATTAACATGGATCGCATATTACATTTTAAAGAATTGCTTTATTCATCAAAGCATGCACAACATAAGCAATGTGCGGGTGGGAGAACCAACGATATAATTCACTCACTATTTCTTATATTTATAGTATTAATCCCTAGAACCAAATGAATTATTCTCTCAGTGCAGTATGTTTCCAGATTTATTGTTTGTTTTATCCGAAAAGAATTTAACATAACAATAGTAGTTACATTTATATAGCGCTTATTATACTTTGTTTCTAAGCGCTTTACATTGCAATTATTATTACCCCGGTCATCGGATCCTGACGTGCCTGCACACAATGTATGCACTTTCTCCACTCCCTGGGGAGCATTCCAACAAGAGTTCCAAGACTAAATTGCTAGGCATACTACATAGGATTTTGCATCTTAACGGGTACCCATTTAAAACCTGGGTGGAAAGTGGCAAAGTGTGGATTAACGCTTTGCCAAGGGACGCTAGGCCGTGGTGGGAACACACGACCCTCTGATCGCAAGGCGAGAGTCAGAATCGCTACACCATGATGATTCCACGATAAACCATAATATAAATAAAATTAAAATGAGCATGTGATATCATTTATTTAAGTTGTATGTCTTCTACGTCCAAATTTACAAACAAATAAAGGTAAACAAATTTTCATCCAATTAGCATGAATTTATCGTAATTTTTCAGTGGTTACAATTTTGATATTGTTAGGATGAACTTGACATTGAACAAAAGAAGCCAAAATATGTTGTAATACCTGTTGCCATCCTTTGCAACCTATACTTTTTAGCTTTGCTGGACCAGCTATTCCAGCTGGTCCTCAGATCCTTCCAGGACCTCCCTTTCGGGAGGCCCTGGGCCTCCATCTCCTGGAGAAGCTGGTTCCAGGTCCGCTCCTTCCTCTGCTGGACCTAATACATAATAATACACGAGAAAACATGAAACCGATCACCAAAACCAACATGTAATATAATCGTAAATAAATCCTTTATTATGGTTCCTATTATGTCCAAGTTTCATGAACTAGATCTATAAAATTTCAAAGTTATGATGACAATTCCACAAATACCCACATGGCCAAAGTTCGTTGACCCTATAAAGTGACCTTTGATCTTGGTCATGTGACCTGAAACTCAAGCAGGATCTTAAGTAATACACTACTGTCCTTATGTCTAAGTTTCATGAACTAGGTCCATAAACTTTCAAAGTTATGATGACATTTCAAAAGAAAAACCTTGATTAAGATTTTGATATTGATTCCCCCAACATGGTCTAAGTTCATAGACCCTTAATGACCTTTGACCTTGGTCATGTGACCTGAAACTCAGGCAGGATGTTCAGTAATACTTGATTACCCGTATGTCCATGTTCCTAAATGAGGGAGATTTGGGAGCAGTAACCATTTCTGTTCTTGTTGGCTTGTCATTTTTTAAAGTTTATTCTCAGGGCCTTGAAAAAAAAATGTAGGCGAAATTAAACATACCCTCACATGGGCACTCCCCTGCCTTTCCAAATAATGGCTCTCGATGCGCCCTAACAAACTCTGCCATGTGATGGACCTGCTCTTCAGACAGGTTGCCCTGCCTGTTTTCTTGATTCATCTGAAAGAAGTGTCAATTTCTCTTTAAATTTAACTTTTTCCCAATTAAAGTGATATTCTCCAACAAAACCAACTGTGATATAATATACAAAGGCAATTTCTTGAAGAACGAAATATGAATGCATGTATTACTAAGATATTACCAAAAAAAATTATGAACAGAGATTATAACATAGGACTATGTTAAATATTCCTTTCTGATTTCAAAGTATACAGTACAAGAGGCCTACATGCACAGGGTTCTGATTGTTCACTGAGACCACAAAACTAAGTAAATGAAGTATGCAGGCAATTGAGAAAAAGGGTATGTGTTCGCTGGAGTCTGTTATCCTAGTTTTTAATTTCACAAACGTTCAGTAGTACGAGCAATTTGAGAATTTTGAGAATTTTAAAATTTTCTGGTAACTTTTTTGGTGGCTGCAGTTTCTGAATCCAGGGGCGGTATTCTGAACATTGTCTTTTCTCCATATTTTATCTTATCTCGGAGACAAAATTGGTATTCTGGTGGATGTCATAACTTTTGTCACAAAAATTGTCACAAATTTTGTCTCTTCTCTTTAGCGGGCACCAAAAATAAATATGTGGCTTTAAATGGTAAAAAACTCCTCGAAACATATGGCTGCCAGCTGTCTAGGTTTTAACTAGATCGAAAGCTTCAGCCTCTATTATATTGGTTGTTCCGCTGAACTCAGCTCCGTTGGCTCCACGTACATCCATGTACCAGTACTCAGGAGTTTTTAACATTTTTAACATTTTTTTAATTTCTCCATTGTCAATGGAGAAATAAAAAATAAAAATAAAAAAATGTTTAAAAAAATCCTCAAAACTGATGGCTTGCCAGCTGTCTAGGTTTTAACAAAAAATTAAGGATATTTCGCCCTCGAAAAAATAAGCAAGCAAAAAAAAAACAAAAAAAACTTCACGTTCAATTTTTTTTATTTTACTTCTCCGGGGACAGGGGCACAGGCCGGCTGTGCCCCCCCCCCCCCCCGGATCCGCCAGTGCTTTCTTCCTAAACTTCTGACTTGAATTGAAATTTGAATTGTTTGATAAAATGATGGAAAGAAAAAAAAATCATAACATTGTTAATGAATATGATAATGGTGAAATCCGGTTTTCAACTTCAACTTGCCACAGCACAGGCACAAACAAGGATTAGCTAACTTAATATAATTAGGTCTAGTACTAGTAGGCCTATATAATGAAATGAATAATATGGCACTTATCTAACATTGTATAAAAATTATTAAGATCTCCGCTAAGTGAGCAGGTAATTAACCGTAACCGCAAGGACACGGCTGCTTCACCGGAGCATCGGCCACCGGCGCGGCGCATCGGCCAGAGCCGCAACTCCGGGGTACTACACCGGTGCGGTATCGCCGTACAGTGCATGCGAAGGAACGCTCAACGAAGAAGCTACTGTCTATGGCTAGCTACGCAGAATTCAAGTATTTTCCTTTACGAGTAAATATGGTAACAAAAGGCATTTCAAACCACCATTTCAATGAACCACGTGAATTAATTCGAACAAATTAATTATTAACGATTATGTCTTACTTTGCTGGAATTCTCCTTCGGCTTCGCGAGCGATCTTAAAGTTGAATCATCGAATTGAGTCTAACGTTAGTGGTGTTGTTACCGTGGGATCTAACTAGCTGACGTCACGTTTGTTTGTAAACAAAATTTGTTGGGTATTCCTCTGCGCGCCATGTGTGTCGCGCTCGCTCAGCTGATCGGCTGATTCAATCCGGATCGATCGGAGGCGGACACTGCCGCCGATTCGGGTCACGTTGTAAAAAAAGTGGAGAGGAAGGGGATTTCCCCCTAATCAGCCTCGTACATGACTATTCAAATAATTCGCTGGAAAGTCAAATAATTCGCTGGAAAGTCAAGCTGACTTTCCAGCGAATGTGCTTTTATGAAATGCAAAGTTGCTATCATAGCAAGTTGCTAGCATAGCAAGTAAAAGTTGCTATTCTACCAAAGTTGCTATGATAGCAACTTGCTATGATAGCAACTCTTTATGAAATAGGCCCCGGACTTCTCTTTCCCAAACATGCCATGGCTAGGCTATGGCTAGCCTAGGCTAGCGCATTAACTTTATCTCAAATCTGGACCAATACCTGCGGCGCGGCTGACTAATGTCATGGTTAACTAAAATTGGTTATTCCGAACTTTGCGTTTACTTACGTTACTCCAATGAGCTTTGTCACCTTGGTTTAATAGGTCTAGTCCGTATATAGAACTAGTAGCACAATTGCCGATTTCGAGCACGGGAAATGAAAAACTTAATAATTGGTCAAGCACATGCAGATCGATCTATTATATTTTGTTGGTCAAGACGGGGATCAAGATCGAGAGTTTACTCTGCGATTGCAGTAGTATGCAGAGCATGTTCCATGCATGTTCTGCTCACTGACCTTACTTTGTCCCTGACGTTGGAATACGTTCCATGCTGATACAGCGTGGATCAGGGTCTATCAAGATCTTGAGACTAGACTAGATCTAAGATAAATTTATTGTAGATCTAGAACTGGCCTAGGCTAGCCCTAGCCTAGCATTTTGTCTTGCCATTAATGACAGTTTGATTAGTGTTAAAGAATTAGATCTAGATATATATCGAAGCCTATAAGGCCTATTTAACAATTAAATGTAAGGGTACCGGTAATTTTAGGGTGCTGATTCATTCAAGGCAATGTGAACGCTAACGACCACTGACAATTTAAAGATCAAGTCCACGCGCATGCGTAATCTTATTCCGAAGACGCAAGTCATGAATATTCATACTGGCTTCCGGAACTGCGGTGGGGAAAAACAATTTCGCATCCGGGGGAGGGGCACATCTGGTCCATGCGCCGCCCCCCCCCCCTTCGTTTTGAGTCTCAGGACATTTTAAATGGGGGTATGTCGTTAATACACAAGTGAAGACCCTTTTTTCTTTCCACCCCCCCCCCCTCCATCGTTTTGAGTCTCAGGACATATTTTTAATTAGGACATGTCGTTAATACACAAGAGAAGACCGTTTTTGTCTTGCCACCCCCCCCCCCCCTCCATCGTTTTGAGTCTCAGGACATATTTTTAATTAGGTTATGTCGTTAATACACAAGTGAAGACTTTTTTTTTTCTTGAAGATCCTTGGTTTTGCTTGTCAGTTATTTTTCTGGGTAACATGTTAGTCCAGGATAGGCTCCATAGAGAAGGGGTCGAACCTTGTTTTTTTTTTTTTTTAGATATATAATTTTTTTTTTATGGTATCTTGTCAAGTCGAGGGTGCTGATTCCGAACCTGGATGATGCCACTCTTGTAACCTTGAACATTTTCCGCAAATTGGCAAAATCCAATATGGCCGCCAAAATATGCAAATTTATCCATGAAGATCATAAAATTGCCCCCACATTCATTATACAATGCTTGTAGTTGTTGTGCAGAAGTGAAATTATCCTTGTAAAAACGATATTTGAAAAAAATATTTATTTTATTGATATTCGAAATGGCCTCCATAAGCCACTGTATACTGTAGTATGTAGAATATGAATGGGGGAAAATAATTTTAAAACCAGAGCAGATTGTGACCTACGAGTGGACTACTGTCTGAAAAAGATGATTATTAACACAACTATGTCATTTTATACTACCTAATGTGATAAATGCTGTATTATAATATTAAAAATGGCTGCCATAGACCCCTTATACTGTGTACAATATACACTGTAAAAAAAACGAAGCGCTAATTTAGCACTTACAGTGCTTGTATAGTGACTGCACTACGAGTGCTGTGCTGATTTTCTAGTGCAAATTTGAACTAGAAAGTCAGCACGTGTAGTGCAGTCACTATACTAGCACTGTAAATGCTAAATTAGCACTTCATTTTTTACAGTGTATTATAAAGGGGACAAATAGCTTGACTACAAAATGCCAATAATTGCGAAATATTGGTATAACAATGTCTGACAACATGCTTTCTAACGAGACATACCAATATCCTTGCCATTTCGGTATTTATGCTGTATTTTTACATTCAAAATGGCTGTCATAGGCCATATCTGTATTATGAACAAAGGGAACGAAGAAACTAATTTTCACAAGAATAATAATAAAATGAATGTAATTATAATATACGAGTGAACATGTTTTCTAGCGAAACATTTTCTTTCCTTTGTCATGCATGAGATAAATGCTGTATTGTGAAATTCAAAGTGGCCCCTATGGGCCCTTACAGTATTACCTACAATGTAAATGGGCACAAATAAGAATTAGGATTTGCCTGACTATGAAATCCATATAATTCTGTTGTACGTTGTATGAGAAAAATATTGTCTGAAAATGTAATTCTTATGAAATATGGCATTTCCTCTCCCATGTAGTTGATAAATACTGTATTTTGACTTTCAAAGAGGCTGCTACAAGACCTAACTAAATTATGTAACATGTGTATGGGAAACTAATTTTCACCAGAATGAGAACCAAAAACGCACGTAACTATGTTGTGTATAAGTACAATATTGTCTTGAACATGATTTCTAACTAAAGACATGACATATTGGTCGAGAAGGTGATACATTAGTGTGGAGCGTTGTGGCCCAGTGGATTAGTCTTCGGACTTTGAAACAGAGGGTCGTGGGTTCGAATCCCAGCCATGGCGTATTTCCTTCAGCAAGAAACTGATCCACATTGTGCTGCACTCAACCCAGGTGAGGTAAATGGGTACCGGTAAGAAATAATTCTTTAAAAAGCTGTGTGCGCTATGAACGCCTAGCTTAGCCGGGTAATATAGGAGCGCCTTGAGCACCTAACAATGTGGATATGTGCGCAATATAAATACCTTATATTATATTATTATTAAAAATTTAACCATAAAAATTGCTTAATTTTGATGTAAGTGTAAATTATTTTCTAAACCCAATGGTTTCTAATGAAAGATATCATAGCTTGTGTCATAAAGGTGATGAATGCAGCATTTTTTAAATTGAAAATGGCCGCCATAGTCCCCTGTCGTAAAATGTAAAATTTGAATGGGGAAAGATAATTTCCACAAAAAAAAGTACATTGGAAGCCATTTTGAATGTTAAAATACAGCGTTTGTCACCTAAATAACATAAGAAATTATCTATTTCGTTAGAAATCATATTTTCAGACAATACTTCACTCACACATGCAACATCATTTAGTCAAGCAAAGCCGAATTCTGTTAAAATTATATGTTCCCATTTACATAGCACATAGTAGACCTACCGTTAGGGTCTGTAGCGACCATTTTGACTTTCAAAATACATCATTTATCACCTACCTGGCAGAATAAATAATGTCTTGTTAGAAATTGTGTTTTCAGACAATATTTTACTCTACGATCACAATTATATGCATTTTATGGTGCTGAATCCTGTGAAAATTGGTTTCCCAGATTGATTGTACACAATACAGTTTATGACTGTGTTCGGTGGCCATTTTGAGAGTAAAAATGCAATATTTAACACAAACATGGTACCCGAATAATATATACACAACAAAAAAAGTAAGTCCCCCCTTAAACAAACATCAATAATTTCCGAACCAATGCGAGTTTTTAATATATTTTTACATGAGCGTTTAGGTAATTTTATAAGCTACCCTCTGAGTAAACGTTATGGACATATTTTACTTCATGCTTCAGTGAGCACCGTCAGAAGGCAACAATGTCTTCAAAAGTCACAAGCCAAATATCATGACTTTGATTCCATTTTATTGGAACTAATTCCACATTCTCATCATAAAAAATTGTCAGAAGGCTTGTAAAAGGTACTCTCTAAAAGACGATACACCTTTTTTGGCTAAATTTCACGGTTGAATAAACAAAAGTCCAAATTTGCAATTATTGGATTTTTTTACACATTTATATCAATAAAAATGATAGAATATGATGACAGTTATTTTTGGAAGAGTTTCTTCAACAATATTCATCGTTTCACGGTTCAATGAACATTTATTGAAAACAAAAAATACGATTTTCAAATATCATAGGCAAGTATTGGTTCATTTTGGGAACTGAAAATTATCTTTTCTCAACTTTTTCGTTATGTTCATGACCAATTAACATGCTTCAATGATTAAAAGGCGTTTAATTAAATATCCACGCTTGAATGAACATGTGGAATGCCATAAGCTCTTTTTTACGTTATTGGAAAAAATGCAATTTGTCACTATGGATATCTGTCACAAGCCTCCTTGCATATTTCATTTGATTTGATTTTTATGAAAATCCCGATATCTAATGCATCAGTGAGCACACAATATTCGAAAATTATGCAAATGAGAAGAAAGTTCAAGGCCTTGGCCCCACTCTGTGTCGTATCGAATGGTTATTTTGGTGTGCGCGCCTTTTGGATAGTGTTACTCTGAAGCCATGTACGAAGTTTCATGAAATAACTGTTGGCAGAAGTAACAAAAACCGTCCATGAAACAAACCCTCATTTCATAATTGTTAAAATTTTGACTTCGTCTCTCATAGACTTGTGTACATAATGGGTGCACATGTTTAAGAATAAGTAACCCCTTATTCAATATGGTGGAACTTTTTTTCACGGCTGTCTTTAGCAATGTCATTTGGCAGTAATGTTTATCAACCTATGGGCAGAATTCTGTGCAAAAATGAAATCGATTTGTTTATTTATGGATGAGTGAGCACGCATCAAAGTGGGAAAAGTGGTATTTTCAATGTCACAGACTCATTTTAAAGGGTAATAAAGTGAATATTGGGGGCAAATTCGGTTTCAAATAAGACTTTAATGGCTATTGTTTTTATCATCCATCATTTCTATCACCACACACTTTCCGAACTTTAAACATTTTCATGGTTGAGCGAGCACATTCGAAAACTTAGGAATGAATACTCTTTATATTGCATAAATGTATTATTTTCCTAACAATTTCTCATGATCAGTTTAATTTATGGACAAATCTCAGTGGTGAGTCCAGAATTTAAAATGGGGGAGGGGCCTATAATCGGGGGAGCCACCAACATGTTCAAATTTTAACATGATATAACAAGTTGTAGAGGATACTACCATTAACCCCTATATGATGATACGTCACAATAGAGGGGCCGGGGGCGAAATTATTTTTCCCACCGAGTTCTGGACCGACATATGAATATTCATGACTTGCGTCTTCGGATTGAGAGTACGCATGCGCGTTGCTCAGAATGAATTAGCATCGTCAAATTATAGTGGTTCCATGCTGATACAGCGTAGATCGGAGTCTAGATATAGAGACTAGACTAGAACTAAGATATTTTTTTTTAGATCTAGGACTGGTTTTGTATACGGACTAGACATATAAAACCATGGCAAATAAGCTAATATTTGTCTAAACCTAATTAAACGTGAAGTTCGGAATCAACCAGTTCGAAGTTAACCATGGCATTAGTCGGCTATTCAGTGTTGTAGTCAAGGCTCAAACCTCCAAGGCCAAGGCCAAGGCTTTAATACCCAAGGCCAAGGCTTCAATACCAAAGGCCAAGGCCAAGGCATGGAAACCCAAGGCCAAGGCCTGAAAACCTCAAGGCCAAGGCATTTCAAACTTACGATATACAGAACAATAAATTAACAATACTTAGGCGGCAGACATCACACATGGTAAAATGTATGTGAGCGAGGGGACTGAGCGAGAAAAAAAAAACCTTTGTACATTTAAAACAAAAATAATTTCATGATAGAGACATATTAAAATAATGATATAGTTACCTGTGTACACATAATCCATAATTTTTCTATAGGCGATTTGCATTGCAATAATTATTATTACCACGGTCATCTGATCCTGGCATTCTCAACGTACCGTATGTTTCAGTCTCCACTCCCTGGGACAGGGGCAGCAGAAAATTATTATGGGGAGGGGGTCAACGTAAAAAGGCACCCATTTTTCAAAATGAGTTTTTTTGTGCAAACAGATACATGTATTTTCAAAATGAGATTATGAACTGCGTGAAGTAATTGTGTGTTTTATAGAAATTAAGTTGAGCAAAGGCTTTCTAAAGTGATTTTTAATTATAAGATAGATATTTTGCTTTAGGTTTTACTTCTCAGCGAGAAAGCAAAGCGAGCAAGCGGTTTTGAAAAAAAAATAATTCTGAAGTTGTAAAACTTGATTTATGGTCAATTATGGGGCTAATCATTGTTGAAATTTCCTTGCGCGATGTTGCCAGCGCGAATCACCAGCTCAAACTTCTTGACATGTCGTGTAATAAGACATGGAAATTATTTTATTCTGAGCTGGTTTTTGTAATCATGAAAAATATGTGTATCTAACTAAAAAATAACTTTGCGCTCGCTAATTCTTTTTATATACTGACCAGTAAAGGAAGCAGTTAATTAAGCAGTTAATTACTGCATTTTGAATAAGATACATAACTCACCAATAAAAAACAATACGAGCGCAAAGCGCGAGCTCAAAAATTTGTGATATTCCAACCTGAAAACTGGACATTCTAAGCATTTTTTTGTGAACGGGAAGAGAACGAGTACAATAATTGATGCGAGTGCAGGAAGCGATCCAAATATTTGTGATATTTCAACCATAAAGCAACATTCTATACATTTTTGTAACCATTAGCAGTACTGTACTAAACAATAATTGATTCAAGCACGATTCAAAATCTGTGATTTTCGAACCTAAAATGTATTATGTTTTATTATTAAAGAAGGTATTTCTTTTTTAAAAAGGGCATATTTCATTTGGAAAAAAAATCCTACAGGGATTTTTTTTTTTTGGGGGGGGGGAAGGGGGCAAGAGAGCACAAAGCGCAAGCTAAAATTTTCAAATGCTTAAACTGAAAATGAGTCATTTTAAGGACTCTTGTCAGTTTTCATATTTTTTCTGCTAACAACCACTTTTATTAAACAGTTAATTAATCATTAATTATTAATACTTATTGATAATATTAATAATTATTAATTATTGATTTTTTTTTTATTATTTCTTGAAACCATATTGACACAAAAACAAATATGTTGTTTATTTCCTTGAAACTGTAGAGAAATGAGATTCAATGTTGAACGATATATGATTAAAAAGAAGTAAACATTTTTCCCCTTTGTTTTGTCAATCTGACCCAAAACAAATATAAAATTTAAAAGAGAGATAGAGAGAAGAAGAAGCCCCACCACCAATAATAAACTTAGACAAGGGGGAAAGGGAAAGGAAAAGATGGAGTAAATGTGATATTATTTTGTAAACAATCTATTGCAAAATTAGCTTTTCTTATAGAAAGAGGGGGACATGTTTTGTTCACTCGCTCGCTTCAATCGCTTTCTTCTTTTTTTGGACAGAAATTTTGCTCTATATATGCCATGCTTGGCCCCTCAAAGTTTCTGGCTCATCATGCCATTGACATAACCCATTTGGATATGACAAAATTGGAGACTGTGTTCAAGTTTACCAAATCTTTTCAGAATATCATTAAGACTTAAAACATTCTTGTTGGCCAAAGAAAATAATACAAGGAAAATCCTAATGGAATAGAAATCAACCTTGTTATCGTTCTTTAGAGTTAGCTATGTTTAAAGTATGAAAATTGTTGTCAAAATTGCAGTCAGATGTAAAAGTTATTCTTGTCATCTTGATCATGACCATTATTATTTACTGTCATTATCATCATATGATTACAACACATTACCAATACATAATGCTATTTTTCATAACTGATGTATTCTTTGTTTGAATTTCTTGATAATGGTGACAATTACAATTGATGACACTGCTAGTACACTTACTACTGCTGCTGCTACTGTTACTGGTGATTGGTAGTATTGACCATTAGTGTTATTAAATATATATAAAAAAAAACAATTGAAACATTTATAATTACTTATTTAAAACAAATGAAAGTACAAAATACAAAATGCCTTGAAAAAGCCTTAAAATTTCAAGGCTCAAAATCCTCAAGGCCAAGGCCCTCTCAAGGCCAAGTCTTTGAAAAAGTAGCTAGGCATTTAGGCGCCTAAAGGCAAAGGCCGAGCATCAAGGCACTACAACACTGATTAGTACTAGGCATTCATTAGACAGGTCCAGATTTGAGGTAAAGTTAATGCAGCTAGTTTATTAAATGTTTAAGAATTGGATATATATATATACAGTGCGTCCCAGAAAAAACGAAACCGAGATTTAGCGATGATTTATCATAACTTAATCATAAATAAAATAGACAAATGACCTACCAATGTAAAGCTTAGAATCTCCTCTTTCATCTGGTATTACTTAGATTATTCCTCATTCACGCATGATTGAACAAAAACAATTCGAAGAAAGGATGCCAAAAACTCATTTGGCGGGGGGTATCTGAATTTCAAAAAGAAAATCACATGACTAAAAAGTTCAATATCTTCTCTTTTCTTTGATACCTAAATCACAGAAAATGGTCAAGTAGTAAAAAAGTTACGATCCCTCGAAACAATGCTTGTATTTCCATAATTTCATTAAATAAACGTGTTGTCACCGGTTTCCCACTGAAGCTATCGCACGGTAACAAAAGACTTAATGCATGGCTGAGCGTCGACAAAACGGAGTGTCGAGTGAGTTTGAACGCTATCCTGTAAAACCTCTTCATTTTATGATATTATTGAAATTCAAGCCTTATTTCAAATAACCAGAACTTTGTTATTTCTTGACCATTTTCTGTAATTGAGGCATCAAATTAAAGAGCAGATATTGAACTTTTTAAAAATGCTTTAAAATGGTAGGTCATTTGTCTATTGTATTTGCGATTAAGTTATGATAAATCATCGATAAATTTCGGTTTCGTTTTTTGTGGGACGCACTGTATATATAGATCTAAGCATGTAAGACCTATATATGTAACTATGTAAGGGTACCGGTAATTTGACGATGCTAATTCATTCTGAGCAACGTGAATGCTTACGATCTGCACTGGTCGAGGCTAAGTCCACGCGCATGCGTACTCTCAATTCGAAGACGCAAGTCATGAATATTCACATGTTGGAAAAATAATTTCGCGGGCCGGGGAAGGGTTTTCAAAGTGGGGGGCCCCCCCCCCCCACTTTGAAAACCCTTCCCCGGCCCGCGAAATTATTTTTCCAACATGCTGACCATGCAAAAAATCACAATCGTATGGTAATTTTTACATTTTTGTACATGCTTTTGGAAAAAAGTGGGGGGGGGGGACTGAAGCTCCCCGCCCAGCCCTCCCCCCCCCCCCCGCTTCCGCGGCCCCTGCAATACATTGTGCTCACTCAACCATGAACGTATGATATCAAAATTGTGTGTGGAGTGGCTAAATGATGGATAGTAAAACAGCATAACACCATAAAATTCACCTAAAGACAACATTTGCCCAACTTTGTATTTGCACAATCTGAAAAACGACTCTTGTGACTTTCAAAAATGGTCATTTTTAATTCAATCTTTAATTACTCATGCATGACTCAACCGATCAATCTTTTTTTCCCCAGAAGTTGCTCAATGAGTGGAAAAACCACTTACGGAATATCATATCTCAAAATAATTCCGTTCAAAAGTTACAGCAATTTGATTTAGGGGGGACTTACTTTTTTTGTTGTGTATATTTTAAGGCAGTATTACGCTAATTTACCCCAAAAAACATGCATTTTAGCTCTCACCTTGTGATTGCTTTTGTCCTCTCTAACATCGTACATAATACTTCTAGGGCCTTTGGCGGCCATTTTTATATATCAAGATACAGGATTTATCACATACATGGGATGTTAAATAATAAATTTCGTTTACGATATGTTTTTAATCAGTATTCCAATCGGGAATCTGTAAAGTGTATACACTGTAAAAAATGAAGTGCTAATTTAGCACTTACAGTGCTTGTATAGTGACTGCACTACGGGTGCTGATTTTCTAGTTCAAATTTAAACTAGAAAATCAGCACTCGTAGTGCAGTCACTATACAAGCACTGTAAGTGCTAAATTAGCACTTCATTGTTTTTACAGTGTCCTACTGTATATTACAATATTGGTACCATTAGTCATATTTGATTTAGGTTATAAAAAAAAATACTTATATTGATACTTCTTTTCTCCTCATGAGGTTGGTTGGATCATGACCTGGCCGGTGGGTTGATGTCAAACTTGAATTTCTTGATCAGGTTCACGTCTCTAAATACTTATACCGTGCATTCTCAATAGCTAAGAGGACAGAAACAAGTTGTTTTATACCGTAGTTGTTGAGAAATTTCCTCCAGCTATTCATCGGTAGTCCGGGTCGATAGTATTGACGTTGAAGCGGGGTGCTGAAACACCTCCAAGAATTTCCCAGGGGTGCTGCATGTATTATTCTCCATAGGCAGCACCCCTGGAGGTGTGTCAAACTAGATAAATGTATGTAAAATGACCAACATTTCGTGTTGAAACCCTTTTTTCTTTATTTTTATTTTTTTGGCTAGTGAATGTTTAGCTTCATTCTTATTAACAACTTAAATGTGTAATAATCTGATGAGCACTATTTAAATATTGTCAGCGCGAAATGCGAGCTAAATAAATTTCATGTCACTTTGTCCTGAAAATTGAACATTCTGAGCAATGTTTTTTAACCTGAAAAAGATGCGTATGTACTAGATAATTACTGCGAGCGCAAAGCGCAAGCAAAAATTTCAAAAAATGCGTTTTGCAGCCTGTTGCATAAATTTTTTTACCTGAGAAAACTCCGGTAAAAACTGAAAACTAAGATTAGTCTGATTGACTTTAACACAGGGCAAAAAGTCAGGTAAAAAATACCTGAGTTTTCTCAGGTAAAAGGTTTTATGCAACAGGCCCCAGGCCTTGTCGAAAAAGGGGCCTGTTAAGGACATTTTGCAGTTAGCCATTAAGACGATTCATATTTCAACGAATACATAACGCGAAGGCGAAGCGCGAGCTGAATTTTTTTTTTTAATTCCGACCTAAAAAAAAGACGTTCTATGCACTTTTGTAATCATGAACGGTATAGGTATATAAACAAACAATTGATACGAGCGCGAAGCGGGAAAGGAAAAAATTAGATTTAAACCTAAAAATTGCACACTCTATTCATGTTTTGTAAATCATGAAAAAAGATGGGTATAATTTGGTTTTTTCCTATATTAATAATGCGAGCGCAAAGCGCGAGCAGAAAAAAATTAATATTCTGATCTGAAACTGGATAATTTTAGCACATTTTGAATAAAGATCAAGCTGAGTATTTCAATAAACATGTGTGCGCGTTTTTATAGTTAGACAGAATCTAAATACATTTCATTTTTTATATCATGAAAACCAATAATGCGAGCGCCTGAAAAGAAATATTTTGGAATAATCTCATGGAATACACAAAGACATAGGTATAAGCCTACTTGCCAACTTAAACAATGCGAGCGCACAGCGCAGGCTGCAAAATGTTGATATTCACACCTTAAACGATACATTTTACATAGCACTTTAAAAAAAATCAATGGATAAATCAAAGAAAATAATAAAAGCTCGATGTCCAAGGTGCAAAAATGTTTTTTATATTGACTTCAAAACTTGATATTTTAAGCTACATATAAGTCTTTTGAGCAGGATATGTATCTCATCGAACAGACAATGCGAGAGCGAAAATTTCAAAATATAGTGACATGAAATATTTTTAAAAATTGTTTTCCAAGTCCACTCGTCTTCCTCTTCTTATTTTCCTCTTAGTCTCTTTTCCTCTTTTCTTTCCCCTTCTTTTTCTTTTTTTCTTATTTATTTCCCTTTTTGTCATTTTTTTGCTCTGCCAATAGGGGAGGGGGCGGGCCCCTCTGCCTCCCCCTGGATCCGCCAATGTTTTAGGTCCCTCCCCATCTGTAAACCAGTCATTTGGGTTTATTAAGTTTTCATAATTATGATGCCGACTACACCTTCATCACCTTATGTTTATGGAAAAAATAAGGAGATTCATGTTCAGAGCTTCGTTAAAAAAACATATATATATATATATATATATATATATATATCAAAGCAAGGCTAGTGGTGAGAGATGATTTTTCATTTTTCAAATTTTGGACATACACATCAATGATTACCATTTTGTTTAGATTTGTTTATTGTTTATAGGCACAAAGTTTTGATTTGTCATATTTAACAATCAAAGTTGATATAATGAAACCGGCTACACTGTACACCGATGGGACAGAGAGTTTTGAATTCTGTTTTTATCATTATCATCATTCTCTTTTTTAACCGAACAGAAATAAATTTGGTATCCAAATAAAAAATTTAACATAGACCATCAAAGCAATTAAATTATCATAGAATTTGACAGTAGCTATAATATGGAATGCGTCTGCCAGTCTTTAATTGTAGTTGTCACTTATTCTCTTTTGTATTCCACTAACGCATTGTTTTCAAACAAGCAGATTATAAATACTGAAATGCTTTAGAATTACATGTATTATAATTAGAATATACGCAAAGATAGCAGTAAAATATAGACCAAAAACAAAAACAATACATCTTGAACACGGGCATTCTGAAACTTAATTACTTGAATGAACAGGAAGGACAAAGTAAAGTAGATATTAGGATTTATACAGAGAAGATTGTTAACATAATTGTAAGTGATAAATAGAAAATTGTAAAGTGATGACAAAAGAAGTGACGATGAAATTATAATTGTACACATTTGTCATGTTTGTGTTTTAGTCAGTTTCGGCCATTTGATTTAAACCCATTGATAAAGCTTATCACTTTAAAAAGATAGGAATAGAAGCCCGGCCAAGGAGGAGAGGGTTCATACATGTATATAATTTATAAACATGACCTCAAATTTGCCTGCCAAATCTGTTCCTCCCGTCGAACAAACTTTCGTATCATATCGTTTTCTACATAGAAGTTATATCATATAAGTATTAAAACAAATGTAATATAAAATCTCCTTGCAATGAGCAATCCACGCACCAAAGCACACCTTCAGACACACCCCACATACGCTCACAAATCTCTCCTCCATATTGACTTATTTAAACACAAGCTAAAACAAAGCAATTCCCTCCTTAAATGTAAGGAATCCGATTAATTAAATAAATAATTTTGTAAAAATCGTCTATTTTATCCATTATAAACTCATTTTTGATAAATATACGCGGGAACAATAATGTGTATGTCTGCCTTTCACAACTCGGAATCAAGCCATCGTCTCTTTTAGGATCTTCTTCAAGGATATATTATTATGATATTCCGAAATTCTTTACTGAACAACTAAAACTATAATGTAATAGAATTTAGGAAACACAAAATTATTCAACGAAAAATGTTTTAGGAGTACACATTCCGTACATTTCTGGTTGTTTCTTTATGGAATCAAGCTTGTTCATGTAGCATCAACCAAACCATTCAGAACAAGACAATAACCTTTTATTTCATCAATAAATCTGAATGATGTTGATGCATTCTTGGACATTTGCATTTTAGCAAATTCATGTGACATAATTATCCATATCATAGCTATTGAACGAAAAAATATACTTTTATTTGATATGCAAGTCATTATTTTAATCAATTTCATTTATTTGACAGGAACTATAATATACATATTTTATTTTTGTGGACAATTCATGTACATATCTAATGGAGGAAATTCACTTGAAATATTATTCGCTAAAACACTTTCAAAATTCGAAACACTGTTTTATTAAATATTAGAGAACGAACGTGTGAATGATGTATATTTTCATGGTGTACCATGGCATTGTGGTCATGAAGAGCATTATATTTACTCACAGTTGGGCACGCAATATGTGTGTAATTTCATAATATTTGCCGCCTTTTTACGTAAAGAAAGTCTGATACTTGAACTTTTTATACATGTTCAATTCAGGCAAAAGTCTAGCTATTGCAAAAATAGATAAGATAATCGTTGCTTATGACGATAGAGGCTTATTGACTACATAATGGATTTTCATAATTAAAAAATTATGACGAATATCTTCTTCCGCAGACCAGTACACCGACGTAAAGCATGTTGTGTCATCACGATCATCCTTCAGTAACATCTGAAATAAACAAAACAAATATATACACCAAGATTCATTAGTGAAAATTATCATTATATTTCGAATGCTTGTCCAGAATGAACAAGAATGATTGATGACCAAAATCTGCATTATTGCTTTTAGACATGTTAGAAGTGTGAATATCAACAAACTATTTTTTCATATACACTGGGTAATTATGCCAACCCTGCACTTTGTATAAAAACAATATTTTTTTTTCAAATTACGAATTGGACATTTTAAGGGGAAGACGCACTGTAAAAAAACAAACAAGCATGATAGTAGTTCGTGTTTGCCTTTTTTGGCGATTGAGTCTACCAACCCCTTTTATGACAGGTCACTTATTAAATCAATTCCCAAATATTTTACGGAATTGTTTCTGTTAATTACCTGATTATCATATGAATTCTTGAAATCGTATGTATATCTAAACTTTCCTTTAAAACAGAATAAAATGCTTTCCGTTTTCCCAACATGTAGACTAAGCTTGTTGTCAGTCGTCTATTCGATGCAATTTGCCAGATCTGCACTAAGTTTTTTTATCAATTATCTTGGGATATGACTTTAACAATAAAACACTATCATCAGCATATAAAATTTGATTCTTTATTACAATTACACATATCATTGATGTAAGACATAACAAATCGAGCCTAAAATGCTTCCTTGAGGAACTTCGCATTTAATAAGCAGTGAATCAGAAAAAAACGTCTGCATCCTGTGCATGGTAACAACTTGATGACGATTAGATAAATACGATCTAAACCTTGTCACACATGCAGAGTCTAAACCCCGGCATCGCTTCTAATTTCTTTAGAAGTATATTATGATTTACAGTATCAAAGGTTTTGTAAGTCTCGGAGAACCACTACAACCACGCGCCCACAATAAATCAAACACAAACTTTTCTGTAACAGGATAAAAATGAAAACTACCTTTTGAAATACACTTTTCTTCATAAAACTTTTGAAATTGGTCATTTTCTGCATGAAATTTGTTGTACGTACTGGTAATTCACAAACAAACTTGACGGCCATGCACAGTCGTATAAAATAACGAAACTCACTTGCAAAGTCTTTAAACGTGTCAAGTCAATTATCCCTTTCAATAAAACACTAACCTATTTGGAATTCTGCACGGATGATTTGCTCTCCATCATCATCGTTGACTTGAGCCACACACGAGTAATTTCCAGCATAGATCTCCTCGATGGCATCAAAGTGAAAGACCAGCCCAGAAGGCAGGATACGCACCCCTTCTGCTAGCTGATTCGCTTTATGTATAATGTATGACAGAAGAAGCAACATAATGTCTAGATTATACAGTATTGCCATGATTGCGGGGGATATTAACAGGCCACCCCCCCCCCCTCCACAGTGACCACTCACACGCGCCATCGGGGATATAACATCCCCCCCTTATCGGGTTGACACCAAGGCTTCTGTCATCACAATATCAGGTTATCGCTTTCGGTTGGGCAATCGCGAGACTGCTCCGGTAGACCGACGCAACGTGAAAATTATTAGTCAAATATATAATTCCTCGGGTCAATTTTAACAGATGTTTGTTAAAAATCATAAGCCTAATATACAAAGGCTCGGGCAAACTGAACCTTACCTTTCGGAAATTTAGGGGGGGGTCTTTACTCGAATCGTCGGGTTATGCGATTGCCCGACTAGACGCGATAACCCAAAGTGATAGCGCCCAGGCCAAAAAATGACGTCATCTCCTACCAGTCCACTATGTGGACGTACATTTCTAAAACGATCAGACGACTGCTACGTCGTTCTCGTTCACTGCTCCTAAAAGTCTTCAGTAACCAATTTGTGCATTGAACTATTCATCGCACCTACATGTATGTACACTGAATCATCTTCCTACATGATGCCAAATTCCAGGGATAACCACTGATATATGTTTTCAAAACAAGAGATTCATCATCTTCTGGATTATATGTTGTCATTCACTTCTTTTGCTGCCCAAATTTGACATCTCAACACCTTTACTTACCTTTAAATGATCTGCTCATGCAGTAGTCTGATGATCAATATATTTGAATTGGAAATTTCATTAGTTTCAATATGATACCAAACATAATATGTTCATCCCATAAACTACGTTCCGTTTAAATTTTGCCTGTTAAAAGCCCCGGGTTAAAAGCAAGGGCCCAGATGGTGTTCAAAAAGTAAGAAAAAATGTACATGGATGACCAGGTAGCGCACCAATAAGATTCTAAAAATGCACATTCTCGTCTACAACTTTTACTCCATAAGTGCATATAACAGTATAATACTTGACTTGTTTGTATTTAAAACACGAGATCTTCTGCATTATACATGTGTGACCCATTTTGACCTTTAATTACCTTAATGACCTTTAACTGACGTAGACGGGTCTTGAACGCAATGTAATCCTTATTGTTTACATAAGAATTTCCATTACTATTAATTTAATACTAAACATATGTTTATTCCATAAAAAAAGTCACAATTAAGAGGAATGTGAAAAAGTGGGCGTGGCTAATGATGTCTATGAAAGTAATTGCCTTAGAATTCCAAGGTGGCAACCGTCAGATTCATACTCAATACAACTACAAATTTCAGTAATAGATGCATATAATACGCTGTTTGTTTTCAAAACATGAGAGGTTTCACATTATGTGTTGCATTACCTGTTCGTGTCCCAATTTGACCTATTAAGACCTATTTAAATGACCCCTCCATGGCCTAAATGTTATGCAATTAACATATTTGAATTTGATTCTCCATTACCTTTAATTTGATACCAAACATGATAATTATGTTCATTATTTAAAATAGAAAAAAAATCACAATTGAGAGGAATGTGAACAAGTGGGCGTAGCTTATGACGTCTTTTTTTTTCAGAGGTGCCCAGGTGGCACCCTTCGGATTCTTGAAGAAGACATCATATACTACCACTTTATGCAAAAAAAAAATGCATATATACCCAACATGACGGTCATGCTGAGGTTCCGCTGGACTACGCTTACAACCAACCTGAACAAAGTGTAACATGCGCTACAAACGTAATTATTATGGTAAATTGCCAATTCGTCCGCAGCTAACTACCTTCATTATATCTACTGCCATTCCGTTCATCAAAACTTCGCCCACCAACCATTTGGTCCAATCATCACTTCGTCTAATCACCAGCTCGTCAATGACCATTTTTCTCATAACATGTTGGTCTAATATATGTTTAAATTTCCATTAATTTTGCCCAATTAACACTTAGTAGAATTAGACCAACTGGTAAATGGACTAAATGCCTATTGGACCAACTGGTTATTAGACAAAATGGTGAGTGTACTAAATGGCAGTTAGACTATATGGATATTGGACGAACTGATGGTAGACCAAATGATATCAGAGGAGTTGGCAATTTGACGAATTGGCATTGGTTGGACCAAATGAAAATAAACCATTAATTGGAAACGAAAACTCCCTATGCTCTTCACCAAAGCAACGCTTTTAATGTATGGATAACGACATGAAAATGCAGAAGACGATGAGAATAATAAATAATAATAACGTTGGATTCTTCTCATGGCGCTATGCACATTCATATTGTTACTGTTACCACATGCATACGTGCAATTGATTTGGTAAATATGCTGTAGTATTAAATCGTTCTTAGGAAAGTTCTCGTCCTGTAATATAAATTTAGATTAGCTTGCAACGGATTTTCACGTCATCATTTAAACATTGCTTTATTTTTCCCCGGTAAATCGTGAATAGTGTTCACGCTGCTTTAAACAACAGTTTATCCAACTTCTTAACGCTGATATTTTTAACGAGACTATAGTCATGACACTATGCTGATGATGATTATAATAATATAACCAACAACAATAATAATGATGATGATACCATCGCAGCATTTTATTCATGGGAATGACTAATTCAATAATGTGGTATTATCTCGGACATCGGATACTGGATTGCCCACACGCAAAGTATATCAGGGGGTAGAACAGTCGAAATCATCTAACAGAGAAAAGGTGATCGCCTAAGTTTGTATTTTAGATTCCGATCATGCATAAACTTGACCACTAGCATATAGATGGGAGGATGAACCTTGTGTGCTATCGACCCCACGCAAATTTCACCGACGACCAAGAAAAATACAGAAAATGAATGGAAAAAGTGGTGAAGATATATTGTGTCTGAATATCATGTCAAATTCTGTCATAGAATTAGATTTTTATTTATAAAAACTGTATTTTTTTTTTGCTCCCTTGAAGATTCTTCGTTTACAAAAGTTTTCGGCCCTCGGTGAAATATAATAAGAACACTGGACCAACAGTGACCAAAACAGGGCAAAGCGGCACACTTTCGATGCTCCGAGCCGGTGTAGCTGGCAGCGGGACAACGCATTCTAACTACAGCAACTACATGGATAATATTTTCGAAGAAGGCAAATTAACATGTCCTGTCGAGTCAGACGGAATTTAACAGTGTTAACTTCAATTTACTTATTCAAATATTAGAATCGCCCTAGAATGGGGGTCATGGTGATTAACTGTTTTATAGGTTATTTATAAAGAAGATGACAACAAATGTCCCATGGATAGGAGGAGGCCATGTACATAGAATAGTCCCCACCTTAGCACATCAAGAACCTAGTGCACTATTTGTATATGTCATGGGGAAACCCCGATGTAATGGTCACCTTAGAGTTCCCACCCCGTATCACTTATATTGGGAACGAGAGAATTGCAGCAAAGTGATTCAGTTCGCTTTCGCCTCCCATGGACGCCGTAATTAACAATTCAATAGGTGGGCTGATGATGTCATGTCCCCAGATTCCTTTGCATTATGTCATTATGTACAAATAATATATATGTTCTTAAGTTTGTCTGTAGCCCTTGGAACAAAACAAGTTGCAGCAATGGCTATCTTACACACTAAATCTTAAGTCGATTTATTATATCCTTATAGGTTTGCTTTGAGAATAACATTTGAATAGATGTAATTTCACCTAGTGAAATACAAAGAAATAAACGTGATAAATGGAGGGGGGGGGGGTATCCCTTTAAAATCGATAAGAAACGGTTTGGTGTAAAAATTTAAGAGTATAGTCTAGATGACCGGTGCAAAAAACAGCAATAATTTTTAGATTATGGTACAAGCAGGACATTTGGCTGACAGGTAGAGTAAATAGTGCTGAACATTTTAGCAGGGGGTGCCAACCTGATCTCTCCTCGTATAGCAACAGTTGCTAGGTAACATATTTATCTTAGCCACCACCATTTTGAGGCTGTTATCTACATTTTAATAACTATATTTTTATGTTAAAGGAGAATGAAACTCTTGGAGCAAGTTAGCTTTTGTGAAAGCTGAAAAATCAAAGAATAAGATCAACAAAACTTTGAGTAAAATAGGACTAGCAATAAAAGAGTTATGAGCATTTGAATGTCGAGATCACTATTGCTATGGAGATCCTCCCATCGGCAATGCGACCAAGATCTGTGATGTCACACACGTACAACCCTCCCATTTGGACACTGAAAATATACCCCAAAACATATCTTTTTGCTCATTCTAATCATATGACAAACGATTCATCAATGATATAATGTTGTGAAACTTGTCATCTCATAAAGAGAACACCTCACCTTGTGATAGACTCTATAAAAGTGAGAATATACGTGAAATAAGTACTAAATTAATGAGGGAGTTGTACGTGTGTGATATCACAGATCTTGGTCGCATTGCCGATGGGAGGATCTACATGGCACTAGTGATCTCAATATTCAAATGCTCATAACTTTCTTATTATTCATTGAATCTTCCTCAAACTTTCAACAATATGTTTCTTTGATTTTTTTCTTTGATATGGATTCAGCTGGTTTCAAGGGTTTCATTCTCCTTTAAGTGTCCCTTTTACAATCCCAGTCAAGAAACATTCCATATATAGAACCAGTTGATATGCAACACATTTTCCATAACAACTATATATAATATTCTTGAATATAACATCTTGAAAGCGTCATTAACGTTAAAGTAACGAAGCAGTACATTTGGTGATTGTATAACAAAATCTTTTGAGATAAATGGGTATCTCTGTAATTGACACATCACTAACGCCGCATCCTAAAAATCAGGAGGATGAAGCGGTAGACTGCAATATAGTAAATGATGTATATACCAGGTCATCAAAAGGTATGGTTGGAAAATATTAAGCAATGTAAAGGCGTTGGTATAGCTTCCAACCTATTTGAGATGACTTCTTTCACCATTCTCGCCAATTATATTTAAGCACCTTTTTTAAAAATAAATTATTCGAATCCCAAGTTTACCTAAGATTTAGAAGAATTTGCCTCTGTAGGTATATTTTTCTTATTTCATTATAATGATGGAAAGTTGACTCATTTACATGATTTACAGATATTTTGCAATAGTTTCTAGATAATGAAGAAATATGAATTATTTACGTAATGTACAACTGGACAGTTTCCAATAGCTTGGGACTTTGGGTACAATTTTAGCAAATGAATCGAACATTTCATGTCGCACATGCCTTCTCAAGGTTGGGCATATACATGTATTTAGTCCAAAATTTTGGTTAAGACTGTCTAAATAAATAGGGGAAAGCAAAACCACGATGAAGCATTTTCATGTTCGACAAAAAATATTAGAGACAACAGAGGAATACATCGAGAAAGTTACATGCATCATCTTCTTCAAAGTGTAAGAGGCATTTCTCCCCATAAGGAAATTATGTAAGGTGATGGTGCCATCAGCAGAAGCATTAACAACTGAGTTGGACATGCACAGAAGTATTGGAGACATATGGAAGGAAGAAGCATTTTACACTGTTCTGTGGCTGAATATGTATCACGTACAGCCAACCTGATATCAGTGCTTCACATACGTAGGTGACAAAGTCAGCTGCTCACAGTCCTGCACGATCTTTCAAGTCATGATTGATCTTAAGCTGCTGGATCCCAGCCAAAAACACCTGCAATCGGAAATGACAGGTCAAAATCAACTTCTGGAAGACTTTTCAAGTCATGATAGATCTCGGAGCTGCAAGATCCACACAAACACGCCTATAAACAGAACCGGACAGTGCAAATCAACTCTTGCGAGGTCGTTCACGTGATGATAAATCCTGGAGTTTCAGGATCGATCCATGTCAAAACACCTGGAAACAGAACGGACAGGTCCAATTCAACTTCTGCAGGATCGACTCATGATAGATCAATCACATAGCTGCAAGATCCAGGCCAACACGCCTGGTAACGGAACTGAATGGTCCAAATCTTTCACGTCATGGTCGATCCCGGAGCTGCGCAGGATTGATCCAAGTCAAAACACCTGGAGACGGAACTTCCAAGTCGCCTGCACGTGGCATTGGGTCGTGCGCCGGCGGGAACGGCATGGAGAGCTAATATGATTTTCATTGCAGGCTACGTAAGGGAGTAGGTAAACCAAGGCAGGGTGTATTAGTTTTCAAGAGAACGAGCTGTTAGAAAGGGATAAAGTAGTATCCAAGCCCTACTTTTGGTGTTTAAAATGATTTCAAGCTTAGTTGACCCAATCACTTCTTAGCGGTCATTTGTTCATTTCTCCAAGATCAGAGACATTTAGGTTGTAAGCAAGGTAAGGTTGTATCCGTTCTTCTACAAGAGTGACCTCTTGATAAAGGTTGATTTTGTCGAGTTTTTTTCCAAGGGCTTTGTGTGTATAACACATGGTCTTAAAGGAGATTCATCTGGCCCCTCTTGGAAAATACATGGCCACAACTTCCAGAATGTCAACGGTTTTTAGACTTTTTTAATTCTCGATGATTTCAAATGTCGATCAATTCTACCTCCATCGTCAATCACTCATAATAGATAAGTAAACATGAGGTCTATTATCATTTAATGATAAGTGCGTATCTATAAAAATAACTTGCTTGTAATAATTAACAAAGAACCTTTTGCTATTAAAGTCACCAAATAATCTAAATCAATGGTTGACCTATTATGTTTAGGTTAATCCATAATAATTATGGTTTCCAAATGGAGAAAGATTGGTGTTAAGGTGAGTTTTTAACATACAACAAGTATTACTATAGCAATGATATGGAACCTATAGCAACCGTTGCTTTGAATAAATAGCTTAAAACTGTTGTGATGCAAGGGTACATGCTTTATATTAAAATTTATGTGACATATCGCTCGTAAAAATATTACTCAAGCCCGATAAAGCTCAGTTACCAAGGTAAATATGTAACCTAGAAACCGTTACTACATTTGGTAACTTGTTGGCACCTCCTGCTAAAATGTTAAGAATAACTTACTATACCTTTGTGCCAATGTTCATGCTTGTACCATTTTCATAACATTTTTTCACCAATCACCTAGACTTGAGGCAGAATGGAAGAAGTAAGAATTGCAGAGGAGAAATTGGCAGACGCAAAAATATCAAATGCTTATATGACAGGGATAACAATTACAAAGGTAAAATTGCAGGCATATGATATATTTATGCAAACGGGTCTAGACCAGCGCTTCCCCCTTGTCATTTTAACCTCTGCCATTTGTATTTCCCCGGCAGGTAGCTGTTCTTAGCAAGCCGGTGCGTACAGATATGATTATGAAGGTACATGGTGTGGCACGATTGTATGCTAGACGCAATAGGTCGCTATGCCCATTCAGGATACCATACTAAGTTTGACTACACATCATGCTCTGACTGAATCATTGACTATCGTAATCTGAACCTCCTTATAAGATCGAAACGTTGAACAACACAATGCAACACATGCATGGAGGCGCTGAATACATTCTGTATAATATGAAATACTATATGGTTACCTGGAAAGTTTCCAACGAACCACTGAAGTGATGCATCTTCTCTGTTAGGTGTACATTCCAGGTTGACTTCGGTACCTGCTTCTACGTTCAAGTTGCTGGGTGATTTCACTGTAAAGGCAAGTTCTACCGCTCCACGAATACTCTCGTTGAACCGTTGCTCGACGTTTTTAGAATATGCAACTGTGACATTTTTAGAACGAAGCCAGTGGAGATATCTCGAAATTTGTGTATAGAATCCGTATTCTCCCTCTCTAGCACATCCGATACCCCAGCTTACAATCCCTAACTGATACCACCGACCATCATCATGACGAAAGGCAAATGGACCTCCACTGTCGCCGTGACAGGAGTCCCGTAGAGTTGAGTGATAACCCGCACAAAACATGTTATTTGTAAATATTCCTTCCTCTGATCCATCTTGTTTGACTAGACTTCGTCGACAATCTTGCCGATCAACAAATGGTAATTCTACCTCTTTCATAAACCGACTGCTACTGGCCTTCTCCGCTATTTGACCCCATCCGTTAACGCGTCCGAGTCCATTAACAGACTCTTCCAGCATGCCCAAGAGACGATTGGCCAGAGCACCAGGTGCAAGGCAAATTGGGCGAATGTACGAATTGAAGCTCCATAGTGGTGGATCTACACGCATCAAAGCGATATCATTGTCATGATTTCTCAGGTTGTCATCATTTTTCGTGTGGTTATAATCCTCGTGCCAAATAATTTCAGCTGGATAGTGGGTCTCTTGAAACTTGTCTGGTAGTACTGTGTCATAGTCACCGAAAATTATCCTCACGTCTTCCTTCCGAACTCTGTTTCCATGCTTATCGAACATGCAGTGCGCGGCAGTTAATACCCACCTCTGGTCAAGGATAGTACCACCACAGATAGAAGTCCACTCTGGCTCCAACCCATAATTAAAAGTGTATCTCTCGATCCGTACCATGTAGGGTGCCGAACCATACTTTGATTCTGTCCCCCCTACCACACGGGCTTGGTTTATTATTACAGCGTCGCTGCTCCAACCAAAGCCTGTTTCGTCCATTGGTTCGGTGCGAACATTTACTCGTGGAGACGGAGTAGTCTGTGCTTCCTGCCAGAAGGTAATCTTTCCACAAACTGAAAATAAGTAAGTAAATTCATGTAAATAACGTTTGCTCTTGTTGTTCTGCCCTGAAGCGCCTTTAGCATCTAATCAAGATGCCCAAGATGGAAAATGCGCTATACAAATTTCATGTATCATTATTAAAGAAAGTAATCATATTCATAAGCATGACAACGACAAACCCAGAACCAACTAGTTTCATTGGTTTAACCCGGATAAGACGGAATGGGGAGGGGGGGGGGGCTCGACATTTTTCTCGAAAAATCCGCTGCGCATTTTTTTTTACCACGTCGCTAGCTGACTTTTAACTTTTGAGTATCGCACAACTTTTCAGACCACAGTTGCTCAGAACCGACAATTTGTGTACGAATTCAATGCAAATATATTGTTATAGCCAAAATTCATAATTGTATCGCTATTTCTCCTTTTAATGATTAAACTCAATTGAAAAACTAATTCAAATTTTCAACAACATGCTATTGTAACAGAACATAATGAAATTGAACATTGCTCTATCAGCCCCTATTGACGGAGCAAAAAAAAAGGAAAACGGGAAAGAACGAAAAAAGGGAAAAAGAGAGGACAACAAAAGGAGAAACATAAGAGAGGAAGACGAGTGAATAAAATAATATAAGGAATCTTTCATGTCACTTTATAAAATTTTCATATCTTGCTTAAAATGGAGCTGAAAATATTAAATTCAAAGTCAATATATAAAACATATTTCAGATCGGAAATCGAACTTTCATGGTTTTGTTTGATTTACAAATTGATTTTTAAAAAGTGCTTTGTAAATATTTATGTTTTGTGGTCTGAATAATAATATTTTCTACTCCGCTGCGCGCTAGCAAAATTTGATTTGTGCAGGTACCTACTATTTTCCTGTATTCCATAAAGTTCTCAAATATCCCTATTCAGGTCAGATTGTCAAAACGTATCAGCTAGCGTTGCACACTCGCATTTTAATTGGTAATATTATGTCGATACCAATGCTATAACAAATTACTTAAAATACCTATTTCATGACAGTATATAAAAAAATCAAAGTAATAATAATGAAACATATCAGCTCTTTTTTTTTAAACTGTAATCCATATCCACCTCACAATTTTCGTAAAGTGCTTGAAATACAGAGCTTAAGGACGTTCCACAGTTATGTTTGTGTGCATTATGATCTGCGCATATTTTACACTCTGCGCGCTGACGTCACAATGAATGAACAGGTGATTAATTAGCTGTGGGTATGAACTGAATTTTCTCATCATCTGCACTCTAACTGCAGATCCGATGCGTTAGTTTATGAAGCTAAAAAACTTTAATTATTCCATGGACCATTAAAAAAAAAACATCTCTACAATTTTAAAATACTTTACTCTGCAGTGCTGCCAAAAATCACAAATATGACCCCGAGTTTAAATAAATGGTAGAGTGGTTTTGATTTTTTTCTTCTCATAGATACAAAGCATTTGGCGCATTTTTGGTGTTTTAAAAAGCACATTTGCTCTAATGAAAATGCTGATAGTTTGAAAACAAGCACATGAAGCCCTATTTTTTAATGTTTGCACCTCTTGGGTATACCTTCCTCTACAAATTTGCAAATTTTGGTGAAAATGACATGGATTTTGAATAAAGTGCAGCATTTATTGTACTTTTGTAGTTTGTTATTGAAATTTCACTTTTTTGAGATTGGGTTTTTGTTATGTTTTACGCCATTTTTAAGAACTCACAGTGCTGTTAGACTTAAAATTGCAAACAAATAACACTATAAATAGATTCTCCATTCTAACGATACACTTATTAACTCTCTTGCGAAATTTGATGACTTTTTCATGTATTTTGACTGAGTAATAGAGGTTTAAACTCATTGTAGTGATCTTGCGAGGTCTAAAAATGCCAAATTCTTTTGAATGCGCAATCCGTAAGAACATTCATTCGGGTGAACTTTGAAGCTCCATAGCAAAAAATCAAGCACATGGACCTATGTTAATTTTTGCATATTTCGAATATTCAGGTTCTAAAGTATCTATGTGCAAAGTTTGGTGAAAATGACATGGATTTCATTTTAACTGTGGAACGTCCTTAAATTGACCCTTTTCAGATCGGAATAAAAATATTTTAAGCTCGCGCTTCGCACTCGCTTTATTGATTTTCATGATAAAAAAATGCATTTAGAATTTCCAGATTCTAGGTCGAAATCTGAAACGCGCCCGCGCATGTTTATTCAGATACGCAGCTTGTTCTCTATTTATTACCGTGTTTACATGTGATCGGCTATTGCATCACATGCAAACACGGTAAAAATCATTATCCAATTTCAGATCACAATACAAAAAAAATTCTGCTCGCGCTTTTCGCTCGTACTATTACTGTAGGAAGATTTCCAATTACTCATCATTTTCATGATTTACAAAACATGAATATAGTGTCCCATTTTTAGGTGTAAATCTCGAATTTATCCGCTCGGGCTTCGCGCTCGCATCAAGTGTTTTCAAGATTACAAAAAATGCTAAGAATTTCCATTCTTCAGGTAGAAATGTCACAATTTTCAGCTCACACTTCAAGCGATCATTATTTGGTTGTTGAAGTATGTAACGTCTCCATGGCTAATTGCAAGCAGCTGTTAACAGATCCCTTTTTGATCAGATGAAAACGTATATCAAAAATTTTTGTTAAGGATCACAAAAATTTCCCAGAATGTTTAAATTTAGGAAAAAAATGCATAAACGAAAAAAGTTGCTCGCGCTTCGCACTCGCACTATCTAAATACGGCCTATGAGATTATCATAATTGATATTCATGTTGATTTATAAGAATAAAGCTTATGAGTGATTTTTAATATTAGGACTACCCCTTCAAAGAAACAATCAAAATCAACTTCGAGCGGCCGATCGGCGAAAATGTGGCTGAAAATCCCCCCCCCCCCCCTATTGGCGAAGGCTGGATCCACCCGTGGATGAATATGGTGAAATAGGCCTATGAATACTCTTAATGAATTTCTTTAAAAAAATTGTCCTTAAAATATTCCTGTTTGGGGTCAATATATACACAAATTTCGGCTCGCGCTTTGCTCTCGCATCATTTGGTTAGTAAAATACGTCTGGTTTTCTTGAATTCATATAAAACAAGCCTTAAAATGCCCATCTTCAGGTCTGATTTTCCTAAATTTTCAGCTCGCACTTCGCACTCGTAATATCTGATAAGTGGGATGCGTATGTTAATCATGATTACAATGACTACAAGTGCTCCATGATTGTGTTTAGATGTAACGCTAACAAAATCAGCAAGCGCGCCTGACACTCGCATTAGATGACTTTCGTAAGATATGTAGTCTTTAAAGGACAAGTCCACCCCAACAAAAACTTGATTTGAATAAAAAGATAAAAATTTAACAAGCATAACACTGAAAATTTCATCAAAATCAGATGTAAAATAAGAAAGTTATGGCATTTTTAAGTTTCGCTTCATTTCACAAAACAGTTATATGCACATCTCAGTCGGTATGCAAATGAGGAACTGATGACATCACTCACTCATTATTTCTTTTGTATTTTATTATATGAAATATTTTTATTTTCTCGTCATTGTCATGTGAAATGAAGTTTCATTCCTCCCTCATCACGTGGAATCCCATTATTTTAACATTTTGTGCTTCAGGCAAGGAGGTCCTAATCGTCAAATTCGTAAAAATTGAAATATTGTATAATTCAAACAATAAAAAACAAAAGAAATAGTGAGTGAGTAACATCATCGACTCTCTCATTTGGATGTAACTGGCTCGTTCATATAACTATTTTGTTAAAAATAAGCGAAACTCTGAAGTGTCATAACTTTCTTATTTTACATCCGATTTTGATGAAATTTTCAGCATTGTGCTTGTCTGATTTTTCTTTATTGATTCAAATCAACATTTTTCTGAGGTGGACTTGACCTTTAATGGATTCATAAAATATAGTCATTTCAAAATGTCCGTTTTGGGGTCAATATTCCCGACATTCCAGCACGCGCTTCGCGTTCGCTATGTTTGTTTAGCAAGACAAGTGCATATCATGATTAGAACCATTTGCTTATGTCCCTTTTTACGTCTGAATATCAATTTTTTTCAGCTCGCACTTGGCGCTCTCATTAATATCACAGTCCTTAAAATGTATATATTATTGGTCGGTATACCTGGCGATCGAGCGCGCACTAGGTGACTGAAATAATGCCGGTGCCCCCCCCCCCCCCCTCATGCCGTGACCCACAGTACACCACTGGTGAAAGTTGTATTAGCACAAGAAGATGAAATTTATCATTATCGACTTACCTTGCGAAATGTCAATCTCAGGTGGATTACTCAAATGAAGCCAGGCATCTACGCGACCCTGAGTCCGTCCATGCTCATCACGAACAACGCAAGTATACTTCCCTCTATCTCCTTCATCTATATGCGTCAAATTTAGGTTCCCTTGTTGCTGTTACATACAAAACAATATACCACTTCTGTCATTTAATATCTTTATCATTTATTTATGTTATTTATTTATTTTTTCATTCATTGCAAATCTTCATCCAAAGTTACCTGTTCAAGTACTTCAAATTACACAATATGTCCAATTAAAATATTCATTAAAATGACTGGTCTTCCACAGTGCTCTACATTCAGAAGCGGATCTAGAGGGGGGGTTGGGGGGTTGCAACCCCCCCCCAAAAAAAAAAATCCGGGGACCATTTTTTTAAATCTTATCTTTTTTTTTTAACTTGTAATTTTATTTTATTATATTTCTATGTATTTATTTCATTTATTATTATTATTATTTCTTTTTGGGGGAGGGGGGGGGGGGGGGGTTGGGCGAACAAATGTCACAGAGTCCCTTGCCCCCCCCCCCCCCCATCAGCTTTTTTGAGGACACGGGCCACCGCCGAAGTGACAAGCTAGGCCAGCGTTGCCGATTCTCATCCCCAAAATCCCCACAAAAAAAAAAACGCAATTTTCACACACAGATTTTCAAAAAATTTCCCTACTGTGGGAGGGGGGAGACACCCCTCCCACACCCTCCCCCCTCGCTCGCTCCGCTCGCTTGGACTCGGTCGCTACGCTCCCTCGCATACCACCCCAACCCCCCCCTTTATAAAAAGCTGGATCCGCCCCTGACATTATTATCTACATTCATAAAATCAACAGAATAATTACAATTTGCAAAAAAAAAAAAAAAAAAAAAAGTGTGGTGAAATGCTCTCGCCTTGGCCCCTGTTAGTCTTTTATCAACTCGTACATGTAAGAAGCCCATTTTTACAATATTGTACCCTAACCAACGTGCAGAAATGCATTGCTAATGCATCCGTTGTGTACACATTGCATACGTGTTTCATACGCTCTATCATTCGAGCATCCGTCGTCCACTGTGATTTCGACCGCGCAAAAAGTTTTGAGCTGCATAAGACTTTCACAACGGTTGAAATTTCCGCCGTGTACGATGTATATACGCGACATATACGAACAACAAAACGTTCTATGTCCGTTTTCATCCGCTACATGTCCGCTTTATCCCCTCTGCATCCTCTGGGCATCCTCGCAACTCAGATCCACTAAAGCAACGGAAAGAGGGAGGAAAGATATGGTACATGGAACGTCCATACATCGTTAGTAGTACGGAAATAGAAAAGATGTAAGCGTATGGATCTCGTAAACAAAGTATTCAAAACCCATGGTAACCCATTCAGAGCTGTCATCCACTTCCATCCGTTTTCATCCACAAGGTTTCCAATGAACAACCGTTTAACATCCGCGCTACATGTTACAATGTTTGCCCACTGACCCCCCCCCCCCGATATTTTCATTTGGGGTCTATCGTATACCCCTCCCCCCAAACTGGGATCGGTGTCTCTGGTGAAAGTTGAATCAGCACTGTTGGACGAGTGATGTGATTAATGTAACCCACAATTTTATTAAGTTATGATAATTTGGTGTAGTGTCTACTGTTGTAAACTTCATCTATCTATCATAAATACATATGACGTAGCTCGTGTAGTCTTTCCATTTCTTTTTTTTCTGTTCGTTACCATATTTACTCACGATATAAAAGTTTCCTTGTTGCAATGGTTGACCATCTTTCTCCCACACTACACTAGATGCACTTTCTCTTGGAGAGCAGTGAAATATGTGCTCATCATTGATGTTTTTATACGCATCGATGGGGAAAACGCTGAAGTAACGATGAGGGTTGAAAGCTGGTAGAAGATAAACGAACAAATTGATTATTTTGAACAGCTTTGTCATACTTCAGAGCAAATTTTAATTTACCTTGGCTAAAATGTAATGTAGTACATATATACTAGGGCCAATAAGCATGATTTAATACATTCTTGTATTTCAAAACAGTTTTGCCCCCACTTTGTGTAGAGTTTAAATGAGATCTAAGAGCATTTTCATAATTCAATTTAAAAAAACGGTCCCTTCTACTTTATTTTTATTATTATTTTTTTTACATCTTTATACAGGGTAACCAATTCAGCCACGATAAAAACATTAACAAAGATAAAAAGCTGGTTTGCAATCGGGCCGTGTTAATCAGAATACATACAAATTATAAAGTACATAATATGCAAAATATACAAGAAATAAATCTTTAAAAATCCCAACCCTCTGTGCCGTCATCAGATTCATCAGAAACGCACAAACACACGGAAGCACCCAAACCCACACACCCAATCACATTCTGCAGACTCGTTACTTTTAACATATAATAATTATGATTACATATTGACATGAGCGAAAACAAATTATTCAAATAAGATACAATTAAGATACAATTAAGATACAAATGGTGTGGGAATATGTTTAGGAATTCAGAATAGTCCAATCAATCTAGCCAGAATACGAGGGGGGGGGGGGTAACCCACCACTAATTGCAATACTTGATATTTCACTGCAATGCTTCCCAGGAAGGTCCCCTAAACGACATACTAAAAGTCCCAACAAAATCCAAGCAGTGGAAATTTATGAAATTTGCATATTATGCAAATTAGCCATAAAAAGTTAGAAAACTAAGGAAAATAGTCAAAAGTTTACAATTTAAGTGTCCAAAACAATTTAATTTCAGCGAAAATTAATAATAAATAACTGTATTCAATGTTTTTTATTCAGAAGCGCCAACAAATCTACCTCATTTGCATATTATGCAAATAAGCATCCTTATATGGAAAAAATGTCAATATATTGTTATTGTTCTCATATAGACTGCTTAAAAACATTTCATTTATGTTGACATTCATATGCTACTATCACTAAGCATGATAATTCATCCCAATGCCTGAAAATTAATTTGCATATTATGCAATTTAGCCATTAAAAATAGAAAATAAGGAAAATAATCCAAAGAATGTGAATTAAATGTCAAAAGGAAGTAATTTGAACAAAGTTTTATGATGAATAAATAAGTACAATGTTTTTATTTTTAAAATCTAGCAAATCTGCCTCATTTGCATATTGTCAAATGAGTATCCATATATGGAAAATGTCAAGAAATTTTGATTTTCTCACATTGACTGTTATTCAAATCAATATGCTGCTATCACTAAGCATGCATATTTACCCTAATATAATTTGTATTTAAGGGAAAATACTGGAATTGTGTTCTTCGCGTCCTAAAGCCATGTTGTTAGTTTGATAAGATGATGGAATTGGCAAGAACAAAGCACAGTATTTGAAATAAGTGAGTAGTTTGTTAGAGCTGAAACCCTTTCTTATATGGATGGGAACGACATAGACTTTCTTGAAATTTCACCATATAAAGAAGGGAAGCCAAGAAAAGCAAACTTATAGCAGGTGAGATCTGATGAGTAGTCCCATTAAGAAGTGTATTCCATCTGGCCTTGTAGCTTCATGCAGGTTGTTTTGTTTAGCAATTTCTTCAGTAGTTTGGTTACACCTGCTTGACTAAAAATATGTAATCTGGCCATGTCTGGGTCAGGACAGGGTTCCAGGACTTGCAGAGCAGCGTCATCATCATCATGATCAGTGGTGAATACTAAGACTAAAAATCTTCCCTTTCCGCTATTCCAATGTAGTCATAGCGCATGATATTAAGGGCTCCCAACATGCTAATTGTTACAGCCTGGATCATTGCCAATCCGGTCAACAAATTGTGTACATGTATTATAGGCTTGTCTACAAACCCATCTTATGGTCCTCTTTAATGTATTTTAGCAATATTCTGAGATTTACCTTACTGATGCTTTTGGAGCTCTAGCATGCCCAAAACTTCCTAGCCTTCCTATAAAACCTTTTTTCTCCTTCCGATACAATTTATGTCCATTGTCTCATTGAGGCAACTTGTGTCGGAAGAAGACATGGGTAACGGTTTGGTTCTTGTCAAAGTCCTCTTAATTGGCATTCAATCTTATATGCTCGACTTGTCGGATTTCAGTACAGAGAGTTGTATGATTGTTCAAAGTACATCTGCATGACCCTATTAAAGTCAGCATTCCTCCAGAAGAACATCCTTAGTCGTACCATAATTACTGAAAGTTTTATTCCTCTGTATACACTCACAGTATACCCATTGTGGCAAATAAATCCTGGAAAGGATACACACTGTCTAATCAATGTTGGATGGTATTTGATGGTGATGTTAAGGGTGTTCCATTATTTTTCGTACTCTTGTTAGATGGCAATAATCTGGCTTAGTCCTCCATCTATTAAAGTTTACTTGTTTGTTCATTGTGTCACTGAGGAATTTCTGTTTACCAGAAATATCAGGAAATTGATAATATTTTTTGCATATGATTTGCTTAGAAACTATAGCTACAACATTTGGAGATGGTTGCCATCCTTAAAAGATTTATCAAAGAGGAAAGAGCATACAATGGATGCTTCATCCTGAAGTAGCAACTGGATTCAGCAAGAACGTTTCCTGTATCTGATAAAGATGTCTATATAGACTTTAAGCCTTTATCATGACTTTATGAAAGGCTTTCATGTCGCTCGTATGGGCAAATGCTCATTGGTTCTCTCATTAACCATGCCCAGAGATCTCGTAATCCAAGCAAGTAGGCCTACTCATATTTACCACCAAGACAAGTGGTATCTACAAGAATCAAATGTTCGAAGCTAACGGTCTGTTATTTGCACTGGGTGTGACATCTTGTGCTGATCACTTGACAATCCAGAAGCTTGCTATAGCATGGACTATACTAGCAAGAAACGCAAAAAAACTCTACAAAGTCAAGAAGAGAGCAAGGCTTGATTGAAATAATGAAGCATTCAAGCAGTGGGATTCATGTAGAACCGACTCATCATTTCACAATATGAGTGGGGTAACTGCTCATAAAAAAATCAATATCAACCAAGCAAGAAGTGTAGGGGAGGTCATCATGGTTACACGTAATCTACATGGAATTTTAGAGTAATGTATCACGTATGTGTTTCCTTGAATATTTGTAATATATCGGAAGGTTATTTGCATAATATGTATATTTAATACACTTCAAATATTAAGCTGATTATTAATGTATTAGGCATTCTTAGTGATCACATCATATTGATCAAGACTGAAATGTTTTCATAACTGTTTGTGTGAGAAAAATCAAATTTTCTGGGTTTTTACCCCATATAAGGATGCTCATATAGGCAAATGACGTAGATTTAATTACGATTTTTTTTATTAAAAAAACAAATGAATTTCTAAAACTTATCATTAGCTTCTGCTAAATTTATATTGTTTTCTGCACTGGATTTCCAACATTCAGATTATTTTCCTTATTTGCAACTTATTATGGCTAATTTGTATAAAATGCACATTTTGTGATTGTCCTATGGTTGTATATTTTAGGACTTTTGTGTTTAGGAAACCTTCCCAATTAGGCATTGCCACGTTCCAATTATAATATATAATCTACTTGCAATTTTTGAGGGATGTATTACCAGTGTATTTTCTTGAATATTTATAAAATGCTAGATACTTATTTGCATAATATGCAAATTACACTACCGTAAGCTGAATATAAATGTGTTCAACGTCCTTAGTGATAGCAGCATGTAAATTTCAAAATTAATTAAATGTTTTCAAGCAGTCAATGTGAGAAAATCACAATATCTTGACATTTTTTCCATACAAGGATGCTTGTTTGCATATTATGCAAATGGGGTAGATTCATTGGCACTTTTGATTAGAAACATTGAATACAGTTATTTATCATAAATTTTCGCTCAAATTAGATTGTTTTGGACTCTTAATTTCTAATCTTTGGACTATTATCCCTATTTTTCTAACTTTTTATGGCCAATTTGCATAATATGCAAATATCATAAATTTCCACTGCTTAGATTTTTTGGGACTTTTAATATGTTGTTTAGGGGACCTTCCTGGAAAGCAATGCAGTGGAATATCCAGTGTTGCAATTAGTGGTGGGTCAAACCCTACATTGACTGGACTAACAGCTCCTCTTTTTCTGCACCTTGTGACTGTTTATCTTACTTGAGAGTTGCATAAAAATGAATGGTGTGTGAACGCAAAAATGGATTGTTTCGATAGGTCCATTATTCTATATCTGTATTTGATAATATAATATTTTCTGATGATGTAAAATATGGCCGCAATTGCTCCTTACTAGATGGAATGAATGTGATAGTGGGAATGGGGGCTGATCATGCATAAAATAATAATTTAATGGTTTGGGGTTTGGGTTAAGCTTCCATGGCCCCAGCTTTTAAGGTGTATACAACTGACTCCTCTTTTACAAACAGTTTGAAAATGTAAAATTTGAATCAACATGAGCAAGGTTTTCTTCAATAATCATACAAAGACATGACAAGGATGAAATAAGTTTTTTGCATTTATTTGTGGGTTCATTTGATTTTGTAAGCAATGTTCTTTCAAAGGCATCTTACCCACAATTCCCATCATATTTCAGGATCAAGCTAATATTGTCTGCATGAATAAAAAAATGATATTGCAAACAAGAATCAAAATGAATAACTTACTTATAGTAAACGTTGAACTTAAACATTCCGTTTCTCCGGAGAATACAGCGCATTTGAAATGTCCTCCGTGTATTTCTCTAAAGCTTATAATTGTTAATTGGTTGTATTCTTCTTGTATTAAAAAGCCATTATCATAACCTGGAAATGAGAAGAAAATTTTTAATTTTGTGATTGGTATACTTGAGCGGGGCTCTCTTCCCCTAACTTACGTTGATGTGAATAAAAAGAGGAAAATCAAACGATAACAACGTTGAAAGTTCCAGAGAAATTGATTATAAAATAAGCAATTCATGACATATCAAAACTTCGCTTATCATTTTTTTAGTCAGCATATCCATGATATCCATCTTATTATACTGACTCTCATGCCATAATGACATACCCTCATTCTGATTCTTCCTATGTTGAACATACCCCTTGTTCAGATCAACTTAACTGACGTCATTCTTCACCATGTTTTCTCATGTAATATTTGATCTCCGATTTACTATTTTGTCATCCATTCCAAGGTCACATCGTCACATTCACTGACACTTAATTACATGCACAACACATTTATACGCAAATGATTCAATGATTTAGTTAACTCACTTGTTGCAATGAAAAATAAAATTCCAAGTGCTAAAAAAGAAATAAATTCTGGTTAACATTACAAGTAGAAGTTAATTCAAATGTATCACATTGCGTATTATAATGAAATACAAGATAAATAATCATTAAAGTAAGTATGTTACATCATCGGTTCCCTCGTGTAAATGTTTTCTGTTATTCAAAAGATTAATTTACTCTCAAATCATATTTAGGAGAGCTATGTTTCTCTTTGTTGTTATATTATTCGTCTGATAAAGATAGTGTGTGATTCTATATAGATCCTACTTCATTTTATTGTAACATGCTAATTTCAGCCTTTTGGCTGTGTAAAATGTATTGTTTGTATACGAAATAAACCATGATTGAATTGAATTGAATCATGTAATTGAAATTAGAGAGTCGTGTGTTCGAATCCCACCACGACATAGCGCCATTTGGCAAGGCGCCGATCCGCACTTTGTCACTCGCCACTCACGTGTTACATGGGTGCCAAGTAGGATGCAAAAGCCTAGGCGTAGTATGCCTAGCAGGTGTATGCATGGTTACAATCATGTTTATCCTTATCTATCTGGGGACATCCCGATAGTCCGCGGGTCCGTTAGTCCGCGGGTCCGATAGTCCGCAGGTCCGATAGTCCGCGGGTCTGTTAGTCCGCGGGTCCGATGGTCCGCAGTGTGTGTAAAATTATGATCAGGATATAGTGAGATCAACTGTCATCAAGAGGTCAAAAGGTCATATGATACGAGACCATGGGGTTCTATCAGGCGCGGACCCATGCCCCTCCCCCCCCCCCCCCCCAAAAAAAAAAAAAAAAAAAAAAAAAAAAAAAAAGGAGGAAGAGGGGGAAAGAAAGAGAAGAAAATAGAGAGGAAAAGTGGGAAAGAAGAGAAGAAAAAAAGAGAGGAAGAGGGTGAAAGAAAGTGAGAAGAAGGGGAATGAGGAAAAGAGAAAGAAAAAGAAAGAAAGACAAGGAGATGGGGAAAAGGAAGAGGGAGATATTGACCGGGACGTCGATTTGATGACCTCCTAAACAAGTTTTTAGTGGGCTTTATTTACACATTTTGGCCCCTTAATAAGTTGTCGCCAGAATATGACCCCGGGGAAAAGGCTTGGGGAAAACATACCCTAAACATGTTTGGCTATTCTTCATAATAATAAAAATTATTGGAAAAAAAATAATACCCCAAAAAAGTTTGACCCCGCGATTGACCAATCTTTTAAAACCACTCTTTTTTGTGTGGAAAATTTGTGTTTTTGATACCCTTAACGAGTGCACGCGCATGCAGCCCGCGCCGAAAACTGAAAAAAACCACCCCTTTAAACGCGTTTTTTTTTTTTTTTTTTTTTTTTTTTGGTCAATCATGTTTACAGCAATATATTTGACAGCCCACCCCGGGCCCCCGGGGAAGTACTTGTCGAGGGGGGGGGGTGTCTTTTGGGTTATTATTATAGAAACCCGTGGTCTCGTATCATTTGACCTTTTGACCTCTCGATGGCATTTCATCTCACTATATCCTGATCATAATTTTACACACACCGCGGACCATCGGACCCGCGAACTATCAGACCTGCGGACTAACGGACCCGCGGACTATCGGACCCGCGGACTATCGGACCCACAGACTATCGGGCAGTAACCATCTATCTATCTAATACTTATTTCTATATTGCCTAATGTTTTGAACATAATCAACTCAATAATATATTGCACGGGGATTTTAATTTTTAAACATAACAAATCCCTCAACCTAGCATAAATGGCTTGTTTTCAATTATAATACAAGTTCTTCTAAATTCCATGTAGATAAATCCGAATAGTTAAAATGTCAAAATCAATTAATAAGGCATTCAGGCTCATCATTGATCCCTTCTTGTTTCAACCCCTAATTTAAAGACTCATATCATAACTCTAATGTTATGATCTTGTTTGTTGATCTATCTCGCCAAAACCCTCGCTTTGTATTTATAATAATGATTCCTTGACTATCCTCCATAGGAATGTTGCCTCAACAAAAACTGTATTTTATTTTTTTTTTGGAAGTAATCTTCAATTCCATCCTTTCTATACTCATTTATAACATATATATATATATATATTATATATATATGTGTGTGTATGTGTGTGTGTGTATAACATAGCCATGTGTTTTTGAACTGATACTTTATTTGTATATATATATATTTTCTTATATGTCCTCATGGATATTCTTGATATCATTGTAACTGCATTATCAGATTATGTTTCTTACTTGTACATCTTTTTATCGGAATCGTAAAATACATGAATTTAATTAAATATTCAATTGTTATGGAGATCGATATTGATAAGTAAATAATATTTGTAGAATATCATTAACTCACCTAAATGTAATCTTTGTCCATCTTTGTACCATCTAAGGGAAGCATCGTGATCATTGAATGGGCACCTTATCTTAACTAGTTCCCTTTCAGATCGACTCATATCCTCAGGTACTTCGCTGAATGCTAGATTGGGTTTGCAATGACCATTTGGTATAGGAACACCTGTACAGGGGAGATCATCTGAAATGCTATAATTGAGTAACTAAAAATAAAAAAAAATATTAGATATCCATATTCTTAAACGAATTTTCACATGAAATATTTGAACGTTTTAAATTCCTTCACATGTGGTGTTTTCAGGACATGCGTTTGCTTTATCAAAATTAAGAAAAAGTCCGCCAAATGACACTATTTTCTCACTCAGACATTAGTGAAGAACAAATGTAAGATAAATCATCATGAAAATTATGAATATTTGGGTATATTCCTACATTAATGATTCAAGCTTGAAGCGCAAGCAAAAATTTGTGATATTTCTGATCTGAAACTCGATGTTTTAAGCACGTTTCAAAAAAGGAATAAGCTGCGTATCTCAATAGATATGGACATGGTGATCCTTGAACACTAAGCTGGCACTTTGTAGAAAAGTCGGGAACAAACTTTTTTCTGTGAAAAAACTCCGGGGAACACAGTCGAAAAATGTGAATTGGTGTTTCCTTTTTTTCCGCCATTGTCGAAATCGAGCTACTAGTATGCCTTTGTCTTACGGCCTGTTACAACCGATATTCCCGACTTTTCGCTGTGCAACGCAGAGGACTTTATGACGATATATTGATTTTGGAAGAGACTTTTAGGCACGTCGTTAAACACTGTCCTGCAATGCAAGTTGTGTGACATGATTTTTTTTTTTTCATTTCGCATCTGCAACGGAAACATTCAATATGCGTTTCGTGTGCAAAATTCTGGTTGCTACTATGGTCTTTTTTTTCTCCCGTTCTTCAGGTGGGATGAGTATTTGCAAGGAAATGCTGTATTAGCTGGCAGCTCGCAGCAGGCCATCCAATCATTCTTCGACATTCAACCAGCTTTTGCAGGTGGAAGTGGAGGTTCTTCTTCTGATGGAGCTTGTTCAAGTAACCCTACAAAGTACCGCCACACCAATGCACGGCAAAAACATATATCAGACGCCATATCCAGATTTATAATTGGTTGTAGCATGCCCTTGTCACTGGTAGAAGATAGCCATTTCCGACGTCTCATTCAAGTTCTGGAACCAAAGTTTGTTTTTATTTTTAAATTAATTTGTAATTCTATTTCTCTTCATAGAGCAAAATATAATGCCCTACGTTAGACTAAATGGAATTGAGAAATTATTCATTTTGAAACTTCTTCACGTGGATTTTTTTTCAAGCTCACTCGATGCACAGGTCATGAAATTGAGTTTTTGACCAATATGAATTCAAATTATTATTATTTATATAATAATCTTATTTGTTTAAATAAATCTTAGTAATGTTTTTATACATTGATGTATTGTCTCGGTTTTCCAACGGCAGCGACAGTGTCAAAATAAAAATCTTTACCTTGGGTTTTTAATAAGTTTTTTAATTTTTCAACATGATTTTGAAAGTATGAGTTTCTATTCCATGAAACTTGAAGACATAAGGGTTAGGAAGTATCACTGACAATATGACAATAATTTCAGGTCACAAACTGCAGGTTATAGGTCATTTGAGGTCAATACACTCAGCACAGTAAGAAATTGAGAAGTCAAGAAATGTATACAAAATGCGCATGTAAATTCAATACAAGGGTTAATGTCAAATATCACAAATTTTATTGTTATATTATTTTCTATGTAAAATAATTATTGTTTACTTATTGTCTCTAATTGCTTACAATCCATTGCCTTTTCCTTTTTAGATACCAACCAATGGCCAGATCGACGCTAGTGTCGTCACTGCCGCAGCTCAGGGCCGAAGGAAAAGAACAGCTCTTGGAACTGTTAGCAGAACAAAGCAGTGTGTCCTTAACTGCAGACATATGGTCAGATAGGACTATGAGGAGTTTCTTTTGAGTGACTGCTCACATCCTTGGTACCAATCTCAAGACCGGAAACTATGGATTGATTAACCTCCTACTGACCTGTCAGAGGTTTGAAGGCAGGCATACTGGAGAGGGTATTGTCAGGGCCTTCGACAACATCATCGAAGACTTCAGTATTGGACTGAAAGTAAGTTGAAAAACTACAACTTTATCCATCACTATCACAATTGCAATGCATGTAGAAGTCGATGTTGTACATGTATATGCTGCCGTACTTAGACTTGTTTTCATTGCTGGTTTTTCTATGTATTCACAGTTTACAAGTACCTTCCTTTTATAACAGGCAGTTTATAATCCATGATACATTTTAATTTATGGGTATTCAAATGTCAAAATATTAATACTTAGTCCTATGCCTAGAGATCACTGATGAGTCAAAATAAGTTGTCCTGTAGACATTGTGAATGATGCAAGAAAATCACTTCAATCATTGACATTAGTAAAGATGTGTTTAAGAAAAAAAAACTTGGTATGTTGCAAATAATGAAATCTATTTAAGTAAGCAATGTTGGTAAGGCTGTTCCTTGTTCTTAAATGTGTATTATTCTTTTTTGTTAGGTTGACTGGACAATGCTTCAAATATGCGCAAGGCCTTTGCAGTCAAATTTCCTGTTGAAGACAATGCAGCAGTGGGTGACGAGGAAGATGCAGAGGTGGAGGATGGAACTGTTTGGGAACAGCTTGATGAGGAGGATGCCGTACACGTTGAGAATGCCCTGAGCACAAACTCGCGAAAAAGAATCTCGTGCTTCGCCCATACTCAGCTCGTCGTTGGTGATGGCCTGAAAGAAATGAGGGTTGTCGGCCGAGCCATTGCAAAGGTTACAAAAATCTCGACGCTGTTGCACAAGAGTACTGTGTTCAAGGAGAGGTAAGGTGTTACATTCCTTTATATACACACACACATAAATATATATATATATATATATTGTAACGAAATGAAAGGTTTATTTAATGTACATCATGGTTTTGGAACGGTGAAGAGCGTAGAATAATTTTTAATCCATGTATATAGTTGCATATGGACATTCAGTAATCGTTTGTAATCGATTATGTAAGTTTTTTCTTTAAAATGTATATAAGCACTATTTGCTGTGAAATAACGATGTTTATAACAGTATGATTGTGTTAGATATTCATTTTTAATTGTTCTTCACTGTTCAGCTATAAATAGTAGTAAAAATTACCATAGTTGTTGTTGAAAAGATTTATCTCATGACTTTAGCTAGTTTTAAATGATGATTAAATTTTACCGCTTGACAATCTCCCTCCTGAATTATTGAGCAAAATCGAGCTCCATGCTCGATTATAAGCCACGCGTTATGCGTGGCAGTAGTAGGTGTCTGGTCGAAACTCTGTTCAATTTTCATCGGAACCTGCTGCGACAGGATGAGCATTATTTCTTCAGTAAAGTTATAGAAACTGAATGCCTTGCTTACATGTCGTTATTCTGATGTACGGAGCTACAGTATACATGGTCGGAAGAGCTGAAGTACTGGAAGTGTTGGAAATACTGACCAGAAGAAGTGAGAGTACGGAAAATACTGACTTTACCGGAATACGGAAAATACCGACTTTACTGAGAATACGGAAAATACTGACTTTACCGAGATTCTGAAAATATTGAGATGAGTGAGGATACTGAAAGTACTGAAATTATTGAGATACCGAAATACTGAAATTACGGAGATATTGAATACTGGAATAACTGAGAAAACGGAGATACGGAATGACGGAGATGTTGAAATATACGGTATATAGTCTAAGTTACTGAGAAGGAGCAAAGTGTCAGAAGTGAAAAAGACGGACTTTACACCAACTGGTTGTATATTGCAGCCGAAACGAACCAGCTCGTCAGGAGAGAAAGTCGGTTCGGCTACACGTGGTGTCAGAAGTGGGATTGTTGGTGTAGAAGTTCAGAGGAAATGGATGTTCGAGGACAAAAATGGCGTGCGGTATCGCCGGCTGAGGTGATGGAGAAGTTGGAGAGCAGTATGGCGGAGATTGATCAGATGATGGCGGAGATACGGACCAGGATGGGGTTGACGCCATCATGGAGTACTGATGAGGCGTGCGGTAGGCATGGGCCGAAAGTTCAGTTCCGATCTTCACAAACTGACAACTTCAGAGCAGCAAGGATACCGCAGCGTACCGAACTGGAACAAGAATTTTTCAGGACTGAGCTGCAAGATACCCGACATAGACGAGCACCCGAAATGAGAACCGAATCGGGAAAATTACTAAATTGCTAAATCATCACAAAGTTAGATTAAAAGAACCAAATATTGTACCAGATCAATTCGATGGCCGCACTCCGGTTGAAGAATATCTGAACCATTTTCAGGCGTGCATTGTGGTGAATCATTGGGGAGAATTTGAGGCAATGGAATATCTGGCTGCCAGCCTGAGAGGTTCTGCGGTTACACTGCTTACGCGGAAAACAGGAAGGCGACTCAGTTACTATGAACTAGTGGACAGAATGAGGAAAAGATATGGTCCAGGTTGTAAGGCAGAGGTCTACCTTGCCGAGTTGCGACAGCGACGGAGAGGACCAGGAGAGAAACTTCAGGAATTAGGACGGAGTATAAAAGATCTGACGGCTCTCGCCTATCCTGAATTTGATGAAGTCGGACAAGAACGGTTGGCGAGGGGGCACTTTCTAGATGCGATTGTAGATTGCAAAGTCCGAGAAAGGGTTTTCCGCTTCCAACCAAGATCACTGGACGAGGCAATAGAAGCTGCTCTGAATGCGGAGGCGTTCTCAAGGATGGAGGATGAAAGGTGGGAATACCAGCAAGCCAGATACAGTCCTGCTGTAACCCGAGATGGCGACGGAATTCATGTCCGTACTGGAAAACCCTCCTTGAAAGAGAAAATGAGAATGTTCATTCAAGACCTTCTGCAAATGGAATCGGATGAGCCAGAGTCAGATGACGGAAATTCAGGAGAGAAATATTCCGAAGCTGATCAGGCAGGTGTTGAAAAATCAGAGGGAAACACCTTCGTTTGCGAAATTGTTGAACAGCAGTTGGGTACTATCTCGACTGACTGTGAGGAACCAGAGACAAGGAGCACTAAACGATGTACTGGTACATCAATCCCTGGAGGACAATTCGATAGAGCTGGAATATCGGTCACAGGCCTGATGGACAAGGGAGTCACAGGTGTGGAGCCATTTGGTGGGTGCACTTTGGCGGGTGGGCCGAAGCAGTTGCAGGACCAGTTGGCTGAGACTGTGCAGGATGTTCCAGTTGAATGTCTGGAATCGGTGCCAAGATCGTTTGAGGACTTCGGTAATGTCTCACCTAAGAGCCGGTTGCTTGACCATGAGAAAGTCTGTCTTGTGCAGCTAGACAATGAAACGGAAGAGGTAGGACCATCCAAACCAAACAGCAGGAGATATCTAGACCAGATGAACAGCGATGGAGGAAGGCAACAGACATCACAGACGGTTCGCATGAACAGGCACCAAGGTGTTGATCTGAAAACCTGGACATTCGCACAACCGTTGTCAAGTACCGCCACTCTGTTTGTTGGACCAAAGAAGGGAAGACCTCCGGAAACGCATTCAGTATCCGTGATGATGTTAAGAAGGGCTGGACATAATAACCTTCCAGTCTATTCATCTATGTTTCCAAAGAACTGATAAAGGACTAAGTTTGAAAGACATCGTTGCACAGGGACTTTAATTCATAAAACATTGGACTTTTAGTTGCCAAACTGAATTATTACGTTCTTGTTGCTATTTTGTATACATGCCGTAGTTTAAGCATTTAAATTTGTCGGTTTTTCTAATGCAAAAAAAAAAATTGAAGTCAGTAATGCAATTGTTATAACTGCCGATAAACATCTTGTTAGAAATTGATATTTGTATGTAACAATTAGCATTATGTTGATAAAATCAGGGAAAGGAAAATATTCGAAATCGTTTGCACAAGTACGGATAGCAATATTTAATCTATTGAAAGTTGTAAGTAAACCATGTAGTGCAGTTTTGTTTAGAATTACATTCTGGTATATTTCTGTTTTGTTACTGAATTGGTCAGCTCGGGGACCGAGCTTTTCGAAGGAGGGAGTTGTGTAACGAAATGAAAGGTTTATTTAATGTACATCATGGTTTTGGAACGGTGAAGAGCGTAGAATAATTTTTAATCCATGTATATAGTTGCATATGGACATTCAGTAATCGTTTGTAATCGATTATGTAAGTTTTTTCTTTAAAATGTATATAAGCACTATTTGCTGTGAAATAACGATGTTTATAACAGTATGATTGTGTTAGATATTCATTTTTAATTGTTCTTCACTGTTCAGCTATAAATAGTAATAAAAATTACCATAGTTGTTGTTGAAAAGATTTATCTCATGACTTTAACTAGTTTTAAATGATGATTAAATTTTACCGCTTGACAATCTCCCTCCTGAATTATTGAGCATAATCTAGCTCCATGCTCGATTACAAGCCACGCATTATGCGTGGCAGTAGTAGGTGTCTGGTCGAAACTCTGTTCAATTTTCATCGGAACCTGCTGCGACAGGATGAACATTATTTCTTCAGTAAAGTTATAGAAACTGAATGCCTTGCTTACATGTCGTCATTCTGATGTACGGAGCTACAGTATACATGGTCGGAAGAGCTGAAGTACGAAAGTGTTGGAAATACTGACCAGAAGAAGTGAGAGTACGGAAAATACTGACTTTACCGGAATACGGAAAATACCGACTTTACTGAGAATACGGAAAAGACTGACTTTACCGAGATTCTGAAAATATTGAGATGAGTGAGGATACTGAAAGTACTGAAATTATTGAGATACCGAAATACTGAAATTACGGAGATATTGAATACTGGAATAACTGAGAAAACGGAGATACGGAATGACGGAGATGTTGAAATATACGGTATATAGTCTAAGTTACTGAGAAGGAGCAAAGAGTCAGAAGTGAAAAAGACGGACTTTACACCAACTGGTTGTATATTGCAGCCGAAACGAACCAGCTCGTCAGGAGAGAAAGTCGGTTCGGCTACAATATATATATATATTCTGTAGCCAAACCGAATTTTCTCCTGACGAGCAGGTTCGTTTTGGCTGCAATATACAACCAGTTGGTGTAAAGTCCGTATTTTGCACTTCTGACTCTTTGCTTTAGTAACTTAGATTATAACCGCACAACCTCGTTGAAGACCGAATACCCTGCGTGATTTTCTTGTTATACCAAGAAGACCAAGAAGACCATACATTGTACTTCTCACTTATTAAGCTCGTCTATTCAGTAATTCTCAGTTTCTCCGTGAACGTTGGTTGGAACTTATGTTAAATATAAAACAAAGTCCAGTAGGCAGTTCTTTGTAACGTATTTACAACAGACATTTATTAGGTGAGCTGCATCACTACTCCGTCATCTTAGTAGCAGCCATAGCTCTCTCAGTACAAGTGGTCACGTGTAATGACATAGTATAGTCTACGCTTGCAGACCTTTATCAGCTATCACCACACCTCCCTTTCTTTAAAGAAGTTTATATACACATATATAATACTTCTTAAACTACAGAGTGACAGGGTGGACTACCTGTACACTAACAACATTACTAAGGGATTATTCTGCCCCTTAAAGCTGGAGTACCGTCGCTTTCAAATATTATAACATATAATATTATTGTTCATATATATTTCGTATTTGCTGTTCATGATGCGACAATTCGTTGAACCGGTAGAGACATCTGTAAAGTTGAGTTTTGTGATAGCGATAAATTCAATCCCGTATTGCTGATTAACTTTAACATGCAAATTTATATCATGCACATGCAATCATGCAGTTATCATGGGGTTGTATTATAGTTCAAACCATTTACAGTTTTAAAGTTATCTTTGAACTCATATGCCTATTTACAAAACGAAACGCGAAAGTTTTTCTGTTTAGTTCGCTTTCCTCTATTTACAAGTTTAAACGATCTGGCGGTTTAACGACTCGTCCGCTTCTGTTCGGGATGATGATGAAGATGCGCGAACATCAGATGCTGGTTCCGCGTCTGTGCTGTCATCTAGCTCGAAGTCATCCTGTGTTGGTAGTGGAATAGACTCGGCTTGACGTCTCGGATCTGGCCTGATGTGACGTCTGTTTCTGCGACGTATCTCGCCTGTAGCTGTTTCAATTTGGTATGATCTGTTATGATTATTGACAGACTTTATGATACCACGTTGTGACCAGGTATTCGTTTTCATGTCTTGGAGTATCACATTATCTCCAGGTTTTAGCTTTGGCAAGTCTCGAGCATGTTTATCGAATCGCTCTTTTTGCTTCACCTTCTGCTCATCCTTTCTTCCCCTCACAGATTTAGTATCAATCTGTTGGTTATTGAGCAATGTGTCAAGTATGGGAAGATTTGACCTAATCTGACGATTGTACAGAAGTTCTGCTGGAGATTTTCCGCATGCTATTGGTGAACTTCAATAGACTTGTAAAGCTCTGTGGATATCTTGTCCACTGTGCAGTGAATTTAGTATGATATTTTGACAATCTTCACAGCAGTTTCTGCGAGGCCATTTGATTGTGGATAATGTGGACTTGATGTGGTATGGTGAAAATCCCATTCTTTTGCAAAGCTTTTGAATTTTTGACTTGCAAATTGAGGACCATTATCCGACATCAGTTCACATGGTGTACCATGACGAGCAAATATTGCTTTCATGTGATTAATCACGGCCTTGCTTGTAGTTGAAGTCATAGTACATACTTCAATGTATTGTGAGTAGTAGTCGACGACGACCATATATTTTCTTTTGTTCAAAGTGAATAGATCTACGGCAACTTTTTCCCAAGGACGATCGGGCACGGCATGAGGATTTAGGCTTTCAGCCTGTTGTTTTGGTTTGTACATAAGGCATGAAGTACCATTTTGGACCATTTCAGTTATGTCTGTATTGATTCTTGGCCAATAGATTACTTCCCTAGCACGTTTCTTACATTTCTCAATGCCTAAGTGACCTTCGTGTATTTGGTTTATTATGTATCGTCTCATGGAATTTGGAACTACTATTTTAGAACCTTTGAATATGATTCCATCTGCTTCAGAGAGTTCACTTCTAATGTTCCAGTACTGTTTTATTCTTGCTGGACATTGTTGCTTACTTTCTGGCCAACCATTTCTGATGGTGGCTAGCAACTCTTGAAGCTCTACATCTTTTTTGGTCTCTTCAACAATTTATTGTCTTTTGTTTGATGTTACTGGCATTGCTTGTATTATCATATCTACATAGACTCTGATATCTTCTTCAGTTTCAACATTCAATTCTGCGTTTGGATCTACTGCTCGTGACAGTGTATCAGCAGTGAACATGTATTTTCCAGGTGTATATGACACTTTGAGATCATATCTCTGTACTCTGATTAGTAATCTTTGAATTCGTAGAGGACAATCTGCCAATGACTTAACAAACAATGGAATAAGTGGCTTGTGATCTGTTTCAACTTCTATCTTTTTACCATAGATATATTGATGAAATTTTTCACATCCGTACGTGATAGCTAAGAGTTCTTTTTCTATCTGAGCATAACGTGTTTCTGCTTCAGTCATAGCCATGATAGCTCTTGATGCGTAAGCTACGGGATGCCAATTTTGCTCATGTTGCTGTAGGAGAACTGCTCCTAGTCCATTTTTTTGAAGCGTCAGCTGATATCTTTGTGGGTTTTGTGCAATCATAGAAATGAAGCACTGGTTGACTCATTAGAGCTTCTTTCAGCTCGCACCACGCTTTTTCTTGTTCATTTTCCCACACCCAGTCTACTTTCTTGTCAAGCAATATCCGTAGAGGTGCTGACCTTGTTGATAGGTTTGGAATGAATTTTGCTTGGTAGTTTATCATCCCCAAGAACCTTTGTATGTCCTGTTTACATGTTGGTCTTGCCATGTTTCTGATGGCAGCCACTTTTTAGGATCTGGTCTGACTCCATCTTGACTGATCAAGTCACCAATGAAAGTCATCTGGTTCACATTGAACTCACACTTGTCTCGATTGAGTTTCAGGTTTGATTTTTGTGCGATGTCTAGAACTTTTCTCAGACGATCGTCATGCTCTTCTTGCGTGCTTCCCCATACCACTATGTCATCCATCATGGTATTGACACCAGGTACATCTACGAACAAGTTATGTATTATCTTGTGAAAAACTTCAGGAGCACTACAGATACCAAAAGGTAGTCTCAAGAATCTATATCTTCCGTATGGAGTGATAAATGTACAAAGCTTGGAACTATCTTCATCAAGTTGGATTTGCCAAAAACCACTTGATGCATCTAATTTACTGAAATACTTGGCTCCAGCAAACTGAGAGGATATTTCAGCTCTAGAAGGCAATTTATAGTGTTCTCTTTTGATTGCTCGATTTAGATCACGTGGATCTAGACAGACTCTGAGTTGACCATTCTTTTTCTTGACTACAACAAGAGAAGACATCCAATCTGTCGGTTCATCAACCTGTTTGATTACATCCATATTTTCCATCTTATCTAGCTCCTCTTTTAGTTTCTTTTGAATTGGAAATGGAACTTTGCGACATGCATGTTGAACTGGTTGTGCATTGTCTTTCAATGTGATGTGGTGTTTGCCTGGAAGACATCCTAATCCTACAAATACATTGTCATAATCTTGCACTACAGTTTTGCCTGTTTTTATCTCTGTTTGTTTATCAACATGATAGACGCGTTTTACTAGATATAACTCTTCACTCGTCCTGAGACCTAGCAATGGTTGACGATTTCCAGGAATGATTAAACATTGAACACTGTGTTTTATTCCTTTGTACTCCATTTGGACATAATAACGACCTTTTACTGGAATGTTTGTCTCATAGTAACCTGTTAACTTCACTTTGGCTTTTTGTAGTTTTGGTTTCGGTTTCAATTTGTGATAGATTGTTTCAGGGAGGATATTAGCCTGAGCTCCAGTATCTATCTTGAACTCAACTGGCTCATTATTGACTATCAAATTGACTTTCCACTCTTCCCTTGATTCATGTTCCTGTGAATCAACTGAACAAATCATGAAACCGTCTGAATCTACCTTTAAGTGTTGCAATTCATTGACTTTTGCTACCGGGGTACGACAACACTTAGCAAAATGATTTTGCTTACCGCACTTTTTACATGTTTTACCTTGTGCAGGACATTTTTTCTTTGGTATGTCTATTACCACATCTTGTACATGTTTTATTGTTAGTACGATCTTGAGGTTTTGTTTGTCTTGTTTGGTTTGACTTTTTACCAGGATATTTCTTATTCTTGCTGAGAGAATTAACCGGAATTGAGGCATTTTCTCCGGTGGAACTCAATGCTTGGGCCTGCGTTCGAGTTTGTTCAGCCACCCGACAAACTTGCAACGTTTTATCCAATGTGAGATCATCTAGCCTCAACAAATGCTCTCTTAGACCATCATCTAAGATACCACAGATAATTCTGTCCCGTGTAAGACTCTCTTTCAACGAATAAAACTCACATGACTGTGCACGACTTCGCAATTCAGTTGCATACTGATCAACACTCTCATGCTCTAATTGTGATCTTGTGAAAAATCTATGTCTCTCATACGTTAGATTACGTTTTGGCATGCAATATTCCTCAAATTTGTTCAACACTTTCTCAAGCTTCATGCTCTCATCCTCGGCAAATACAAATGTATTATACAGTTCCAAGGCAGCATCACCTATTACGTGTAGAAGCATTGATGTTTGTGACTTGTCATCTTTTTCTGACATTCCTGAGGCAACATTGTATAGAGTGAATTTTTGTTTGAATCTTTTCCAATTCTCGGAAATATTTCCCTTTAAGTCAAGTGGAGGAGGTTGACTTAGATTTGTCATTTTGTCTGTTGTTGTCTTTGTTTCTGTGTATCGTTAATGTTAGTAACTTTGTCTTACTTTAGTAACTTTAACACACCATATCACATGTGCATATACTCATGAACAGCATAACAATTAGCATATTTGTATCTTTTCAACAATTACGTTCGCTCAATTATTACTACTCTCACTGAGATAGAATGTTCATGTCCCATAAACGTCACGCTAACTGCCCGTCATACTGGAGTTTGGCCAGGCACATTCATGCACTCCAAATCCATACAACGACAGAGCCAACTTCTATGGACATAACATACACTGCAATGGTCATTCACTGATACACAATACAATAAACTCTTTGTCTTTTACCATCTCTCTCCTCACGGGGGTTAGGGAGAAAATGGAATGAACTGGCCTGATTTCAATGATTCCTCCATCTCGAGGCTCGGTGGGTTACTCAGCATAATAATGCAGGATCTGGCACCATGGTTGGAACTTATGTTAAATATAAAACAAAGTCCAGTAGGCAATTCTTTGTAACGTATTTACAACAGACATTTATTAGGTGAGCTGCATCACTACTCCGTCATCTTAGTAGCAGCCATAGCTCTCTCAGTACAAGTGGTCACGTGTAATAACATAGTATAGTCTACGCTTGCAGACCTTTATCAGTTATCACCACAAACGTCATTTCAGTATCTCTAATATCGCAGTCACTCCAGTATTCTGTATCTCCGTAATTTCAGTATTTTCGCTATCTCAGTAATTTCAGTATTTTCCGTATGCTCACTCATGTCAGTATCTCAGTAAATTCAGTATTTTCCGTATTTTCACTCATTTCAGTATTGTCAGTATCTCGGGTAAGTCAGTATTTTCAGTAGTCAGTACCTCGGTAAAGTCAGTATTTTCAGTACTCTCATTCTTCTAGTCAGTACTTCCAACACTTTCGTACTTCTGCTTTTCCGACCATGCATTCTGTAACTCCGTACTCCGAAATAACGACAGGCATGAAAGCAAAGATTTTCTTAACACTTTACTAAATAAATACATGCTCACCCTGTCGCAGCAGGAATAAACAGAATTTGGGCAGAGTTTCGTGCAGAAATCTCTTCCTAGTAATTTGCTTTTCATGTATAGATTTGAAGAGAAGTTTAGAGCCGGTAGAACCATTCCGGCTGCAGTTGCAACCCGCTGGAACTCCACCTACCACCAGCTGAAGGCCCTCATCAAAATTAGAGGCATGGACTGCAATAATTTAGCCGAGGTGTGCAACACCCAAGTGTTCTCGCATGTCTTGCTCACACGGCAAGAATGGGGGCAACTGACTGAATTGTGCAAAGTCCTGGAGCCTTTTGCTGAAGCCACCAATCTTACTCAAGATAAACTATAAGTTTACTTGTATTTGATTTTACCTTTTTATACAAAATCATCTTTTTCAATTAAGTAATCATTTTTTTCAGGTAACCATTTATTTTGTTACACAACTATTAGAAACTGCGATGACATTCGCTTTACAATTTATTTTTTATAACGACAATTATATTAAAAAAAAAACATTCTAAATTTATTGTCATGAATACACAAATTCAACTTTCACTGACATAAAACAATGTATATTGTACAAAATTGATAACAAAATGGTTACTATGTGTACTTACTGTAATGATGAAACTAAATAATATAATACATATTGAAATGTTTATACAATGTTGCAGTCCATGCTTCCATATTGAAAAGTTGATTTGCAAGAAATCAGGTTTTCATCAATTTCATAATTAACATTTAGCTTCTGTTTTAATCAAATAATGTAATTTTTCTCAATTTTATTTCTGTGCATGATAACAGGGGATATGAGTGTCACTATAAGCCAGGTGGTGCCAGTTGTGCTTGATCTCAACAGCCATCTCGGGGAGTGGAGGGACGACTCCAGATATTGCAAACCACTGGTAGCAGCATTACATACATCCCTCAGGAAACGCTTTCGGGGGATCTTCCTGAACTGCCAAATGGATGGTGATCCGGGAGGCGCGTTTCCGTTTTACACCCTGGCGAAGGCAATCTCCGCAAAAATAGCTACAAAGCGACTAGTGAAGAGTCTAAGTTTGTTTACATTATCAACTGTGCGCGCGATGTAAAAGTCTGCACCGAAGATATCTACAGAACATGTGCAAATAATGCAGCTGAGCTTAATACTATTGTAAAGATGGAAAGGGATAACGATGGTAGATATATTATATTCGACTGTGAATTAGATGGAATTAGAATGATAATAATAAATGTTTATTTTCCAACTAGGGACAAGGCAAATGAGCAAATATATTTCCTGAAAAAATCAATATCATAAATAAAATGTTTTCTCTCAGTCATGTTATTATATTAGGTGGTGATTTCAACATGATATTAGATGATAAATTAGATCATATGGGGTCAACCATACAGGTGAAATCTAGATTTGATACATAATTTTTGGAGTTCATGGACAAATTTCAATTAATAGATATTTGGAGGAAAAGATATCCAGGATCGGAAAACAACAGTTTACTTTCAGACAGAAGACACCTCCTATTCAAAGTAGGCTAGATTATTGGATAATATCAAAAGAAGTTGAAACATTGGTGTTGAAATGTGACATTTTACCGTCTATAACTCCAGACCATTCTGGAATTTTGCTTACCTGTAGTAGTGGAAAAAAAGTGAAGCGAGGTCCTTCATACTGGAAATTCAATAACAGTCTATTTTATGATAAAGAATATGTTTCTGCTATGAAAAATGATATTCTTAGTTGGAAAAAGCAATACAGAAATGTATTTTCTAATTACTCATTGCTTTGGGGCTTTATCAAATAAAAGATTAGAGAGTATACTCGAAAATATTCTAAAGAAAATGCACGAGAAAGAAATAAGCAAAAGCTGATTTTAGAGTCTGAAGTGAAATACTTAGAACAGCAAATTGCTGTGAATAACTCTGATGTTTTGCGGAAAATTTGGAGTAAAAAAGAGAACTCTTTAAGAAATTATTTGACTTTGGCCTTGATGGTCTCAAAGTAAGGTCACGCGCGGCCTGGAGTTAAAAGGGGGAAAATAATTCTGCATTTTTTTAAACAACTTGTGTTATCAAACAAACGTAAATCTGAGATTCATAAATTAATAGGTGAAGATAATCAGATACATAGCGACCGTGAAGGTGAAATTCAAAAAATCATCAAATTATTCTACAGTTCCTTATATTCTTGTAAGGGAGTTTGCAATGATGTTGAAAATTTACTGAAAAAAATTCCCTTTCCTCCAAGGTATTACTAAATTATCAGAAGACAATAAAAATAGCTGTGAAGGTAAATTAAGCAAAAGTTAATGTTTTGAGGCTTTGAAAAGCATGAAACTTAATAAAGCCCCAGGTAATGATGGTTTAACCACAGAATTCTAGTCCACTTTTTGGTGTGTAACTGATGACCTATTGGTTGATTTTTTAAATGAAGCTTTTGAAAAAGGTGAATTGTCTGCATCACAGACACAGGGAGTAATCACTCTAATTGAATAATGAGGTAAAAACCCTCTATACATTAAAAACTATAGCCCTATTTAAGATTCTCACTAAAGTTCTTGCCAAAATAATTAAAGAGATTCACCCCGAAATTATACAGGTTGACCAGGTTTATAGATACATTAATAATCGAAATATAGGCGAAGCAGTTCGTCTTATTGATGATATTTTGTTTCAGGCTTTGAATAACAATATAAAAGGCTATCTATAAGCGGTGGATTTTGAAAAAGCATTTGACCCTGTATCGCATGAGTTTATACAAAATGTATTAGAAATGTTTGGATTTTGTGTAATTTTTAGACAGTGGATCAAAACCTTGATAGTGGAGCATGTAGTTGTGTTGTGAATGGTGGCTTCACAACTGTTATTTTGATATACAGAGGTAAGACAGGGAGATCCCCTCTCGCCTTACATTGTTATAGTATCTATTGAATTATACTTGCAAACGTTATAAGAAATTATACAGGGGTTAGGGGTGTTTTGTTGGCTCAGAATGAAGTTAAACAAGTGCTGTATGCTGATGATGTATCGATTTTTGTACGAGATGAATGGTCCTTAGAAAGACTTTAATTAGGTGGTCTGTCTATGACAGATCACCTATTGATTTCGCCAGAATTTTCTTTCTTTATTCTTTATTTATTAGGTGGTCTGTCAACGACAGATCACCTATTGATTTCGCCAGAATTTTCTTTATTCTTTATTAGGTGGTCTGTCAACGACAGATCACCTATTGATTTCGCTAGAATTTTCTTTCTTTATTTATTTATTTATTCTTTATTAGGTGGTCTGTCTATGACAGATCACCTATTGATTTCGCCAGAATTTTCTTTCTTTATTCTTTATTTATTCTTTATTAGGTGGTCTGTCAACGACAGATCACCTATTGATTTCGCCAGAATTTTCTTTCTTTATTCTTTATTTCTTTATTTATTTTTATTTCTTCCGTACACTTTTTTGTACACACGTTCACTCGAAATCGACATGGTCAATTTCCTTCAAATTTCTTTCAGTCATTAAGTTCTATGATTTCAAGTTAAATCAACTTTTTCAAGGTCATTGGGCCATCGTGACGTCATCCAGGCGCCATTTTGTAAAAATCAGGTCATTATCATATCTCGATAACGAGTCATCAAAAATCAACTATATTTGGTATACATCAACTTCAGGTCTACGGTCAACTAAAAATTTCATCAAATTCTGCGCGTGCACCTCGACGCGCACGTACGCGCGCATTAAAATTTTAAAATGCTCAAATTCGTTCCAAATTAATTTTTCATACGTTTCAGGCCATTTTAAGCATTTTGCAAAAAAACGCGCGCGCGCGTTTTTGCGCGTAATTGCATCTTTCAACATAGAATCGCCAAATTTTTTTATATCAATGCACCGATAATATAATTCTGAACAATTTGATACCTTGATCAACCTTCTACGACAAGTATTAACGAAATTATCATCCGTTCAACTTTGCAGCACGTGTGCGCGCGAGCTCTCACTACAGGCCATATATGGGCAAAAACATATCTATTAAAAATTCACTGTATCTCTTTAAATAGTCCGTGACCCAAATTTTTTTTTCATATATCGATAGAGTATGAGTTGTAGATTTGATTTCATGTCACCATTGTCCCTCAATTTGATCATGACGTCATCAAAATTGCGCCTAAACTGAAAATTTCATTTTTTCAAAAATGACGTCATCAAATTTATGCAAATTTGATCATAACTCCGTGAATATTGATCATTTTTCGCCCAGATTCCGATATGTTGTAGTTTAGAATGTACACTTTCTTGTCAATTAACATGAATTTTCATTTTGAAAAATGCATCATGGTGTAAAATTGCGATGAAAAGAGGCATGTAATCTCTTAGGGACATGACTTTTTCTCAAAACTAGATTCTACATTCCTCTATTTCGTGAGCTATATCTCCATTTTTTCTTGTTAGTTATCCCTGAGCTTTTGGTATGATGTAGCTGAGATTCTAAGCTTTCGGGTTTGTGCCCTCCATTTTTCGATCAGATGCCAGGATCATGCCCGTTTTTCGCTTGCAAAATTGGATTTGTAATTCTCAAATTTGCTTACGTGTAATCTCTATGGGAACGTGTAATCTTTATGGGGAATATCGTGGCTTAATGGATAACGCACTTGACTTGAGTTCTCGGGGGCGCAGGTTCGAGTCCTGGGGGTGAACAAGATGATTTTTTTTTTCTTTTTACCACCTCGTACATGATCCTTTATGATAATTAAAAGGTATGAAAGTTAAAATTTAGCAAGATTAAACAGATTATAATTGCTTTTTTCATATCACATGTATTTTCATATATCAAAGAGACCCTTTTCACAGTGCTTTATCATCTCCCGTCTTTCACAAGTATTCCATCCATAATGAACATTCCGTTGTCATCATGAAGATCATATTGATCTGCTTGAACATGGTAATAGTGATCATGATGGCGAGAATAAGGACAGACGACCTAATTCGTCCGCATGACGAATTAAAATCTAGTTACTTTTTGATGTTTTTGGTAAATTAAGTGGTCTCATATTAAACAAGGATACCATTAATTTAATGAGATTAGGAACCAGTACAAACCAGGACTCTGTCCCAAAAGGATGGAATATGGTTAAAGAAGTGAAGATTTTGGGAACATATTTTACTATGGATGTGGAGGTCAAAGAAGAAATGAACTACAAATAAATATTAAGCAAAATAAAAAAGTTATTGAGTTTGTGGAAGCAAAGAGATTTGACCATATTAGATAAAATTTATCTTCTAAAAACTTGTGTCTCATCTTTGATTGTGGTCCCGAAGTGGGTTTATGTGGAACAACCGCGTAGCCAGGATTTCATTTTGGAGGGGGCGGTAAATGCACGCGAAGCGTGCCAACTCTTACAGAGCGCGCGAAGCGCGCTCCCTAGGGGGTGGGTGCAGGGAGGGGGAGTTTCCCCCTCCCTTGCGAAGCTTTTGGTGTTTCATAAATTAAAATGAAAAGGAGCCGTCTCTCTTGTCTCTAGTATCTATATCAGCTCCAATTCAGTTGACTATATTGTGATTTTGAACCTGGTTTTCATGAACCTTGTTTTAAAAAAAGATTGTGAACGCACAAAAAAGGAATACAATGGAGGAAATTAAAATGATAATAACCCCGCGCGAAGTGCGGAAGCTACAGCGTTTTATCAATTTTTTTGCCATGAAAAGGGTCCCGAGAAAAGGATTCTCAAACATACAGTATATTGAATACTTCCCTTGAAAAGATCAGATTTAATTACAAACAATTCAGCGACAGTGCATATCTTTAACTCGCAAAACAGAGGAGAAGAAGTGTATATGCCAGGAGGAAGATATTCCTCCCCGCGCAGAGCAACGAAACTCTGAAATTTCAAAGGGCGGATGTTTCATCAAAATAATGCAGATATCTCCAATACCCCATCGGCTCTAATTCAATTAATTTTCTAAGATTATTGAACTTCATTAAAAGGAAAATAGTGCGCAAAAAGTTGAAACTTCTGTGATTTATTGAAATTATATAAAAAGGATGGCTAATTTCCTTGACTTATCCTGAAGCGCTTCATTTTGAATTATAAAGAAACTTAAGAGTCATTCAAAATTTCAAACTGAGGGCGCAAAACAGGACAGGAGATGAATGTATAGGGAAATGACATGAAGTTTAATAGAATTTGATAAAAAATATTGTACTTTTTTATTTAATACCCTTATACGATACGATTTTTATACCTTCCTCTTTTTGGATTAGGAACCTGTTTGCCCCCAAAATTATGGTTGTTTAGTAATGAGCTGAAAAGCGGGAGAAGTTGACTTTATGGAGGTGACGGCAGAAATTGATATAAAGATTTTACCCGCCCGGAGCCGACCCGACCAGAAGTTGCGCGATCAATTAAAAAAAAAGATAACTTCATATACTTCGGCCTAACCTTATTCTAATTCCATGCCCTAATGTATACATTTGAACTTTAACTGGCAATAAACACATATAGCTGAGGTAGAAAAACAGGGTTAGAAAAAGGGTGGGGGAAACAATGGAGATCTTCAATTTTGTCATTTAACCGCGCGCAGCGCGGAAGCAAAATTCATATATAAATTTAGAGCAAGAGTGAAGGAGTTTCTCTTTTGAGAAAAAAAAAAGAATAAAAAGAAAAAAAACACAAAGCTACCTTTCTTCCCTTTCCTCCCTTCCCTTTTCCTTTTCTCCTCTCTTTTTTCCCTTATTTTTTTTTCTTTTTGGGGACGTTTTGGGGGGGGGCAACCGCCCCCACCGCCCCCCTGGCTACGCGCCTGATGTGGAAATAGAAAGAATCACATTCGAATTTATTCGGAATGGACAAGATAAAATAAAAAGAAACACAATGTATCAAAACTATGAAAATTGAGGTTTACGAGTAACAAATTTTGAAGTTTTTATTAAAGTACAACGTGTAATGTGGATGAATAGATTAATATATTGTAACAATCAGATGAATGGAAAACGCTGTTCAATAGTTTAAGTAAATCAATTGGTGGTGTGTTCATTTTTCAATGTAATTATAATACCGCCAAGATCAAAGCAAAGTTACCAACATTCTATGTTGAAATGTTAAGAGTTTGGCAAGGAATGGAATAATGAAGGACAAAGGAGAATTATTGTGTTTCAAGCACTATAATATTTGATAACAAACATGTATGTTTTGATAGCAAAATGGTATTTGATGTAAAACTCTTTATACTCATAACATATTTAAACTTATTCAGTATCTTATTTTTCAAACCGCGGTTTGGTCTCTAATGATATTTTAAAAATATATGGTATTGTGACGAAGTAGTCCTCACAGTAATTCTTTCTAAATGATAGGTGTGTACCTAAGATTGAAGTATGCATGTGAAAGTCCTAATAGTATATACAGTAACCCATTTCACATGCCAGAATTTACGTTCTTGTCCTTGATATGTCAAGGGAGGGATAAACATTCATTACCCCTGTCTGGAAAAACACAGTTTATGTAAGAAAGTACTAAACTGCCATTGGTCAGAAAGAGTTTCTCTTTACAAAACTTTAGTTCATTTCCAGACACTTATGCAAGATAGCCCTATAGTATCATTGGCCAAAAGTGGTTATTCTTTGTAACTCTTTGTATCTATCTCCAGACAAGGAACAACTTAACTTATGTAAGGGACTCCTATGATGTGATTGGTCCAAAGAAGGTTCGTTATGTATTTCTTTAAAGGCACCTCCAAATGCTTATGTAAGGTGGTAGTGTGAGATGATTGGTTCCAAGTAGTTTATCTATGTATCCCTTTATCTCCACCCCAAGCTAAGGAATATTATAACTTATATAAGTCAGTCCTGAGCCGTGATTGGCTAGAGTAGTTTATGTAATTTCAGACAAGGAGAAACATAGGGTAGATAATTCTCTATATATTCCTTTATATCTTTTTATGTAACAGTGGGTTACATTTATGTAACGGTACGTTATAAGTAGTGGAAGGAAAGTGACTTTTAGTCAGAAGATAGTATAGCTACGAAAGAGAGGGAGACGTATGTCTCAGAGCTGGTATTTTATTGCGCTTGTGTTGAAATATATACACATGTGCGTTGAAGATTCATCTTGAAGTCTTGAACCTGTAATAAAATCAACTTCTTCTCGCAAGCTTTTAGTCACGGGTATTTCTTTGCGTCAAGGCGAGAATATACTTCAGCTTGATTTCGTGACATTTTGGTGGCAGCGGTGCATATCGAAAACTTGCATACAGTGTAGCGGACATGTAAAAACATAGCAGACGACGTTTGCAGACCTCGCGATCATCGTATGACTAGCGGTGCAGAATGTTCCATTGTGGCTTTATGGGGGAGATAGCATTACAGAGGGATAAAATGTATACACAAATAATGTTTCAGCGTTGATTCACAATATTTTGTGTCGATTTCATAAATTATTGTTGTTTGAACATTTAAAACATAATTATAAAGTGAAAGGAATAAGCAAAACTTAATTTTCAGACTTACCTATGCAGTGGTAAGCTAGGATGCACCCCTCGTATACATAATTGACCCGTCACAGTTTTCAGAGACATATCCAACTTTCAGAGAATAAAATTGATTTTTGTTGGCAAAAATAACGGTATCTGATATATTTATATCTATAGTTCGGACTGACAATGTATATATATTTATACATACCTAATAAAATGTTCAGCACTGCAATGGAAAGAGCTAGAAAACCGCTGTGACTCGAACAACACACCGACGTACACAAAAACTCTGTCCAGCCCTATATGTTGAATGCACGTCGAGTGTAGGATTGCTCTTCCGACATCACTATCACAAAGAAAATCTCCTCTGATTTGATGATAAAAGTGCACTATTTCCTTATTAACCAATCTCCGTGGTTCTTTAATGAGTATTTGCCTTACAATGTGCCCTTTATTATCATCTGGGCGGAAATTCTTGATACCATCACCCACCGATGTGACGACGGATATAATCCACCCGGGTACTATAAAAATGTCCCCCAAACCCATTATCCCAATACATATTCCTGACTATGGATGGTTTTGAGTGATTTTAATGTAATAAAGTGCCACATTTCCCACCAATTGAATTAAAAAAAAATTATGGTCATCTGATAGAAGAAGTTGTTAACATTCATTTCAGGGGGGCGGAAATTCTATATGAATCAACACTTGTCCTTGATACACATTTGTTTGTGAAAAAAGGGTATGATGCAAGGGAATTCTGCGTGTTATAAGGGTGCGCGCGTGCAGCGAGGACCTTCTGTCCGCTAGTTTTCCATATGGATCGAAAAATTTCCCACAGAACAGTTTCGTCGAAAAGACTGATTAAAAGGCAGTGCCAGTAGCTAACGGATCTGGTAGGCCAACGTTCGGTGACGGCGAGTAATTAGAAACAAAGATTGTGAGAACGAGAATTGCTCACAGGAATTCGATACTACGAACTGGTAAAAAATCGGCAGCAAAGATAATTAGTTCAGCAAACTGAAAAGCTTCTATTCAGTGCAGCATCCAACAGGCTTATACTACAGTTATTTGCAAAGCCTATTCAAAGACGCTTTAGCAGAGTTAACAGATTTACAAAGGTCTGGAATGAGAACTTGGTTGTCTGGTGCTATCCAACAAATGAGAGCAGTAAGCTAACAAGTAGCAGTTAAAGGGCTTCTGGAGAAAGCAGACCTGGAAGAGAAAGCACAACTGGGAGTGGAAGCAAGACTAACTGTTGCAGACTGGGGACAGATGACAGATTGAGAGGCTCGTAAAAAGGCTGACTGAGGGCAGATGGTTGCTGGACAGATCAAGACGGAGCTTCCAGTCCAAAAGAGTCAAGGCCAATTCAGGACACTGGAAAAAAGGGTAAGTGAGCTCTTAGTAAGACAGTGAGCAAGGCAGAGTTAGGCATCATAAAGATATTATTAGATGATTATTTGAAATATTACATGGTGATTATTTCATTTAGATTACAATGATGAGTGATGTATCTAATTTAGCGCAGCTAAAGGTTAAAAGATTAAGAGAAATGTGTGAAGAACGGGGGTTGCCATTTGAAGGTTTGAATAAGGATGGATTAGTAAGGGCACTAAGTGAAGATGTGTCAGATTCTAACCCCCTTAATATTGAAGACAATGATACTAGTGCAGCTAAGCCTAGTGAGACTAATGAGGACGAAGATCCCCGAGATAGCGTACCTCAAAACCAAGACAATGAAACAATAATGATGATGAAAATGATGATGGAAATGCAAGCAAAGACGATAGAAGCGCTAAATTTGCAGGGGCAGCGCGAAAGAGGAAATGCGCAACATATGGGGGTCAAGCCAACGCTACCCAAATTTGTCGAAGGGGAAGATATTGATGTTTTTCTTCGTACATTTGAAAATTTGGCTAAATTATATCAGTGGCCAGAGGAAATTTGGGCATGTCAATTGGTCCCACTACTCTCAGGTAAGGCAAGAGAGGCATACACCAGGATATCCCCTGATTACGTAGGTAATTATAATGTAGTGAAGGAGGCAATTTTGAGAAGGTATGACCTCACTGCCGAGGCATACAGGGTAAAATTTAGGGATCACTACGTTAAGAGGGACGAGACGTACTTAGAATACTCTGTACAGTTGACCGACTTGTTTAGTAGGTGGCTAGAGGGTGCAAATGCCGCCTGGGATCTAAATAGGCTGAAACAAGAGATCCTTAAAGAGCAGATGCTCACAAAGGTCCCCTATGATCTAAAGGTATGGTTATTGGACCACGAACCAGATACTCTAGAAGAGATGGCCAGGCTCGCTGATCAATATATGACTAGTCGAAAGACTAAGTCAGGAGGGGGAAAACCAGGGGGTTATAGCCCAATGAGAAATATGGGAGCCCCAGCAAATTGGTGGAAGGGAGGATCGGTCCCAATATTCTAGTAATGGGAGAGGAGATAGGGCCAATCAAAACAAGATATATACCCAAGGTAATAATAGGCTCCAAAGATGTTACAAATGTGACAAATTAGGTCACATTGCTGTAAATTGTCCTAACAAGCCCAGTGATTCGCGAGAAAGAAATGAGAAAAATCAGAGAACATATCTGTGTAGGACTCGGACAGTAGAAAGGGAAACCCATAGCGGGTTAAGAAATTACATGAGTAAGGCTATGTTAGGAGGCAGGGAAATAGAGTTGCTGAGAGATTGCGGCTGCACACACTCATTAGCTCGGACGGATTTGGTGGATCCCAATCTGGTCATACCTGGGGAAACACTTGAGATAAAGGGACTCCTGGCTGGAACAGTGGTTTCCGTTGCCAGAGTATATCTCATTAGCAAGCCCTATGGAATAGCTGGATGGGTTAAAGTAGGATTACTAGATGTCCTACCAGTTGACCTAATACTGGGTAATGAGCTAGTTGATGATGTAGAATTGGTCATCCCTCAGGCAACTAATCAGGCTGCGAGTTTAGTCGTAACTCGTAGTAAGACTAGAGAAGAAAGCGCAAAGGCAGCTAAACAGGAGGAAGAAATTAACAAGTTAGGAACAAAGACTACCAATTTGTTTGAGAAAGAGGAGGCTAACAATAAAAAGGGGCAAGGTAACAAAAGGGATGAAAAGGGTGGAGAGATAGATTCTGGTGAGGGTAGTGAAAGGGAAGAAAACGTAGTAGACAAAGATCTCCCTTTTCCAAGTCCACATTAACTGTCTAGACGTAGAAAGGAGTAAACTCATTGAAGCTCAACAGGAGGATGAATCCCTAAAATCTACATGGGAGAAAACAGTAGATGAGGAAGAAACAGAGCAGAGTAGAAATTGTTTCTATATTAGTGATGGGGTCCTAATGCGAAAGTGGGCAAGTAGAAATACAAACGAGGAGGAAGTCCATAGGCAAGTAGTTGTCCCAAGAAAGTTTAGGATGAAACTTCTGGAAATAGCCCATGACAACTTAACGGGTGGACACTTAGGGGTAAAGAAAACACAACAGAGGCTGTTGCAAAATTTCTACTGGCCAGGATTATTCCAAGATGTAGCGGAATATTGCAAAACATGTGGGCCATGTCAGAAATGTGTGGGGCAATCAAAACGAGGGAAAGCTAAACTTGTATCTGTACCAGTAATTGGGCCCCCATTCCGCAAGGTAGCTATGGATATAGTTGGCCCCCTTCCTCGAACCAAAAAGGGAAATAGATTCATCTTAGTGGTGTGCGATTATTCAACGAGATACCCCGAAGCTGTCCCTCTCTCTTCAATCGAGGCTGAAAAAGTAGCAGATGAGTTGGTAAAGATATTCAGTAGGGTTGGGATTCCAGAGGAGATTCTCTCTGATCAGGGAGCTAATTTCATGTCCCATTTAATGAAACAACTGTGTGCTAGTCTCGGAATTAAGCAAATGAGGACAAGCCCTTACCATCCCCAGGCAAATGGACTAGTTGAACGATTCAATGCCTCCCTCAAGAATATGTTAAGACCATACTGTCTAGAAAGGGATGCAACATGGGATGACCTCATCCCCTTCATGCTTTTTGCATACCGGGAAGTCCCACAAGAATCAACAGGATTCTCCCCCTTTGAGTTACTATATGGGCACAGAGTTAGGGGTCCCCTTGATGTAGTACGAGAAACATGGACGGGAGAGATACCTGGAAATGAAGGTATTGTTTCATACGTGTTAGATATGAGAGAAAGGCTAGGGGAAATGACAAAAGCAGCTCAAATAAATCTATCTGAAGCTCAAACCAGACAGAAAGTATGGTATGACAGGAAAGCGCGAGTACAAGAGATAGAGGTAGATCAACAAGTACTAGTGTTGCTTCCAACTTCTAACAATAAGTTGATAGCAAAATGGCAGGGCCCCTATCGGGTGATACAGAAAATAAGTGATGTAAACTATGCAGTAGAAATGGGGGACAAAAGAAAGAAACACAGGGTCTTCCAAGTAAACATGCTGAGACCATGGAGGGACAGACAGGAGTTAGTCTTGTTCGCAGACATAGTCGATAGTGAAGAAGATGAAGATTTGGAAACCTTTGTCGAACCACTGACTTATGACCCCAATCCAAGCGAGGTAGAAATACCTGACCACCTGGCTGCTGAACAGTCCGAACAATTGTCGGTCATACTAGATGAGTATTCAGACATACTGAGTGAAAGACCAGGGAGGACTGACGTTACAGAGCATGATCTGAAGACTAGTACTGACATACCAATTAGACAAAAGGCGTATCGCATCCCCCACACAATCAAGAATAAAGTTAAGGATGAACTTAACATGCTTAAGGAAATGTTAGAGGCAGGAATTATCACAGAGTCAGATTCACCTTATGCGAGTCCACTAGTGATTGTGAAAAAGAAGGATGGAGCACTGAGATTATGCGTTGATTATCGTAAGCTTAATGAAGTAACCGAATTCGATGCATATCCAATGCCTAATATAGAAGAGATTATTGATCAATTAGGACAGGCTAAGTACATAACCACCATGGACTTGACAACGGGGTATTGGCAGGTCCCTCTAACTGCTGAAGCTAGCAAAAAGTCTGCATTAATCACCCCTTTTGGTCTTTACCAATTTCAGGTGATGCCATTTGGAATGCAAGGCGCGCCCGCCACCTTCCAGCGATTGATTGATAGGGTATTGCGCGGCGCCAGTGATTATGCTACTGCGTACATTGATGATATCATTGTATTTAGTAAAACATGGGAGGAGCATCTGACACATCTACGATAAGTACTAGATAGGTTGAGAGATGCTGGTCTGACAGTAAAGCCCAGTAAGTGCAAATTTGCACGACAAGAAGTGTTGTACTTGGGATTTGTTTTGGGAGGGGGCAGTGTAAAACCAGAACCAGCTAAGATAGAAGCTGTGGTGAATGCTGCACAGCCAGTCACAAAGACAGATGTTAGGGCATTTCTAGGGCTTACTGGATATTATAGGAAATTCATTCCTAATTATAGTAAGGTGGCAACCCCTCTCACAGATCTTACAAAGAAATCTGAACCAAGACTAGTAAAATGGAATGATAAATGCACACAAGCATTTCAGACACTAAAGCTAGCATTGACACAAGCTCCTGTGCTCAGGAACCCAGATTTTGATAAGGAATTCATTGTCCAAGTAGACGCATCTGACCGTGGTATTGGGGCAGTCTTGAGTCAGAAAAATGATGAAGGCGAAGATCATCCCATTGCATACATCAGTAGAAAACTTCTACCAAGAGAAGTTGAATATGCCATTGTGGAAAAAGAGTGCATGGCGATAGTGTGGAGTGTACGCAAATTCCAACCATACCTTTTTGGTAGACAGATTGTGGTTCAAACTGATCACAATCCACTTAGATGGCTACAGCAAATGAAAAATGATAATGCTAGGCTAATGAGATGGAGTCTAGCACTCCAAGCCTATCCAATGAAAATTGAGCACAGGAGTGGAGCGAAGAATGGTAATGCTGATGGCCTATCTCGCATGTAAAATCATGGACAGCAGGCCATTAAGTTTAGTGTAAATATTTGTAAATTTGTATTTTTGTATTGTGTGATAGTGTGTTCTAACCTATTGTAAGATTTTCCGTAAAATCACCATGATGGTTTCAGATTAAGTCGTAGTACGATTGACAAATAATAAAACCTGCCTTGCCTAAATCCAAGAGCTCACTTTAAAGAACCCTATTTGAACTGTTATAATTATTAATTGGAACGCATGATTCAACTTTGGAGGACATGACATATCCTAGAACCCGGAGACCGGATGAACTCTTAAAATATCAAAATATAAACTGGAACTCAAGAACTGTAAATATATCTCCACCAGTATTCAATTATTGACATTTACCATTGTTCAATATGTTGTTTGACTTTGACAGTTAATTTGGAAATTAGATATGGAGGATATTCATAATTTGTGATGTTTGTACATTTGAAATGGTATTATGTTTTACAAAATAGTCAGTGGATGCTGATTTTATGACATTAGATTTGAATAATTATTGCACTGGTTATTTGGTAGGAGTTAAGTTAAAGAAAATGAAAACAGGACAAATGAAAAGAAAATAGTTCATGTTCATCCCATCCCGTTTTCATTATCTGAAGGAGGGGGATGTCTGTGACGAAGTAGTCCTCACAGTAATTCTTTCTAAATGATAGGTGTGTACCTAAGATTGAAGTATGCATGTGAAAGTCCTAATAGTATATACAGTAACCCATTTCACATGCCAGAATTTACGTTCTTGTCCTTGATATGTCAAGGGAGGGATAAACATTCATTACCCCTGTCTGGAAAAACACAGTTTATGTAAGAAAGTACTAAACTGCCATTGGTCAGAAAGAGTTTCTCTTTACAAAACTTTAGTTCATTTCCAGACACTTATGCAAGATAGCCCTATAGTATCATTGGCCAAAAGTGGTTATTCTTTGTAACTCTTTGTATCTATCTCCAGACAAGGAACAACTTAAATTATGTAAGGGACTCCTATGATGTGATTGGTCCAAAGAAGTTTCGTTATGTATTTCTTTAAAGGCACCTCCAAATGCTTATGTAAGGTGGTAGTGTGAGATGATTGGTTCCAAGTAGTTTATCTATGTATCCCTTTATCTCCACCCCAAGCTAAGGAATATTATAACTTATATAAGTCAGTCCTGAGCCTTGATTGGCTAGAGTAGTTTATGTAATTTCAGACAAGGAGAAACATAGGGTAGATAATTCTCTATATATTCCTTTATATCTTTTTATGTAACAGTGGGTTACATTTATGTAACGGTACGTTATAAGTAGTGGACATGGTGGAAGGAAAGTGACTTTTAGTCAGAAGATAGTATAGCTACGAAAGAGAGGGAGACGTATGTCTCAGAGCTGGTATTTTATTGCGCTTGTGTTGAAATATATACACATGTGCGTTGAAGATTCATCTTGAAGTCTTGAACCTGTAATAAAATCAACTTCTCGCAAGCTTTTAGTCACGGGTATTTCTTTGCGTCAAGGCGAGAATATACTTCAGCTTGATTTCGTGACAGGTATTATGATGTTCTGCCAATTGGGTGGAAACGTTCATTCAGGCTTAATCCATTAATCAGTAATCAGCCCCATGACGTCCATATCTCTTTAGAACTATTGGGAAGAAATGTAGATCTGTTCAAAGCAATTATATAGATATTTTATTAACGGTTTAAAAAAGACAGATGACATGCATAAAATCAAATCGCATTTTCTCAGGTTTAACAGTAAAACAAATTCGGCATATTTTAATGAAACCTCGTTTTTCTACCGTGCATTGTAAACTTAGGGAATTTCAGTTTAAACAGCTGCACGGGGTTATTTACACAAATGATAAACTTCATACAATAGGTTATATTTCATCTATAACATAAAATGTTCGTTTTGTTACCAAGAATTTGAAACTCTTGATCACTTATTTAAAAGTTGCCCGAATGTTCAAGCACTTTGGAAAGATATTGGACATAAATTAAGGTTAAAAGAATTGGAGAATCTCTCCATGGAATACACTTTGTTAGGGATTAGTGGAAGTTCAAATAGGATAAAATGTTTAAATACAGTAATTTTAATAGTTAAAAAAGAGATTTATTCTGCAAAGCAGGAAGCTGTTTTGCCACCTGTTGGAATCATAATAAAACATTGTAGAAAATATAGGGAAGAGGAATATAAGATTGCACAAGAGAGGAATACCTTGGCAATACATCTCCAAAAATGGGAACAAGTTGATTTATAGAGTAACGAATGGATGCGTATATATATTTCATTTGTATTATTACTTTTTTTTCTTCTCCAAGTATGTAAATGTATCAAACAATGTTTTGTAATATTAGTCTTATGTTATTATGTAATTTTCAGTGAGTGTGATCAAATGTTACCTTTAATAATTATTTGCAATATTTATTTCGTCTTGTAATGTTTTGTGATACATGTAGGATATGTTTGTTCTTATCCGGCCTTCTTCTTTTTCTTCTTCTTATCATCATCACTAGTATTATTATTACATGTATTATTATCATTATTAGTGAGTAGTAGTAGTTGTAGCAGTAGTAGTAGCAGTAGTACATGTAGTATCGGTGGTAGTAGGACTTAGCTGTTTTAATTCGGTTTAGAATCATTTTGAAACAATTATAAGTGGGAAACAACTGGACTTCTACATGATGTAGATTCTCCTTCGTTTTGTACTATTGTCTTTTCTTATCATTGTTATTACCGCTTACTGAATTAATTTTGGCTAAATATTGCCCAAATTCTAGGTTTTTCACCTCCTTGTGTTTCCAAACGCTACTGCAAAACATGTTCGGATTTAATTCATATGACTGCTCTCTGTACATGAAGGGCCGTGTAGTATGAACAGTGGCTGTAGATTGCATGCGGAGGTCATGGTGGTGTGGGGAGACTCGCCAGTGTCTGACGCTCATATCTACTTCTTCTTCTTCTTCTTCTTTCCTTGGTTGGCAACCAGTCAGGATTGACTATTTTTGCCACAGCTTTTGTTCATTTTCAACAGCTTGTTATTCCTTTTATTTTTCTTTTCTTTTCTTCTGTTTTCTTTTCTTTTCTTGTTATTTTTTTCTTTTTTCTTTTTTCCTCTTCTTTTTTTTTTCTTTTTTTTTCTCTCTTCTCTTTTTTTTCCTATTCTTTTTCTTTTCTTTTCTCTTTTTTTTTTCATTTCTTTTTTTTTCTTTTCTTTTCTATTGTTCTCTTTTTTCTTTTCTTGTTTCATTTTTTCTCTTTTCTTTTCTTTTCTTCTTATATAGACATATTGTATTTTTTGTCCTTTTAAAATAAGAATTTTCCTTTTTTTTTTTTTTTTTATGCGTTCTGTTTTAAGTTCTTGCAGCACGTTGTATTTTCTTCTGCTACATTAAGCTGCAATAGAGAAAACAAAAGTAAACTGGATGTGTGGCCTGATAAAACTTCAGGTTTCGGGACACCGAAAACTAAAGTATGGGATGAAAGTGCAAAAAAAAAAAAAAAAAAAAAAAAAAGCAAACAAACTTGAAAACAAAACCAAACAAACCAACAAATAAACAACAAAACTTCTCTCTTCATTCTTAACTCCTTTCTGTCCCCCCTGACAAATCACCAAATTAAAGAACTCGGATAATTAGCAACGGGTAAGGAAGGGAAAAAAGAATATGGGGGGAAAAAAAAGAGAGAAAAACAGGGCTATCTGTTGTCGATGTAGTAAAATGACATATAATCAAAATGTATAGGACCATAGGAAAGTGAGTAAAAATCGACCATGTGTCTGCATCTTCTTCTGCTTTGTGTCTCCCTTTTTTCATAGATTTAACGCTTGTAGAAAAAAAAATAATAATAATAATGAATAAATAAATAAATAGAAAATACAAAATAAGGGGGCGGAGAAAATTCAGACTATATAATCGTTTCGTTCTGAGAACGTAACGGACCAATGCAGATTGGGTTTCTACCTTAGTACTCTTTAAGAGATCCATTATTTTTGGGGGGGTTGATAGATTTGTTTCTGTAAGTAGCATGGCTCTCTCTATTATATATTTGGGACACTCGATTAAAAAATGCTCAACTGTTTCTAATTTGTTGGGCCTACATGTATCACAAAGTCCCGAGGGGTGTATATTAAGTCTTTTTAAATCGTAGTTCAATCCTATTACACCAAAACGGAGTCTGTGGATAATGGTTTCGTGGAATCTACTTAGGGAACAAAAAAAGGGAGAGTTAACAGTGGGATGGTATAGTTTAAGTAGGCGATGGGATTCATTCCATCTTTTTTGCCATTCTAGAGTGTATCTTTTGAAAATGAGATGTTTTATTTCTGTTAAAGATAATTTGTTGTTGACTTCAATTTTTTTCTGCAATGCATTTTTTGCTATCGTGTCCGCCATCTCGTTTCCACTAATACCGCAGTGGCTGGGGATCCATTCAAAGTTTATGTCTATGCCTAAAAATGTTAAATTTGTTAGTAGGGTAAGAATTTCTGAGACAAAAGGTATTTCTTTTTGTTCTGATATTGCTACTAGGGAGCTTAATGAGTCACTAAAGATTACTACTCCTACGTATACATCAAAAGTTTCTAACCAGTTGAGGGCTAAGATGATTGCTGCTAATTCAGCTCTATATGATGAAGTATAATCAGTGAGGCGTTTAGACTGGGAGTAATGGAAAGCTGGAACGTAAAAGGAGGCAGCACATGCTCCAGTGACGGGTTCTTTGTATCCATCTGTGTAAATATGGAGTTGATTTGACCATTTTGAATTCATAAGATCGAGGCTCGTTTGTTTTTGATATAAAGGATGGTCATGTTTATTTAGTTCCTTGTTCAGTTCTATTGAAACCTTCGGGTGTTGAAAAAGCCATGGAGGAAAAGCGTATCTACATGATTCTACAGAGTAGTTTATTTTCTCTGCTCTGATTCCAAAAGGTTTATTATTTTTTTGAGTTTTGGATAAATCGAATTGCCAGCACGGTTTTATATTAAGCAAAATTGGATGGTCTTCATGTGTTTCAATCTTTGTTCTGAACTTATCTGTGAGTGCTTTTCTTCTCAGGTTGAGGGGCATTTCCCCGAGTTCAGCCTGCAGGGCTTCTAGTGAGGTAAGAGGGAGCCCTCCAACGCAAATCCTTAATGCTTGATATTGAACTGCATCTAATTTTGCTTTTATTGTTTGGGATGCACTATCATAAGCCTCGCACCCATAATCCATTAGCGATCTTATTATTGCCCTATAAACAATGAGGAGGGATTTGGAGAAGCTTCCAAATGAAGTTCCAGTAAGGCTTCTGAGAATGTTAAGTTTCCTTTTACACCTTGTCACTATATCCTCGATATGGGCATGCCATGTAAGTCGGTGATCAAAAGTGACACCTAAAAACTTTTTAACAGAGTTGAAAGTTAGACGATTTTCTCCTAGTTTTATCTCAGGGCAATTATTTTTTGGGGCTTTTGTAAATAAAACCAGAGCAGTTTTATCAGAGGAAAGACGGAAACCCCATTTATTAAACCATACGTGTAATTTGTTAAGATATTCTTGAATTTTTTTTGAGGTTACATCTAATTGATTACCGGACATCCAAACTGCTATATCATCTGCATAAATGGATGTGGTGATTGGATTGATGATAGGGATGTCCCTCATCATAATATTATATAATATGGGACTAAGTGTACTTCCTTGTGGGAGTCCGTTTTGCATTACATATATTTTTGATTCACTCTTTCCAATTGTAACTTGGAATGTTCTATTAGAAAGGTAGTTGTAAAGAAAAGTTAGCATTTTACCTTTGATACCACACTGCAAAAGTTTGTAAATTAAACCTTTTATCCATAATCTATCGTATGCCTTTTCGACGTCTAAAAATAGAGCCAAAGTATGTTCTCCATTGTTGATAGTTTTTGGATAGTGTTTTCCAAATCAACAATACTATCAGTGGTGTTGTGGTTTTTTCGGAAGCCGCTGATTATGGGAGGCAAAATATTATGTTTTTCAATGTACCATTCAAGTCTTCCTTTAACCATACGTTCAAATATTTTGGAAAAGCATGAAGAAAGAGCTATAGGTCTATATGAAGAGACAAGTTTAGGATCTTTCTTTTTCTTAAGAATCGGAACGAGAGTAGAATGTTTCATTTCATGGGGTATATCTCCCGAGTTCCAAATTTTGTTCATTATTTTCAACATTACTTTTTTAGGTTTAAGAGGAAGATTTTGATAAACGATATAAGGGATGTTGTCTTTACCTGGGGCTGAATTTTTGCAGGTTTTGAGAACCTTTTCTAGTTCCAAAATTGTGAAAGATTCATTTATTACATGATCTAAACCTTCAGATTGTGCCTGAGAAATCTCCAATTCAAGGTTGGGTAATTGGTTTTTTGTTGGAAAGGTAGATGAGCCCATTTCCTGAAAATGAGTACCTAATAATTCTGATTTGTCTGAATCTTTTGTTATTACCTTATCATTTTCAATAAGTGCCGACATTCTGTTAGATTTCTTGCTACTCAAGCCGTTCATCCGTTTGATTGTTGCCCATAGTTTGCCTTCGGTGACGAAACGGTTGAGTTTTTTGCAGAATGAATCCCAATATTCCTTTTTCGTTTTACGTAGAATTTTTTGTGCTTCTGCCTTTTTTTCCTGGAAAGAGGCAAGATTTTCTACAGATATATGTCTTGTTAATTTATTTTTAGCTCTATTCCTCGCTTTGATGCTTTTGGTACATTCGGGAGTCCACCAAGGTATAGGATTATGCTGTCTTTTTGTGTTAGAAGGAACTGTCTTAAGGATAGTATCTGTAAGACTTTTGATGAAAAAAATATAAAATTCTTGAGAACTTTCAAAATTAATGAATTCATCCATCAATTCTTCACATTTCTTTGCGAAATCAACCCATTTTGTATTTTTGAAAGACCAAAATTTCATATGACTAGAATTTTCTTTTTGAGGTGTGGTGTCTTTAGAGATATCCATAAGAAGCTCTATCGATATAGGGAAATGATCACTGCCAAAAGAATTGTTGAGGACCTCCCAGGAACATCGGTTCGATAAAGCTGGGGAAGTAAAACTAAGATCCAAATTGGACATTTTTCCAGAGAGAGGATCGAGTCTTGTTCCTGAAAGATCGTTTAATATAACTAAATGGTGTTTATTAATGAAATCTTCTATGATAAGTCCGTTATGATCATTTTTTTCACTGCCCCAAAGGCTGTTATGGGAATTAAAATCTCCTAGTATGAGAAACCTATCAGAACCACAGGCTACAGTTAGTAATTTATTTAAAATATTTTCGTCTAATTTTTGACAAGGATTATAAAAGTTGACTATGCCAATATGTGACTCACCAAAATACACTTTTATATGTTGGATTTCATATTCTTCATCAAAATGAGGGGTTAAATAGTCGACCGTGTTGTGGATGTAAAATGCACACCCTCCTCTACTTTGATTTATACGGTTCCTGTGTATACATGTATAATTGGGAATGTTAAAAATATGATCTTCCCCAAACCAAGTTTCTTGTATGCAAATAATGTGATAGAATAAGTTGTGAGGGTTACTTAGGTATCTTATAAGTTCACTGCCATGGCAGTGTAGGCCCTGTGCGTTCCACTGCAATATTGCTAGGGACGCCATGATAAGAAAAAAACTAGCTACCTCCTTCTGCCTGTGGGGTAGGGGTAGATCCACTTCTAAGCAATCGTCCAGTTACCGATTCGACCAGAGCTAAAACTTATTTCTTTGTTTTTCCTTCCACAAAAATGAATATAAGATAAGTAATACAATTTATAATCTGTTCATTGTCTGCTGTTGTTAAAAAGTTACTTTTCGTTTGAGGCTCGTATCTATGTTCTTCTTTCCTTGTTTGTTCATAATTAAAATCCATTGGAACTTCTGTTTGTGGTGCCGTCTTTTTTGGGAAGGGTTCTTTTGGACGGACCACCGGAGGGGCGGATTTAGTTTGAGCTACAAGGGGATCAATTTGGTGCTTGTTGGTTGAGTCTACATTATGAGGCGTGGTCAAGTTATTGTCTGCTGTTTTTTCTTCGTTAGCGAGCATTTTTGCGGCGTTAGCATAGGTTGTGTTCTTTGTTACTTTTATGTGCTGTATTTTCTGTGCCTTTTTAGCCACGGCACATCCATCGTATGCTGCAGAATGTCTGCCCCCGCAATTGATACATTTCCTATCTTCTTTCTTTTGACATTCCTCAAAGGTATGTGCTTCTCCGCACCTAACACAACGTATCTTTGCTCTGCATTGAGCTATGCCGTGGCCAAACCGTTGACATTTGAAGCATCTTGAAGCACGGGGTACAAAGATCTTAACTGGGAAAATTTGAAAACACAAGTTTACTTGTTCGGGGAGATTTGTTTTATTGAATGTAAGAATTACACTTTTGAGGGGCACTTCTTCGATGGGACCATTTTCATTTTGTTTTGTTTTCTTAGTAATTCTCTTTGCAAAAGAAACTCCCTGGGTCTTAAGCTCCTGCTTGATTTCCTCTTCTGAGATAGCTGTAGAGACCCCATAAATAACACCCTTCACGCCGGCTCTCTTTTTTTCTATTTTTACTGGGATGTTGCCAATTTGGGTTATTTGTTGAAGAGCGGTCATTTGCTTTTGGTTTTTGCACTTGACAATAATGCTGTGAGGGAGAGAGATAATATTGTCAATTGGATTGGGACAAGTGCGTTTAATTGCTCTTGCTATTTCTATGGGATTTACGTTATTGAAATTCTTGTTTTTTTCTATTGGGCTAATATACAGAGTAAAATTGGCCCTTGTGTTTGTGGATGGGGTGCTGTGTATCGTAAAAGTTGTGTTGCTTGTACTATCTGACGAAGAGTCCGCCCTGGGCGTGATATTTTCCACGTCCAAGCTTCCTTCACGTCTTCGTTTGCCGCGAAATTTAATTTACGGTGATCGTGCGTACGTGACAGTCCGGAATTCATCGTCAGAGGTATCTTGCAATGGCGGTCCCGTTTTCGCGTGACCCTCTGTCATGATTGGTCCGCCGCTACAGGGCGGGGTTTTTGAAAACACGTGTTAACCTATGCGTTAGTGTGTGCGGAATGGAAATTAGTTAAAGGCCAACAAATCCTGCTTACCTTTGCTTTCTCTTTGCAGAAGAAATCCAAATATTGGTCCAAAAAGATCCGTAAAAGATGCGGCTTGATGAAAATTAACAATTCTGATAAAGAAAACCCCCCAAAAAAGGGAGGAAAGAAAAAGCTCCGCGAGAACCCTTCCTCTTCCGCGCGCGTGGCTAGTCGCAGCGACGAATGTAGACTCTTCACTAGTCGCTTTGTAGCTATTTTTGCAGAGATTGCCTTCGCCAGGGTGTAAAACGGAAACGCGCATCCGGGAGCTGGTACACATCAGGAGCCCTTTGTCGAGCATGTGTACCTCATCAGTGCAGTACTGGATCCCCAATTCATGCTTCACTGGGTCGATGTCGATGTATTTACTGACAACAATCTAGCCAACACCAGAGAAAATGTGAAGGATATGCTCATAGGTAAGCAAAGCGAACATATTTTGCTTATTCTTCACAGATGGGGATGTAGGCTTATCATATTTTTTGTGGGGGTTATACAAGATTGTAATTAGGAGATTGCAAATTTCATAAGAAAGGTTAAGGGAATTAGAGCACAAAAGACACAGACAAAACCAACTTTGCAAATATAAAAGTTTTAATATTGCTGAGATGAATTCTTTCACAAAGAAAATATCAGAATGCCTGCATAATAACTAAAAAAGTGAAGAGATTTTTTTTTTTTTTTGTTAATAACTTTTCATGCTTTCTTCTCCCTTATTTCAGGGGTTGTCATTGCAGAGGCTGAGCAAGTCAGCTCTGAACAGGAGAGGACTGAAGAGATCCCCAAGGCATAGAGTCGTCCAGCAGCGAAGACGAGGACATCCCAAGTAAAGTGCCACGGCTAAGTGTCAAATACAACTCTATCAGGCGTAGGTTCAAGAGTGGAGAGAAAGAATCTGCAAGAGCGCAATTGGCCAACTACCTCTCACTCACTGCTGATGATGGTCAAGATGCTATATCTTTCTGGCGGGGGGGTGGTATTGCCAGGATGAAGTACCCCTCGTTGTACACCGTAGCTCAGAAGATACTGGCAATTCCTGCAAGCAGTGCTCCGGTGGAGAGGGTCTTCAGTCGAGGAGGACTGATCATGCGTCCACACCGCGCGATAATTATTTAATTCATTAATTCACCACTTAATGAATAACCGAGAGTGCACGGACCAATACTGTTCATCTTGGTTCAAGGTCCTCAGCCGAGCGAGAAGGTTCACACATCTGCGCATGCTGGAAGTGGCATACATTCAGATCACCATACTGTGCCATCAGAAGAAGTTTGTGAGAATGCTTGCATTATTACTTGAGTAACCGGCTGGCAGCAAGACTATTTTTGTTTACTGTGACAGCTTATCACAGCTGGTCATTTTACGCGCGTATCGTTCCTTTGCTTCAATTATTATATTGTTTCGATTTGGCTTTCTGTTTATTCAATGCGATTTTACTCTGATGAGTGCATGTCGAAAAGCTTCAGTGTGTCCGTGTTCAGTGCTATTTTCCGATACCAAAGTTTATAGGATGAATCCAGTATTTGAAATATCTTTCACCTTTTTGTATGCCAGCATAGGATATTTTCAAAAAGGAAACTGCATATTTTGGAAAGGATCCATTCACACTTGAGCATACAACAATAGTATACAAAGGAGACAAAAAAACTTAAAGGTCCAAAGGGAATTTTAGTTCTGTTTTACAATAATGTTCATACATGAAATTGAATAAAGTATGAACATTTGGTATCATTTGTTTAGAGTAATACATTTTCTGCAAATTTTGTACACAACCTATTTGTAAAGATGGTACTATTGATGTAATGATGTTTGAATGAAAAGCAACAAATTGTTCATGCTTTTGTAAAATCTTGAAACAGGTAAGACCCCGTGGCATCAAAAACACATTATGTTGTATTTCTTGCAGGCACTGATATTTGCAAACGAGTCCTGGAAGTTCTGATTATTCGACTTATGCGACTTCGACTTAGAGTTAACTGTACATAATATTATTTACCTCAAAGTCAACAGCTTTCCCTTTACTTTGTTATCTTTTTCTCTTTAATTGTAATTGATAAAGTATTTGTTTATTTGAATCAATTGTTGTTTGGGTTAGTGATTGTTTTTGATTGATTGTATGATGTCAAAGTAATTTTAAAAGGTTTAAAGTAAACCAACAAAAATATTGTCATATTTCAATTTGTTGTTTACGTATTAAAATATGACATTATTTTGATTTGTATGTCGTATTTTAATTTGTTCACTTTAAAGCTTTTAGAGTAAACAAATTAAATATGACATTTTAATTTGTTGACTCGGACTCGGACCATGGTGACTCGGACTCGGACTCAGACCATGGTGACTCGGACTCGGACCATGGTGACTCGACTACAAGACTGCACATTAGACGCAATATCGATTCGATGGACTGTAATGATTTATATCTAAGCCTTAATTAAGTAAGCTTTTCCTTATTCAATATGTACGCGATATGTTTGAACAAGAGGAGCGCCTCACCTGCAGTCTCACCTGCATCGCGCGATTCAATATAACAGCAGTGCTGACTTTGAAAAACACTATAAAATAATTATTAAAAAAAACACCATTTATGAAATGATACAATACTACGTTCATTGACAATAAATTACATTTTACCTTGATCATGCGACCTAGTAAGACTTGTCAGTGATACGTGATAACCCCTTTATCCGCATTTTATAAACTATATCTATAAACTTTGACAGTTATGACATCAATCTAATAATTACCTCCGAAATGGCCAAAGTTCAATGACCGTAAATGACTTTTGAGTTTGGTCATGTGACCTGAAACTCGCATGAGATGTTCAGTTATACTTGATTACTCGTATGTCGAAGTTTCATGAATCAGATCCATAAACAAAGTTATGATGGTAATTCAAAAGATACCCCCAACATGGCAACAGTTCATTGCCCTTTGACCTTGGTCAGGTAAGCTGAAACCCGCACAGAATGTTCAGTAATACTTCATTACTCTTATGTCCAAGTTTAATGAATCAGATCCATAAACCTTCAAAGTTATGATGGTAATTCAACAAATATCCTCAACTTTGCCAAAGTTCGTTGACCTTGAATGACATTTGATCTCGATCATGTGACCTGAAACTCGCACAGGATGTTCAGTGATACTTGATTACTATTATGTCCACGTATTATAAACAACACCAATCAACTTTCAAAGTTATGATGGTAATTCAACAAGTACCCCCAACTATATAGGCCAAAGTTCATTGACCTTAAATGGCCTTTAACCTTAATCATGTGACCTGAAACTCGCACAGAATATTCAGTAAAACTTCATAACTCTTATGTCTAAGTTCCATGAATGAGATCCATTAACTTTCGACGTTATGATGGTAATTCAACGGATACCCCAACATGGCCATATTTCATGTGACCTGAAATTCGCACAGGATGTTCAGTGATACTTGATTACTCTTATATCCAAGTTTTATTAACTAGACCAATCAACTTTCAAAGTTATGATGGTAATTCAACAAATACCCCCAACATGGCCAAAGTTCATTGACCTTAAATTACCGTTGACCTTAATCATGTGACCTGAAACTCACACGGGATGTTCAGTTATACTTCATAACTCTTATATGTCTAAGTTCCATGAATGAGATTCAAAAACTTTCGAAGTTATGATGGTAATTCAACAGATACCCCCAACGTGGCCATATTTCATTGACCTGAAATTCGCACAGGATGTTCAGTGATACTTGATTACTCTTATATCCAAGTTTTATGAACTAGACCAATCAACTTTCAAAGTTATGATGGTAATTCAACAAATCCCCCCAACATCATGGCCAAAGTTCATTGACCTTAAATGACCTTTGACCTTAATCATGTGACCTGAAACTCACACAGGATGTTCAGTTATACTTCATAACTCTTATATGTCTAAGTTCCATGAATGAGATCCAAAAACTTTCGAAGTTATGATGGTAATTCAACAGATACCCCCAACGTGGCCATATTTCATTGACCTTTGACCTTGCTCATGTGACCTAAAATTCGCACAGGATGTTCAGTGATACTTGATTACTCTTATATGAACTAGACCAATAAACTTTCAAAGTTATGATGGTAATTCAACAGATACTCCCAACTTGGCCACAATTCATTGACCCTAAATAATCTTTGACCTAGGTCATGTGACTTGAAACTCTGGCGGGGTGTTCAAAAATACTTGATCAAACTTATGTTCAAGATTCATGAACTGAATCTATATATTTTTTAAGTTATGATGACATTTTCAAAAACTTAACCTTAGGAAAAGATTTTGATGTTGATTCCCCCAACATGGTCTAATTTCATTGACCCTAAATGACCTTTGACCTTGGTCATGTGATCTGAAACTCAGGTAGGACGTTAACTACTACTTGATTAACTTTATGGCCAGGTTTCATGAATTAGGTTCATATTCTTTTTAAATTATGATTAAAAAAATTAACCTTCAGTAAAGATTTGGTGTTGACGCCGCCGCCGCCGTCGGAAAAATGGCGCCTATACCCGACCTTTCGTTGGAAGAACGCGAACGCTTATTTACGACGCTAGTTGATTTTGGAAGATACTTTTGGGCCCGTCGTCATGGTCGTAAAACTCTGTCCTGCAATGCAATTGTGTGACATGAGATTTTTTGTTTTTCGTTTCGCATCTGGAATGGAAACATTCAATTTGCGTTTCGTGTGCAAAATTCTGGTTGCTACTATGGTAACAGCGATATATCCGATTTAGGACGACTTTCCAAATCCACATTTGGTTCCTCCCAGAGCTCGAGAGGCCGCCCGGGGGCCCCACTTCCATTGCATAGTGGATACCAGGCGCGACCACACGTAAAAAGGGAAAGAGTGGGTGAGTACGTTACGTATAGGCCTATGTAGCGTTATAAGGGTGTCAAAAACGATGATTAAATTACTGAAAAAAAATATATATTTCCAATACTTGTAGGGTGTCACAACCCAAGTACTTGTTAAAGGGGAATCCAACCCAAATAAAAACTTGTTTTTATAAGGAAAATAAATATCAGACAAGTTGAAAGTTTGAACAATATTGGACAAAAAAAACAAGAAAGTTATGAATTTTCAAAAGTTGTAAATATTGGTAACCACTATACCCATGGAGACTTCAAATTGGCCGCATATGGGATGTCATAGTGATGTATTAAGGCACGGACTACTCTTCCATCTACTCCAATACATTTTATGGCTAAAATGTCATTTTTCCCAAAAGTTTTATTTCATATTATATTTTTCTTTAATGAGGACATAAAAGAATATACTACCTGGGTTATGTTTAGATTACTGCCCCAGGGATATGGGTACTGAAGAGAAAACCACAAATCCCTGATAATAAAGTCCATGGCCTACGGGAAAGTTGTCCTTGCCCCTTGTCATAATTTACTCACCCAGTTGCCAATTTGAAATCTGCATAGTATTATCGATCTCAATTTTAAAGCAGCTATAACTTTCTTATTGCTTGTCCGATTTATTTCAAACTTTCACCATTCTGTTTATATTTTTTTCTTCTTCCCAACACAACATTTTATGGCCAAGGCTGGATTCCCCTTTAAGAGATTCATTTTCATAATCTGGAAAAGACTTGCTTCCCTTGTTTAGGGTGCTTTTCGAAACCCCATGGTCGCACCTGGTATCCACTCATCAATGGAAGTGTACCCCCGGGAAATCCCCCATTTCTGCGGAAAATAAAACATACTGCCCATACATTGTGTGCTAGAAATATATCGTTTGTGTAGAAGGAGCAGGCAAAAGAAAAAAACGCAAATTTTGATGTTATTCAGACGGTTTATGGCCTATTGCATACTGTGTACATATCAACGCATGCGAAATGGTTTCGGCTGGAGAGGTGATCTGACCCATGGAATCAATTGCCAGTGATCCACCAATAATGCACATTAAATGCAATATCGATTCGATGGACTGTAATGATCTATATCTAAGCCTTAATTCGGTAAGTTTTTCCTTACTCAAAATGTACTCGATTTGTTTGAAAAACCACTTTCTTATCCATGTCATAATCTACATTTCTCATGTCTCCAGCCAGCTGGAGTCATAGCCATGATACAGGTTCAGTCCCGCCGCGAGCTCAGGCAGGCAAATGGCATGGCATGGCATGCTGGTGTCGTATGAAAGAGCTTTGCACACGAAAAGCAAGATCTACAGGGCCTGTAACACAAAGCTTAGCAATGATTGTAGAACAGTTTTCTACGTTTGATTGTATTGACTACAATGTACAATCAATCTAGAAAATCGAGTCTATGATTAATCGTTAACTTTTGAGTTACCCGACTCTAATCTCGCGTTGTAGAGGTTTGCGAAAGGTGGCTATAGTCTCAATCTGCTTCGCAGGTGACACAAAAACCACTTTCTTATCCAAATCATAATCTACCATGTATGCTTAGGGTTTGATATATCTCCAGCCAGCTGCCAGAGTACAGCCCACGGCCTCAAGGGGGCATATGCTATGATGACGAGTCGTAAATGCATGCAAGCGGGATTTTCCCTTTTTTCGGGGGGGGGGGATTCTCACATCATGGAATAGCATGCATGGTGTTGCATGAAAGAATTTCGCACACGAATAGCAGATCTATAGGGCCTGTAACACAAAACTAAGCAATGATTGTAGAACAGTTTTCTACGTTTGATTCTATTGACTATAATGTACAAACAATCTTAAAAATCGAGTGTATGATTAATCGTTGACCATTGTTTTACAGGACCCCAATGTCTGCGGCCTCGAGATTGCGAAAGTTCGCTGTTGTCGCAGCAACTCATAATGTCGCAGCTACGCCATTATTTGTTGATTGTGACATGCGTTATAGACAAGACCAATATGGGGAGAATTTTGGGGTGAACGTTGGGAACCGGTCTATTTCACCTAATTTGAATGTGCTGAATCTGATAAGACCGGTTCCAAAGCCAATTTTTCATGTCTTGACTACCTATTTTGCATAAACAAAATGGCTGCCAAACTGACCATTTATAATCTTATTTCTACAATATCTTTCTATAATACTCGCTTTCACCAACATGGATACTGCAAATTCCTCCATACATAACATGTATTTTATTTTTTTGGTATCTTACTGTAATCCTTTTGTTCTGTATCCTTTGTTACCCTTTATTTACTTTGTTGTTATTACGATTTTATTTGTATGGTTTTGTTCTATTTTGTTTGTTTCAATGCATTATAGGCCTGATGAAGGCCCTACTGGCCGAAAGCTAGCAATAAAAGAAATACTTAGAAGCTACGTCTAGCGCTAGCGTCAATGCTTGAATTATTTACGCCTATACATAGAACATGACGCGCTGCAATACACGTTGTGCAAAGGGCCCTCTTCCTTTATTTATATATATATAAATATATACACTGTATATATCCTTAGATGTGTAGATGCCGAGGATTGTGCAAAGTGCTCAATGCTATAAGCATATCATATATTCGTACCTATTGAACGTCTGCTACCGGCGGTTTCACGCCCGGATGTCACCTTGGACATGATTTTTTTTATTCAGGACTAGTGAAGACATTTATTTGTCCTAATTTTGCTCCTTTGTTGTACGTAATGTTTAACCAGCTGCTTACATTCCTCAGGTGCTTTAGTGTAGGGAGCTTGCATGCAAAAAAGGCTGCTGCATTGTTAGGAGCTTGCACACTATTCTTTTTAGCTTAATTATTTTTCTTTCTGCTACACTGCACCGAGCTGACACAAAATGAGGTCGCTGCATTGTTAGGTAATAGTTAATGGCAATTTTGTTTTCGCCCCCCCCCCCCAAAAAAAAGGAATGCAATTAAAATGTTTTCTGTTGCTTGGCGATATGGACAAGCAATGATATTATTGGTTAGAAACTGATGTGTGTGTTGGAGTGCGCATTTGGAGCAAGAAACCCTGAGCAGAACACATTTTAACCTTGGTTTGGGAAGGTTCGGTTTTCACCTCTTCCTGTGTGAGAGATGTTGCTGAGGTGTCTTGAGTGTTGAGACCGGTATGACGAGGGTTTAGAGCACCCATGGGTGCATCTTTGCCGCCGTGTACAGAAAAATTGAAGGCACGGCTCATTCATAAATGCCATAAGTTCCCGCAAATTTAATAAGAGGACTTACAGAATGAATTCCTCCTACGAAACTTACCAAACGATGTGAAGTAGATTCCTCCTAATATGATGAATATCCCTCAAAAAGTGTCATTTAAGCGTTGATTTTTCTTCTCGTTGACAAAATACAAACCAACCTTGCGAGTTCTCATCTTTTTCGTCTAATAAGCGAAAGAGGGCGCGCGATTTATCTTCATATCAAAGACACTACAAGGGAAAGACTAGACACAAAAAATATCTTACACGTAAATCGATGCAAAGCGTTATGCGAAGTCGCAAAGTGTCCAGTCTTTTTACTGTAAAGACTTTGATGGAACGTTAATTGACAAACGATGTTGTTGTTGTTGTTGTTTTAGCTTATACGGCGCGTATCATTCATTAGTGAATATTTGCGCCAACGGCAGCACTTGCGAAGCTTTGTTCAAGGTACTTAGAATTTTCTATATTTTTTGTTTAATATGTCATCGTTTCGAATATTTTCCAAAAAGTATTATCGTCAGCAAAAATAATAAAAAAGTACCTTTTTTTTAAAGTTTTTGCATATTTATTGGTGTCTCTATTTTATCAAAAGATCATTGGAATTGCGCATACAATGAATCATGAATCTAGTTAAAAAAATATCGACGAGCTGAATTAAGGTTGTGAACACAGAGATACGATCTTACGTATACGTAAGCTCCCGAAGGGAGCTAGAGAGGGAACTCTTTCCGCGCGTTTTTATTTCCCATAGGTTTTGTACATAGCCAACATGGCTGCCGGCGGACAATTTGAAGGTTGATTTTGGAGGGTCAATGTTTTATTCATGAGAATGACGTCAAAATACGCATAATGCACTTGTATGATTGGATAAAACGCTAATGTTTTATTCATGTACTCATGCATTAAACATTTTTTCCGTCCCACAATTCCCTACGATATCTGTGCGAAGTGTCGTTCTTTTGGACTCTGCGAATTTCAAGTTTCTGAAACGAAATAGCTAGACTAATTATCTGTTTATAGAATTGATGTTCGAAATCATGGTATCTGAGTGAGCTTCATTGGAGCAGAAAATCTTGGAGGGAACATCAATACTATTGTAATGACATTCCATAGGAATAAAAGTAAGTTACGCTCATTTTCATGTTTTGATCTCACTTGCAAATTGTAATATGTTTGCCGGGGTTCGGGGCTCATCCTGTATTACCGTACGGTACCGGTACGTAATACTATGTAAACCTCAATTTCAATATTTCTTTTGCCTGACTTCCAAATAAGTGTGATCATTGAGTTTCTCAAAAATACTATATCTAGGACTATGGGTCTATAGTTTGTCGTAGATCTAGACATTCATCGGAATGCTTCATGTAGGTCCAAAGTCCTGTATTTCAGTTTTATTGTGATTAGACAATTATCAGGGGTAGATGTGGACTTGTTTCCGACCTCCTGTTTTTTAGTAACGACAAACTGTCGATTTTAGGCCAATTCAAATTTAGGTAAATGTAGGGATATGGTCAGAGCGGGATCCGGCCTTTGATATCGCCGGTGCTAGCCGGCTAGCGAGATTGTCGATGTAGTCATGGGGTATGAAAATAGCGGAGACGGACTAGGCCCAAACTTCAAGCTTGAAAGTTGAAGTTTAGGCCTAGTCCGTCCCCGCTATTTCATCTTCATATGAATAAGTATTCTCAGCATTTTCTTTTATTCAGGAACGTTTTACTTCAGAATAATCAGTGTTGAAATACGATTGACTTGGCATTAGTTCATTCAAATGTGATGTGATTCTTAAGTTATACAGGCCCAGCATAGACCAGATTCAGCTATATACAGCTGTAGAAATATGTGGTTGGAATCATTTTACTTTTATAATCAGAGTGAGGTAGGCCTATGCCTCTATGTGATAGAGAATGAAGTTTCGGGTCCAGATAACTTTTTTGTTCTCGTTTGGAATATTCATACATAGACCTGGGATATGGGCAGCTAGAAATTTCAAAAATATTGTTTAAGAAGAGTAATTTATTTATCTCTAAAACTCTCAAATTTAAATTGTCAATTGCAGATCCAATGGGACCAAGTTCTTAGCAGTTCACACCTAGTCAGAAGTACAAAATTGAGAACCATGCCGATCGGCAAGTGTTAGTTACAATCTAATGAGGAACAGGATATCTGAATGGAAAAATTGCAAGGTATGCTTACTGTTTTGATAATATACAGGCTGTATCTAAGCTCATCACCCCCCCAAAAAAAAAATAAATAAATAAATAAATATTCCCCCTTTTTTGGGAGGGGGTGGGCTATAGCCAATTGTGCTGAAACATGATGCGATATCATGTAATGTTAAAGTTCCATTGTGAGTTAATATTTGTTTGAATTCAGGTTTACCAGTATTTCCATTTTTAACACTGCATACTAATTATCCATATCTCCTGTCTATACATGTACATGCATTTGCATAAAAAACCAAGATATTAACAGTTATCAAAAAATTCTGATAAATTTTTGAATTAATTTGCACTCTTTATTTTCAAGACATACTGTAGATAGTTATATTGCTATATGAATTTATCTGGATTGTTTTATCACTGAAGAGTATAAAATAGAGTTTACATTTTTTTAATAATAAACTGGACTAGATGAGTAAGAATAATTTACAGCTTATTTTGTTCTTTTCTTTCTTTTACCATGCAGGTTTCCCACTTCCCAAGCTGTTCAAGTACTGGTATCACAACATAAGTGCCAAGAAGAGATATGAAGGCCAAGTTAATAAAAAGTAGTTACTTTATTGCAATAACACATTAAAAATGAATTAATTTGAAATAAATATATTAATAAAGCATTGAATGTTACTTGAACTACACATCTGTAGAAAAGAGTGCGGTACAAGTTCAGGTTCATCACAGGGGCCTTGGAACGGTTTTCAAAGTGGGGGCTGACCATGCAAAAAATCACAATCGTACGTAATTTTTACGTTTTTGTACATGGTTTTGGAAAAAAGTCGGGGCTGAAGCCCGCCTCCCCCCGCTTCCGCGGCCCCTGCATCACCGGGCAATGACATTGAAGTATACAAGTTTTGGTACAAAATTTCACACAAAATACAAGGAAGAAATATTTTTCCAACGGGCAAATGTATCACCTTTTATTGATATTTTGTACTTCTACTAGTTCTTAGTAGTTTTTATGAAAATAAATATTATTTTCCAGTTTAAAGGCCTATTCAATATTAGAATAGGTCTTCTTTTAGTGACATACTTAGGGTTGTAAGACAAAAAATATTGTATTTTGAAATAAAAATCATGCATAGCTTAATGATAATAAAGGTGATCAGAAGATTAAGAAATAATGTTAGTATCACTCCTGGACCTTATTTCATAAACAAGTTATTACTATTGCAGTCTTGTCATTATCATGGTAAAAGGGCTGAGCAAGAAATTAAGGTTTTTATGTTACCTAAAACAGGCTGGGGGCAAAGTTACCATGATTACAAGTCTTCAGTGGGGTAACTATGGGGGACACGTGCCCCCCCCCCCCCCAATCAGCTGACAAAAAAAAACTGAGGAAAAGGAGAGGTAGAGAAACGTAGTGGGAAAGAAGAAATTATTGTTCATTATAATGTTATATTATATTATAATTATGTTATGTTATATTACATAAGAAACATTTTTTCATAACTTTATGAAACATAATTTGCTCATGGCCTATGTCTTCATTGTTTCTGGTGCGCGCACTGTCTGTTTAACAAGATATATAATCCTTTTGTACTAAAACCTCCCGTTTTCAAGTCAATATGTACCAAATATATTTCATCGCACTTCGAATTATTGTTTTATGTAAAATAGTATGCTTCTTTTTCATGACTACTTAAAGTGATTGCCCCATTTTAAGGTCTTAATATAAAATATTTCCTGTCCGTGCTTACGTTCGCATTAGTGGATTGGTGAGATATGTCTTGGCTTCAGTTCTTAAAATGTCCCCTTTTCTGATCTGAATATCAAACATTTTCAGCTCGCGCTTCGCGCTCGCATCATTTGGTTAGTGAAATACGTATGATCTTCATGAATTTCTACAAACAAGCCTTAAAATGCCTCTCTTCAGGTCTGAATTTCCTAAATTTTCAGCTCGCACTTTGCGCACGCAATATCTAATTAGTGAGATGCGTATGTTAATAATCTTGATTAAAATGACTGCAAGTGCCTCATGTGTTTAGATGTAATTCTAACAAAATCAGCAAGCGCTTGGCACTCGCATTAGATGACTATATATGGTGAAATATGTATACTCTTAATGGATTCCTAAAATATAGTCCTTAAAATCTCCCTGTTTGGGCTCAATATATACAAAAATTTCAGCTCGCGCTTTGCACTCGCATTGTTTAGCGAGACAGATACGTATCATGATTAAAAAATTGATTAGAATGTCCCTTTTTAGGTCTGAATATCATTATTTGACCAGTGAGATACATATCTGTTTAATGGCACTGTCTTTAAAAATGTCTCTATTAGGTCAATATACCTGGCAACTGAGCGCGCTTCGCGCGCTCACTAAGGGACTCAAAATTTTTGCTGGTGCCCCCCAATTCCGTGACCCACGGTACGCCACTGCAAGTCTTCATAAATTATGTAGGGTTATTAAGTTGCATTTATTGTTATCTTCATTTAAAAAAATGTGAAATGGGTTACCACTGCAATAATATATAAATAGACTATATTTCATAAATAGATTGAATTCTAACCACAGTGACAGTAGACAAATCAAATTTTGTTAATGATTCGCTAATGTATTGATTGGGGAAGGCACTCTTTAGGTAGATTTTGGCATTGTGTCCCCCCCCCCCCCCCCCCCTTATGAGGAGTGCTCTCACATCAGTAGACTATTTCTTGTCAGCAAATTTGAAAGGAATTTACCAATTTTTTTGAGTGACAAACTTTTGTGGAAAAAAATAAACGAATATCAAAGATTTTTATGCTCTTTTATGGAATATTAACTATAGGCTCATCGAGATCCTTTGAATGAAATTTTAACAAACATTGTACAATGTAGAAAAATGTACTTAATCCTATTTTTGTACATTTATATACCCACCCCATACTACCCCTACCCAGTAACAGCCATTTTTAGCTATGCATTGCCTTCATTTTTTAAAATACAATTTAATGCTTGGTAGACGCTAATTATTATTTTTATGTTAATGTCAATGTTTTAGAAAATGGATTCCTTAATAAACATGTTAACTTTGATTGAATTTTTTGATCTTGGTAATTTTCATTTATCAATTAAGTGTGATGATATATTGCTTCTGAGCTGTTATGCACAAATGGCACAAGATGTTGCACTGTACTGAAATGTGATGCTGCCACTGTTACATGAGATCAAACAGCAGTCAATTAAGATATTATTCAAGAAAAATAAGGATAAGAGTGGGAAAGAAAGTAAAATGACAGGAGAATTATTTGCTTGTATGCATATAGTTATGTCAGTTTCTGAGAGAGAGAGACACACACAGAAAGAGAGAGAGATGGGGGGGTGAAAGTTCAGTTTGTTTTGAAAGAAGCAATTATAAGACCTTACTGTTCATAACGGGGGGGGGGGGGCTAATTATTTCTCCAAATTTTTTAAACCTACATATAGAATGTATTTTTTTCTTTCCATATGAAAATTACACCAGATTCATTTTCAGTTGAAAATAAAAAAGAAATAGCCTATGATCGGTTTGCTCTCTTGCCTATTTAATTTTGAGAACCCACTCCCCCCTAAAATATGGTATATACCTAGGTCATGATTATTGATGTTTGACATAGAAGTCGCCATTTAAAATTAAGTGCTCCGAGGACTACTATTCATACTAGGACTTATATTGGAGACTACAATTATGGAAAAGAATTTGATTTGTTATTATCTTTGTTTATATTATGAAAAAAGGTTCATTTCGTTTTCTGCAATAAAAAGAAAAAGGGCTCCAGAAACCTAAAGAGATGTCATCGTATAGGGCAACATTTTCTTTGGGAACTCCTCTGTAATATTTTTTAGCAAAGATCCTGGCCATTTGCAGCTAAAACAAAGCAAAGATGCAGTAATAATCGTAATGATGTAATCACTGACAGACACCAACGATATTAATCAGGTCGCGCATTATGCTAATTAGTTACAAAATACTAATTTACATATTTTTACGCTATGCGCGAAGGACGTTCCGTGACCACGCCTTCATTTCGCTGGTGTACCAAAACAGTGGCGGTGTCCATAGGCTTGTATACGAAAAATGGGAGCAGTGTGCACTTTTGACCCTCCAAAATTTTCTTCAATTCTGACCGGATGCAGAAGCGGAGTTTCACCCCCCTGGTTGTGAACTGTATTAGCGCCACCAACGACCTTCCTTTTATTTCCGTAGGAGACGTGCGAAGCCACTTTCCAGGCAGAGGTAAGCGATTTTGCTCTTTTTTGTGTCCTTTTTAATAAAAAAAAAAAAATGAAAAAATTGAAAAGGGAACGCTTTTCACCAGAAAAAGCCGTGGGGTGGTATTCTGAAAACCTTTGTTCTTATCTTTTATCTTATATCATTAATACCGTGTTTACACTTAATCGGCATTTGAATCGGCTTTTTCATTGCGTGTAAACGCGAGCAACTTGAATCGGCTCGCGGTTCAGAACCGGCAATTTGCACCACCAAAGTAGTAGGTTTTGAACTGCGAGCCGATGCAGAATCGGCTTTTTTTACTACGTGTAAACAGAAAGCCGATTCTGCACCGGCAATTTGTGCGCATTTCAATTACTTTACCATTGTGACGTAATTGTAAGCGCACTGATCCAGCGTTGTCTTTATTATGACGTATATTGTAGGTATGCGTATCATTTCAGGTTTTTGAACCGCGAGCTGTAACAACGTGTAAACGCAATCCAAATGCCGATTCTGCATCGGCATTTGGTTCAGAACCAATTGCCGATTAAGTGTAAACACGGTATAAGATAAGAAGACGCTAAAATCATTGCAAATCGGTATTCTGAAAATCTTCTTAACGCGTTCTTATCTCTGTAAGGACTGCCTCCTTCTTATCTTAAACACGCCCATTTTTAGGATATTACCTATCAAAATGCGCTTTATATTGGCAGTTTGACCAATAGAAGTGTTCCTTATGTCAAGAGAATATCATTGGCGCTGCGCGTACATTGTTTCTGGCGCATTGCGCGAAATATGCATTTTATACGCAATGACTGATTATTATTTTGAGACACGTGCACAAAATAAAGAAAGAAAGAAAGTAAAGAAAAAAAGTAAATAAAGAAAAAGAACGAAAAGGCAAAATAAAAAGGCTGGAAAAATGAAGAATGGAAACAAAGAAAAGAAAAGCATTAATGGAAAAAATAAAGAAAAATATCTTTTATAAATAGATAGAAGACAGAAAGAGAATAAATCATGAAGAACGAACGGAAAAAGAATGAGCGAAAGAAAGAAAAAGAAATAAAGAAAGTAAATAAGACACGAAAGTGTCAATAAGCAGAAAAAAAAAATAGAGCGAACGAACGAACGAAAAAAAGAACAAAAAATGAAAATAAAACAAAGAAAAATAAGGGAGGGAAATTTGAAATTTAAGGAAAGGAAGAAAGAAAGAAAAAAGAAGAACAAAACAAATATAAAGACGAAAGAATGAATGAAAGAAAAATAAGGAAGAAATAATAAGAAAAAAAAAATAAAGTGAAGGTAGAAAGAGCAAAGAAAAAAGAAAGAAAGGAAAGAAAGAAAGAGAGAAAAAGGGAAATAAAAAAGCAGACTTGGTAAAGAAAAAAAAAGGAAAAGGGAAAATAAAAAAGAAAGAAACATAAAGAAAAATTTAACAAAAGAAAAATAAGAAAACAAAACATTCAAAATATATAACTGGAGAATGAAGGAAGGAAGACAGATAGAAAAGAAGAAAAAATAGAACAAAAATAAAGAAAGAAAAAAGGATTTTAAAAAAGAGACGGGCAAAATAAAGGGTGAATAAAAGAAAGGGTGTGATAAATAACTGTTACTACCAGTGTCCACCAATTTTTTTAGCAAAAATGAACGCGGACATCATGAGATGTGATAACCCTCTAGCTATCTTAAATATTATCATAAATATTGTAAGAAGAAAGATAAAAGATAAAAACGTTTTCAGAATACCACTTATCTTGATTTTATTTTTATCTTTTCAGCGCGCTTTTGTATATTATGCGCGAGTTATGCATTTACGCGCTCAGCATAGGATGGAAAGCAAGATAAGAAAAAGATAAAAACAAAAGATAAGAAAAAGATAAGAATACCAATTTTAGAACGTGACGTAGATAAGAACAAAATCAAGATAAGAACGTTTTTAGAATACGGCCCCTGGTGAGTAGCGGAATGGGTTTTGGCTAACATCATTCACGTTATGAAGCGATGTTAACGACAACTCTAAAATCCATTGCGTAAACAAGTTTGTTGTGCGAGGTTCGTATAGCATATACGAACCTCGCAATAGTGTGAGTGGTTTAGAGATTCAACACTAGCATCTTCAGGCTGGCTAATCCTAGAATCCTTCACATGACTGCCACACACACCATGATCAGCAACAAGAACCGGAATTACCAAGATATCCGTAAGTTTTGTAATTTTGTATTTTTGTTTTAAAAAAATGAAACCACTTAATAGCTTATACATGGTATCTTAGATGTTATAATATTATAGAATTTTATTTTAAAACACAAGAGGAATAGTGTGTGTGTTTTTTTTTTTTTTTTTTTTATATGAATTGTCTATTGGCATTGGAGTATATGAAAATTTTTATTATATTAAATCTTTTTGGAAGAAATCTGTTTTATGGAAAGATTGTAATTTAATGTTGATTTAATAATAATTATACAGTAGTGAGCATCCAAAATCATGATCAATCATGAAGTTTTTATGGAAGAATGTTATCATTAAAGCAAGGTAGTTATAGGCCTGATGACACTACATAATTCCAATGTAATTGGGTCTTCGACGGACTCGCTGTCAACATTCAACATTTCTGAGTGAATGGTATCGAGGAACTATGCTGTGTTCCTGATGATTTTCTTCATACACCCCCCACTGTCGACTCAAGATAATTTTCGTTCGCCAGTGATATTGTTCACCCGCTTTCATCGAAGAAAGTATGGCTTTACTATAATATTTAAAATCATTAAGTTTATACCGGAACTCACGTTTATTTTCAAAAGAAAGATAAATTTTAGTATCAATTTGCTGAAAGTGTTACTATATGCTGAAGTTACACGTTATCGTATTACATTTCTTATAATTCAGTATATTTATGTTCCTGCCCAGAATTACGCAAATGAAACTCCCTAGGCCTTTTCAAAATTGAATGTATTTATTAATCTAGGCATTGTATGCTGGTTTATGATATCAGAATATTGAATTAAACTACAATCTTTAAAAAAAGGTATTTATTGTTTTCATGTTACTGTAACCGTGTTATTCAATTAAATTACAACTAAATGGGTTTAATGTTTTAAACAGGCAACAAACAAGTGACACCGGACTTGAGGCGATCTCCAGGCAGACTGACGTTATTGACTATTTGTGTGGTGCGGTGGGTCAATTTGACGCTTCTGTGGTTTCCGGTTTGGTCTCGTTCGGTGTCTTCACTTTGAAATCAGTTCCGACCTTTGGTGAGTTTCTGTTTGTTATTATGGACACTTTTTCCTCCAGGCAAAGATTGCACAAGCCACTTTTTCTTTGGTTTAAGTTTGACTTTTTTCGATGTCCCAAGTTAGCGTAGATTCAATGTCCATTACAAGAAAAGTGTATGCAGACGGCTCTGGTATACAAGTATACAAGGCGACGATCCGACATGGCAACGAAGAGAAACACTACTTCGGGCTTGCAGGGGGGACATTCAAAGATAGATACAGAAACCACATCAAATCATTTAACCATGAAAGATACCGGAACGAAATTCAACTCTCAAAATACATATGGAATCTGAAGAAAAAGAACATTGAATCTACGCTAACTTGGGACATCGAAAAAAGTCAAACTTAAACCAAAGAAAAGTGGCTTGTGAGGGCACATAATAATATATGAATAAACTCGGTTCCAAAAGGAACCTTCTAATCGCGAACATAATTTGGGTATGACGGTTGGTTTGTGTGTGTGTTTGAAATCAAGTAAGACAAAATAGTTGCGTAGCTCAAATCAAATAACACAGACTGAGACGATTTGTTGTCAAGACTGGCAAAAATGCCTCTACTGCTTAATGTATCTGCTACTGATTGGTACTTACCGTGCTGTTGGCAACGTATTGGAGTTCCGATCCATTCTCCATTTTCACCACACATTATTTTATCACTTCCTGCAATATTCATATATCCTTCCCTGCAAGATAGTGTACACATCTTGCCTAGTGTGAAGGGAGGGTTGCATGGTCCAATGATGGCATTAGGTGGCGTATCCAGATCATCACACTCTACACCTGAAGGAGACAATATGAATATCATTATTAACATTAATAATAATTAACATTATTATTATTGCGTTTAAACGCAAGTCAAATTATCAAGCGCAAGTCCTGAATACGGGTGTTTCATTGGCTAAAAATCAAGTTGAGCAAGATTTTTTGAGTTGCGTTTGATCTCAACTCTTTCTGCAACGGGAACCATTTTTTTTTCAATTGAGTGCTAGTTGTATTGTCTAGCAATGAAAAAATAATGGTAAGGCATTAACACTTGTGAATTAACCTTTAACATGGTTTCTATAAGTCTTTTGTATTAGCCCAGCGCTTCTCAACCGGTGGGCCGCGAGAAGCTCCAGAAGAAGAAAAAAAAATAGGGGAAAAACTGTAGTATATCTCACATGTACTATTTCATGTCTGAAAATGTTATATTTGATTGGTCTTCATAGGTCCAACAAATCATGGCACACTTAGATCATGTACATGTATGTTGCAATATACATACACATTCATTGTATGATGGTTTTAATCTAACTTTGATGTGACCCTCAGGCCTGCATATTGTGTATGCAGTTAATATTGTAGCCCATTTCCCGGACCTCTGCGAATGCAGTTATTTTTCAAACCGTTGTTTCGAATGTGCTTCACAGATTTATGTTCAATTTACACAAAACATACTTTCATCAAACTGTATCGTGTTTTAAAGCGAAAGGGTAAGGGAGGGAAACAAATCTACTGTTGAAAAGTCTCAGAATTAGGGAACTGTAAGAAAATATGACCCTGAATACATTGAATTTGAATTCATCATGACTGGCAGTGATATGCAAAACCAAAAGCAATGTGTGTCGAATGTGTTGAGGCTATTGTCAAATGAGGCGCCTAAACCGTCAAAGCTTCAGAGACACCTAAACAGAAAACATCCGCAGAGTGCAGGAAAACTACAGGGGTATTTTTAGAGGAAAAAAGCTGGATTGAATTCACAACAGAACACTGGCGTACAGATGAGGGAGGACCAAGAAAAATAAAGAGTTAAGGAAAGAAAAGAAAAGGGATAAGGGTGAAATATTAAATATTTTCTTAACATTATGACAAAATCTTTCACAAACTTGGATTTTTGTAATAAAAATGTAAAATATTTTGCTCACTCGCAACTTTTTATTAATTGTACGCGATACGCCATATCGAGCCCCCTTAAATGGTTGGCTCATTACGCTACTGCAGCTGCAGAAGATCATAAATTTACGTAGAGGTACTATTATCTTCATTATAATAATTGTGTATTTTTTAGTCGAGACAAGTAGTCATATTGCTTTCTCAAAATTTGGTAAGTGGACCTCGAAAAAATACGAGAGTTAAAGTGGTCCTCGAGTGAAAAAAGGTTGAGGAGCACTGTATTAGCCTATGTGTGTAGATAGATATCAGTTGCTGCTGTACTAGGACAGTGCTAAGATGACACAGCCTACGAATCTGTCTTGGTGTGCAGAGGTGCCTGTTCAAGCCAAGAATTAAAGCTAGTTTATTTTGTAATTATATTTTGGAAAATACGAAGACGACACGTTTCTTTGGAAAGTCTCCTTTACACTTGTAGTTTCCAAGTTCCTTCCCGACACTACCATCGATAGCCCATTACCCAGAGCTTGGTGTTTTGAAATCCCATCGCGTCTTCTTAGCATCCACAAACTTTGAAGGACATGAGAATAGCAACGAAAGTGGCGTCATAGAATGGACAATGATGGGCATCCATCTCATTTATGGTAAGCTGTATCAATCCAAAACTGAAGAGTAATTGACCCTTTTCGATATATGAGCTATGACAATATTTTGAGTGATTACACAATCAACTGTACACTGTGTCGCCAAATTATGAGATTATTCCTAGAACGTTATCATATTGGTCAATTTATTACCGGGCCAGTAAACATGTCATACATGCACTAGGATCTGGGTCTTTTTGTACATGTATTTTAGATGAATAACAACGGAGTTGTATCGACTCTCCGCATGGAACTTGTGGATACTTCGGATCCACATCCACAGTTGTGAGATAATTGAGAGTGAGAGGCTGGTCAGTTGTAGTGAGATAAGTGTGGACAGTACAGGTCCGCTTCTCAAAGTATCTTATGACAAGATTGTTTTTCAAAATTACCAATTACATGTAGAAATTTGAGTGTAGTGAGTATCGAGTTAGAAAGAATTCCTCGTGCGTTGAACTTAATCTATACCCTGAATCCGACATCAACTATTATAATTGATTGAAGAGAAGTTTGTAAACGCGAGCACATAGAACCTACAGATAAACGGATAATATAGGACTGTGTCACCCTAAAATGTATGTGGTGGATTTTGATTAAGATTAAATTTGATTTGTGAAGATCGTAAATGGCATGTGTTCGTCATCCTTATTTGAACTGTACCATGTGACATCAACCATTTCGATACTTTTCAACTAAATTTAGCTTTCCCTCAGCTAAAATTGGAAATTGAGTTCGTACATGACATTATTGTTCACAAGCAGCTGGATGCATATTGTTATATAAGTAGAATTGTAAAAGCAATTACATTCATTTATTTATGTATCTTCTCTTTAAGAATATTCCAGAATGTCCTGGCAGTAAAGCTTTATTAGGCACTATATTTAATGAGATAAAGTGTTACATATAAGAAGAATTGTAAGAGCAATTACATTCATTTATTTAGTTATTTCCTCTTTAAGGATAGCCAAGAATGATAAAGAGCATTCAAGAACGTGTTTGTAAAAGCTTTTGTTCTGCAGGCCTCTTGCCTATTTAAAGGCCAAGGAATTTTTATTTTTGAATAGGGAAAAGCAAACAATAGATTCATCAGGCAGTGGAAGAGAACAATAGGATTCCAGTGGTAGTGGAAATGAACAATAGAATTAGCTATGTTGTTGATTTCACTGAGGTCATTCAAGAATGTTTTAGAAATGTAGAATGCTCCAGAAAGAAGGAGAATACTAGAAGTCTCTAGAATAGTTGAAATGTGTATATATAAACTGCAGTTTCTTCAAGGACTTCATCATATGAGATCACTTGATCATATTAGATCACTTCATCATATCAGATCAGATCACTTCATCACATCAGATCAGAACTCAGAGTTTCACGCCAGACTTTATATCAGAGCAGACTTTATTTCCACCTGGAATATTTATCTTCTGTGAAATGTTTTGCCTGCCATCAATGAACTGTTTACAGTTATTTTGAGAAAGGAATTATCAGTTCTCATCGAGATCATCAACCTGTTTAATGAACGCTTTTCAACCCATGGATTGCTGAATTTGACTGTTAATCATCATCAACATCGTCTTCACGGACATTTCAACTCGTTACAGTGACTCTTGTTATTCATCGTGCTTCGACATCAGTTTCATCATCGCCATCATTGTGAACTTATCTTCGCCAACCAACTGGGAGTTTATTTGGATTTACTATTATAACCCTGGATTTTACATCGGACACTTCAAGAGATTGAAGTAAGATTAATATTTACTTATGTTTTATTTATGATTGTTAATGTGTAATTATTTCCTGTAATAAAAAAAGGAAATTCAAATTAAATCTTCCTTGGTATTTGTTGCAGTATCGTAACAAAAGTAATTTATGTTATTTCTGCAATTTGCAAAGATACACGATAGAGAAGGCTACACAATAGGCTGAGGAATTTTGTTATTTAAGGCAGACAATAGAGCTTCCTCCGCAGTGGGAAAGAACAATAGGCTTAGCTATTTTGTTGACATTGTTAATTTCACTGAGGTCATTCAAGAGTCTTCTGGAATTTGACTGCTCCTGAAAGAAGGAGAATGTTCTTTTTAAAGACAATACCAGAAGCTTCCAGAATGGTGAATACTAGAAACCTCTAGAATAGTGAATATGTTGTATATATAAACTGGCAGTTTCTTCAAGGACATCATCATATCATATCAGAGCTAAGAGTTTCACGCCAGACTTTATGTCAGAGCAGACTTTATTTCCACCTAGAATAATTATCTTCTGTGGAATTATTTGCACGCCATCAATGAACTGTTTGCAGTTATATTGAGAAAGGAATTCTCAGTTCTCATCGAGATCATCAACCTGTTTTAATAATGAACGCTTTTCAACACATGGATTGCTGAAGTTGACTGTTAATCATCATCAACATCGTCTTCACGGACATTTAAACTCATTACAGTGACTTATCTTATTTATCGTGCTTCAACATCAGTTTCATCATCGCCATCATTGTGAACTTTAATTTACGGAATCTTCGCCAAACAACTTGGATTATTACTCGGATATATTGCACATCTGTCACCTTAAGAGATGTACATGTAAAATCAATATTTATTTATATTTTGTTAGTATTGTTAATTATTTCCTGTAATAAAAAAAAGGGAAAACAAATTTAAATATCATTTTTTTAATTGTTATTTGTTGCATTTTCGTAACAATATTGTTATCTTATATCGACAATTCCATTAGGGTTTTTATGTAGACATTCACTTCCACCTTTTTTTTTAATGAATATCTTTTTTTAGAAAAAAAAAGGTAACCGGGCATGTATCCAGTCCCATCGGCAAGTAAAGTCGTATGAAAATTTCTTACATCCTCTTTAAACTATATACTTGTCTCGTTTAGAAATGTGCAAATTCACATTTTATGAAAATAAATGTATAGGAATCTTTAACTAGAATTCACAATTCTTGATTTACACAAATCGATAGTTTACCAGATATCAGATGCGTTACAGTCCCAATATATGTGGCTTTTGAGTATATGTGAATGTGCTCTAGCACATTTAACTTACGGTTGCAAATTGTGTTGACATCAAGATCCCATGTTCCAGACACCTGGCATACGATAGCATCAGTTCTAGGAGAAAACCCTCGGTGGCATTGTACATCACAAATTTGTCCTGGCCTAGGGTCGCAAGATTCATCAACATAACCATTGTGAAAGACACGTGGACATTCAGTTGCTTGATCTGTAGGAATAAGATAACTAGTAAGTCATCAATACACAAATTGCGTAAAGCCGTAACCATTGATACTAATCTCGCCAATACATAAACCACTCTGTATTTTTCTGAGTTTTCACTTTGCTACTTTTATATAAATATTTTCTTATTAAATATCATTCAATACCCTGTTTAAGGTGAATGCGTGTATGCAGTCCTTCATCTTAATTGACAAACGACCATCAAGCCTGACTGCATATTGTAATGATTAAATATTAAGGCGTTACAAATACTACACGAATATAAATATACAGTCATAAATGATCAACATTAAAGTATATAGTTACATTCTTGTTGTCAATGACCCTAAACTTGTCCTTATAGAGGTATCCATTGTCCAGGACTGACTCTTCAGAATATACACCCCCCTCCCCCTGTGACTCTCCTCTGGGAATTAAGAAATAACGCTAAACATGATTGGTTCTTACCAGGAGTACAAGTTGTTCCATCTTCATCAAATTCAAATCCATCTGCGCATGTGCAGTTTCGATCAAATCCAATAGGAAGGCAGAGTCCTGAGCAACCTCCATTTTCAATGGAACAAATGTTGCTTCCTGAGCAGGGAACATGAAAATAATATATTTTATATACAAAGACGAATGAGCTTTGTACCACCTACAGGGTAATTTTAACAAAAGGTGTTAAGCTATTTGGTCTTGCTTGTGATACCAATAGAAGCTGATTTCGGTTCAGCAAATGTGTGGGATACATCATGAGAATTCATTTTCTTATATCTGTCGTCTCTATTAGATAATGGTATTTTACCACATAGTTTAAACATTTATGTCACGAATTCATGCTTCTATCCATATTTAGTTGAAAAGGAAACAATTCAAAATGATAAAAGATACAGATTGAAATTGATGACTAGCAACCATCGTAACAGGAAGTTTGTACTTAATGAAAACTGCAAAACATAACATATATAATAACATATCAATATATATAAAACATAGTAGTTACGATTGTACCATTTTGTTGTCTCAATTTCTTAATTCATCAATTAGGAAACTTCAAAGTATTATTACTTGTACATAACTTAATACTAATGTGTAAATCAAATATACCTGTACGGAACCTAAAGAAAATGATAACAATTAAGTGAATGGAAACAAAACATAAATATGTATATATTAAAATGAAAATAAAAACAACACATTTCTTTTTAAAGATAGCTTTGGTATAAAAACATTTTTATAATGTTACGTTTTGTACCCATTAAAACTATTATACAACTATCACTATTTCCGAAATTGTCATGAAATTTCGACGTGATGAACCACATTCAGATGTTCCTTATAAATATTATGTCAGAAAGATTCATGATAATAAATGCATCACAAAGTCAACTAAACTTCGGTTTAAAACAAAAACTGCCAAAGGGGAAATCCAACCAAATTTAAAAAAAAGAACATATCTATGAAGTTTGGGTAAAATTCAAGATGGTTTGGGAGTTATAGTTTTTAACGTCACTTAGAAGCTGTTCACTTATTCGTTCTGTAATATGCATTCCTTTTCTTATTGTGTTTAAAGGGGGGGGGGTGAATATTAATTACCAAACAAGCGTGTCTGAAAAGTATGACATTTGATAAAGATATCATTTTTTAAAACAATCCAAGTTATATTTTTGATGTAAAATAAGTTCAAGTAATGAGAATACCTAATGGCAGTGTATTGGCGGATACCATGTATATTCCATTTGGTCGGAGGTAATCGTTGGGACCTACTGTCGTGATACCACTACCAGTGTCTTTATCCATCTTGAGTACACTTTGCAATGTCCAGTCTGTCCAATAAAGAAACTGACCAAATACAGCAACTTCATAAGCATGGACATCTCTTCCAAACGTATACAGAAGGCGCCGTCCATTACCGTAAAAGTCAGCTGTTTCAAATCTTTCAAGACGAGCATCGCACCAGTAAAGCCGATTTCCTGACATATAAAAACGGATCATAGTGGGGTTTGTTCGCATCATATCGGTAAATTCGAAGATCGGCTACACATGTCTTTAAAATACACAATAAGTAAACCGTACACATGTCTTTAAAATACACAATAAATAAACCGGAAAATAGCAGGGAATCAAATATAAGATATTGTTTTTCGAATTGTAGAAATTGATCAATGCCAGATTGATTGCATAAAAAACAATAATTCAGATCTACTTAATTTACATAATTATTCGTACAGAACATGTTCCATTAATAGTATTGTTTTATAATAGACTAGAATTGTGGCAGTTAGTTTTAAAATAATTTCAAAGTAAGAATGACTTCAAAACGGTTTGAGAAAAGAAGACAATGAATTAAATGTCACCTACTTAACGAGTCGAAAACCGCAATTTAAAGGGGTTATCAATGTTTGTCAACTTATTACAGATTGAAACTGTAAAATGTCAACTATAGTCAAGAAGAACCACATGACCGTCAAGTTTGGTATATATGCATTTATTTTGGATGAAAATTGTAGTATAGGATGTATACTTCAAGAATCCGACGGATGCCACTTGGGCACCCTTTGGCATTTTTTAATTGACGTCATAGGCCACGCCCACTTTTTCACATACCTCTTAAAAATCAAATGCAAATATATGGATCACTGGGCATTTATTTACGCATATGAAAGTCAAAGGTCATTTAAGGTCATAAAAGGTCAAAGAGCATTACAAATTTAAGTAATACATATAAGGCGAAAATATGTTTTGAAGAAAAAAAAAGGGTTTTTTTGCTGAAAGTTAAGTTGAGCGCGTGCATATTAAGAATCCGTTAGGTGCTACCTTGTCATCTTGAGGAATTTTATGTATGTGACGTCATAAACCACACAAACTCTCTTACATTCCTTTCAATTGTTACTTTTTATTGAGCGGAATAAACATATCATGTGTGATAGCAAATTATAGCAAATGCAAAAACAAATCTACATATATGAATCGCAAGACATTTAGACTGCGTTCAGACCAATTAAAGGTCATTTAAGGTCATGAAGTTAGATCAAGTTAGATTCAAGTTAGATCACAAATGTAAGCGATGCAACATACATGTATAATGCGGACTATCTCGTGTATGGAATACAAATAAGTTGAGCATTAAATATATTTTTGGCTGATAGTTATGTTCAGGATGCATATATAGGGCAACGTCATTTTCTGACGTTATAAACCACACCATCCTTTTAACATAGGTCAACCTCTTAATTATGATTTATCTCCTATCTATAGTGCAGAATATCATGTTTGGTATCAAATTCAAGCTTATGCCAAAGGGAATGTACATTTATACAAAAATAAAAAACATGCCAAAGTCACCTTTAGGTCATTTACGCTCATGAAGGGTCCAATGGAGCGGGAGATTATCAACACTTAAAAGGTGTAACAGTTTTTGTATAAAATCAATACAAGTGATTCCTAATAATCTTCACAAGTGTAGTATTTTACACCATATCCCGTTATATTCCTCCCTCAACTGTTCTCTGTCCCATTCCTCTTCTACCGGATGCTCGCCGGATTCCTCTTCCTCAATAATCTCGACTGCATGTCTCTGCCTTAGCTGTACACTTCGTTTCACACTTACAGTATGAATTGCGAAATATATGATTCGACGGCCTCATAGGACAGGGTGACATTGAATTCTATCGACAAGCCAGTTAATTCATGGGGAGCAACCACTGTGTCATAAACAAGTACGGTCAGGCCTAATGTCCTATTTCACGTACTATCAGTTATCTTCTGAATATGTCATGTAGTAGAAATTATATGTAATTTTTCTCTGACAAGACTGACATTTTTGTTCTACCAGACTGTGTACAAGTCTTCTGCATACTGATGAAATAATAATGATCGATATTAAAGTTATGATATTGAAACTAGGAAAAAAAAAGCTGGCTGTGCGCAGACAATTCCCTAATACATTGGGTTGGGATGCCACGTCAATTTGGCAAGGGAAAGACGTCCACTCTGAACTTGCTTAATCCTCTTCTAGACTGATTTCACCCTCTTCAATCTCAACTGCATGTTAAGTTTTACTTACATTTAGAATGGCACAATAGTTACGACACAACAATGGCAAACGCTAGCCCTAAAATATGCATATAGTGGCCTCGATATTAATCCTTATAGAACAAGTTCACGTTCTAGTGGAGCGGTTATGTGACAAAAAATGGCCAAGATGCTCGGATCTGGCAGAAAGTGTGAAATTTGGCATACAGGGGTATTTTGGGGCGCTGATCAAAAAAATTGCCGGCCCCAAGCGATTTGACCATCAGTTCAGCGGCAAGATGGCTGCCATGAAAAACCATATCGAAATAATTTTCTTGGATGTTACATTATATATGACACCAACATTTGGAATACAGAAGTATGTGGCACTGATTTTTGCCGGCCACCAGCAATGTAACCACCGGGTTTCGGCAAAATGACCGCCATGAATTAAAAGCAATGATAATTGTCTGAAGTTTTATATGAACTCTGGCCCTGAAAGTTGTCATATAGGAATATATATTTAGGCACTGATTATTGTCAGACCCCTGTTTGGTTGCCATTTTGAAATACAAGATGGCCGCCATGAAAGATAATTTGCTCAAGTCTTACGTATGGCCTGTAACACTTTGAATTTGGAGAAAAACTTGATCTTTGCATCCTTGATCAATGAAAAAAAACATAATAAATATATGCTATTTTGAATTCCAATATGGTTACCAAGTTTGAATGATGTACAACATTATTGTATTGGCACTGAAAACAAATCAAACACAACCACATATTTGTCCGTTGCAAGGATTATAATAATTTGGCACCCTTAATTGCTGATATAGATGTTACATAAGTATGACGCACCATAAATACACAATCCAGCTAGCTTCTTCTGCAGTTACATATTTGAAGTGGCTTTGGTTGAATAATAACCATCCGGAACAATCATTTTCTGTTGAGAGGCTGTAAATTATTTCTTTGAGTTTTATATGATCTGCAGTATTGCACTTTGACATATCGACGGAGTGCGGGGTGCTTATTAAAAATATTGCTGGCCCTCAGTGATCTGATCCCCTGAGTCAGAAGCAAACTGTCAGCCATCTTGAAATCCAAGATGGCTGCCATGAAAAAAGGTCATTAAAAAAATCACTTTATCTAGTATTATGTAATTAACGTATTATTTTAAAATTTGGCATCTAGGGATATTGAAATTGTTTTTGATTTGTGACGTCATATACTGTACGAGCAGCTGCTCCATTATGTTGTGTGATATAAAATGCATAAATGGTTCATCATGGGTATTTTTTTTTCTGGAGCGGGTGTGAAATCATTTGTTTGTTGATATACTGAGGGTTCAATAAAAAACATTTTCATTTTTTTTAGGAGGCTACATTTCATTGATTCTTGTACTATAAGAAACATGGGGGAACTGCTTGCATCTGACGTCACAAATACACCAAATGAAATTCCAATAGCTTTTTAAATGTTTGATGGAATATCCTCAAACCTTCAATATTTGTTCATTATTTATTTTGTTATTGTTTCAATAAACTTTTTGTCAGGGTGAACTTCCCCTTTAATTTGTTGACCACCAAACAGGGTAGAAGCAACTTTTAACATCTTTTGGTCTGATGCTGTCGGAGCTTGAACTCCCGATCTCCCGATTGTGAGGCGAACATGCTCCCATTGTCAGATTGTCGAACACACGATGGTTATCAATTGAATCGTTCCAAAATAATTCCTGGAGATATGTAAGATTCACTTTCAATCGTCTAGCATATAAATGATTGATATCAATAATAGATGGATTGCCATCAGTTATACCATACATGAATTTTGATTCGTGCTATCATATTGTACTTATTTTTCCCCACAATAATCAATATTTAGAACTAAGCTAGGTAATCATGTCCTTTGTGTCATGATGGGTCATATGGGAATTTAAAATGGCAGATAAAGTGTGTTATGTGTTATATGTTAATTATATATCCATATTTGAAATTAACATACTGTACTATACAAGTTTTTGCTTCATAATACCAATTTACAGTGTCACAGGTAATGTAGAATTCAGGAAAACATTTTTGAAAGATATTTCGTAGTAGCCATCTTAGATTTCAAAGTGGCGGTCATTTTCAGCTGACCCGGTGGACCAATCACTGGGGCAGCAGGCCAAAACCTGCCTGTATGTCTAAAATGCAGTGCCTCAAATTATTTAATACTCAAGAAAATGATTTTAATGAATTTTCAAGACAGTCGATCCTCTCTAGATTTCAAGATGGTGGCCATTTTGCAGCATATCTATTGGACAGATTACTGGGGGGGAATTTCAATACCCCAAGATGCCAAATTTCACAATAATACCTACGTTATAATTATGATTCTTGATTTTTTTTAATGAATTTTTTATGGGAGCCATCTTGGATTTCAAGATGGCTGCCATTTTGCAGCTGAGGTATCACAGGCCTAAAACATTTCCCATACACTCGTGTGTTAAAGAGGCGCTCTACAAAAAAATAAGGATGAAATTTGAGAATTGAATGTTTACTACCAGTGGATAGGATATATATCTGACATTTCATATCTGACCAGAAAAGGGTACCTCGACCAGCTCATTTTAAAAATAAATCGGCATTTATGAAGACTACACCTGACAGGATCAAATTCTTCACTTGAGACAGTAAAATGGCAATACTTCTTCCGCAATTATAAAAATAGTTCCAATAGTGGTGATATATCTTCCCAATTTGAAAAAAAAGAAGTTCAGTAAAGATACCCTCCCTAGAATTAGTGTTAGATTATCAATTATATTCATTCATTTTTGTCAATCAGCAATATCAAAATTAAAAATTGAGAATTAATGGGTTGGCTCGAATGAATATCTTTGGCCTGCCAGTTGTAATTACGCCCGTATAACCCTGACTCAGGGGATCAGATCGCCGAGGGCCAGCAATATTTGAAATAAGCTCCCCACACTACTTCTATATGTCAAACTGCAATACCACAGATCATATAAAACTCAACGAAATAATTGCAATATTCTTATGGCAGCCAGCTTGGAATTCAAGATGACGGCCATTTTTCCGCCAATCAATTGTCAGATTGCTTGGAGCCAGCAATTTTTTAAATGAACTCACCCAGAAACCGATATACTACAAATTTCAGTGGCACATATTATGTAAAATTCAAGAAAATGAGTTCAATGATTTTTCATGGCGGCCATCTTGGATTTCAAATGGCAGCTAACCCGATGGTCAAATCGCTTGAGGCCGGCAATATTTGAAATCAGCACCCAAAATTAAGCCTATACACTGTATGCCAAATTTCAATACCGCAGTTCATATAAAACTCGAGAAAATGATTGCAATAATATATCATGGCGGCCATCTTGGATTTTAAGATGGTGGCCGTTTTGCCGCTGACCTGGAGGTCAAATTGCTGGGGGCTGGCAATATTTGAAATCAGTGCCTAAAAATACCCCATATACCAAAATTCAGTGTCACATGTCATGTAAAACTCAAGAAAATGAGATTAACGATTTTTCATGGCGGCCATCTTGGATTTCAAAATGGCGGCCGACCCGATGGTCAAATCACTTGGGACCGGCAATATTTGAAATCAGCACCCCAAGTTAAGCCTATATGCCAAATTTCAATACCGCAGTTCATATAAAACTCAAGAAAATGATTGCAATAATATATTATGGCCGCCATCTTGGATTTCAAGATGGCGGCCATTTTGCCGCCGACCAAATGGTCAAATTACTGGGGGCCGGCAATATTTAAAATCAGTGCCTCAAAATACCCCTATATGCCAAATTTCTGTGTCACATGCCATGTAAAACTCAAGAAGATGACATTTAATGATTTTTCATGGCGGCCATCTTGGATTTCAAAATGGCGGCCGACCTGATGGTCAAATCGCTTGGGGCCGGCAATTTTTGAAATCAGCGCCCAAAAATACCCCTATATGCCAAATTTCACACTTTCTGCCAGATTCGAGCATCTTTTTCAGATATCTACTGGAGTATTCTGATAATCCCATTATGGGAGTATCTACTGTACTAAAGAAGTACAGGAAGCCCTCCTTACCTATACTTCCCATCCATACATGATAGGTAAATTGCAGGGGAGTCTTTCGGATAAGATTTTCCCCAGATAAAGATTCTGAAAAAGAGCACATTTGCCACGTTCTTTTGCTGAATTTTCAGTTGGGGTTGGCTCTTTGCATTTATTATCAGTTAAGAAAGAGAGAATACAACAGCTTTAATTGATCCTGATTCCTGTCCACTTCTTCTCCATCAGGCTATGTGAAGCAGAAAGTTCAGAGTGCAAGTATTTCACTTGCCAAATTAGCACAACATGGTGTCCCAACCTAGTTAAAGGAATTGTCTGTGCACAGCCAGCTTTTTTCTCCTAATTTCAATACCATACCTTTATCAATATCGATTAACTTTTCATTAGTATGCAGAAGACTTGTAAACCCCATAGGACAACATTCTGGTATAGCAAAAAATAATAGTGTCGTCAGAGAAAAATTATATATGCTTCTACTCCCATGGCATCTTCAGAAGATAACTGATAGTACGTGAAACAGGACATTAAGCCTACCCGTACTTGTTTATGACTTAGTGGTTGCTCCCCATAAATTACAAGAACTTACTTTTCGCTGCCAGTCATAATTCATAGTGCAAGTGTGAAACGAATTATACATGTACAGCAAAGGCAGAGACATGCAGTCGAGAATGTTGAGGAAGGGGAATCCGACGAGCATCTGGTCGAAGAGGAATGGGACAAAGGAAAGTTGAGAGAGGAATATAACAGGACCTGGTGTAAATTGTTACATTTTTGTAGATTCTTTAGAATCACATCGATTGATTTGATACAAAAATGTTACACTTTCTTAAGTATTGATAAACTCCCGCATTCATTTGACCTTTCATGAGCGTAAATGACTGAAAGGTGACTTTGGCATGTGTTTTTTTTTTTGTGTAAATGTACATTCCATTTTACATTTAAGCTTCAATTTGATAGCAAACATGATATGTTTATTCCATGCACTAGATAAGAGATCAGTCATAATTAAGAGGTTGACCTATGCGAACAAGATGGTGTGGTTAATGACGTCAGAAAGTGACGTTGCCCCAAGGGTACCAAAGTGGCCCCTGTCAGCTTCTTATATACACATTGTCAACATAACCTAAAGCCCAAAATACATATGATACCTAACTTGTTTATATTCCAAACATGAGTCCTTATTATATCTTGCATTGCTTAAATTTGTGTCCTTATTTGACCCTTCATTACGTAACCTTAAATGACCTTTAATTGCCCTGAATGCGTTCTAAATGCCTTGTGAATCAGATATGTGGATTTGATTTTGCATTTGCTATTATTTGATGTCACTCATGATTCCGCTCAATAGAAAAGCAACAATTAGGGGGAATGTAAGAAAGTTTGTGCGGTTTATGACGTCACATAAATAAAATTCCTCAAGATGCCAAGGTCGCACCCATCGGATTCTTAATATGCACAACCTCAACTTAACTTTAAGCAAAAATGCACATAATACCTATCTTTTTGGTATTTAAAACATTACGTTTTTCGCCCTTATGCATTACTTACATTTGAAATGCAATTTGACCTTTTATGACCTTACATGACCTTTAACTGACATGTGCGTGATTTAAATCAGCAGTGATTCATGTATTTGCATTTTACTTTTCATTAGCTTCATTTGATAAAAAAACATGACATGTTTATTTCGCAAAATATGAAAGTCATATTTAAGAGGTATGTAAAAAGTGGGCGTGGCCTATATCGGCCAATTTTAAAAAAAAATGCCCAAGCCGGGTGCCCAAGTGGCACCCATCGGATTATTGAAGTAGACACCCTATACTACAACTTTCAGCAAAAAAAAAATGCATATTGTATATACCCAACTTGACGGGTATGCAATTATTTGATTATATCTACCCGACTACTATGTCTTCGAGAGGAGATGTTATTTATACCGAGGTTGTTTTACCTGACTGCTAAGAAAGCACGAATGCCTGTGAGCAAGCAACCAGGGGACCAACGGCTTAAGGTCCTCCCTGAGGGACCTGGTAATGAGGATAAATGCCTTACCAAAGGGCACGAGCGCACCACTTGGGAATCGAACCCGGGTCACCGTAATCCGAAACCCCCGCTCTACCGACTGAGCTATCGCGTTTTATTGAAACTGAAAAAAGTCAAATTGGGTGTTGAAATGCTGTACCAATGTAGTCTATGGTGAGTCCATTTGGCCAGCCTAGTGATCCAGATATAATTGTTGAACGATCAGTTCCATCCATGAAGGCTCGTTCAATAACAGGATTATCTCCCCAATCGGTCCAAAACATCGTCCTGATAATGACCAAAAAAATTATCAACATTTGCAATTTCACTTTATTTGGATTTGAATATACAAATAAATATCCACAGAGAGAAACACAACTTCCAGTTTACCATGTTTACAAAACTAAAGGTAGGGGAAGGCGGGTTAACTTGTGACACTCTTTGCATTTTGCATGTTAGAACTGATGTGACTAATAATATTGTAGAAATGAGTACCTTCCCTTTGAATTTAATTCTTGGGAAATATTTTTCACCTATATATAACTTTCTACCCCACACTAAAAGTCATTGTGACCTTCGAAGAAAGCGATGTCAAATTGCTCAACTTGCCCCATCTGTGGGGTAAGTTGTGCCACCTTCTGGGGTAAGTTGGGCCACAAAAACTATGAAAAAAATGTATGCGGGAAGAACCAGCATGTCATTTTTTTTATTTAAAATCTTTTCACTTGCTAATTCTCTATAAATACTAACATCCTCTAAATGTAAAAGAACAGTCATGTGAATTTGCTCCTTTCTGCCTGGCTTTTAAGGTTTTTAAAAATTGTTTTTATAAATTACCTTAAGAATTACCATGGCTCAACTTGCCCAAAAGTGGTGGCTTTCCCAAATTATCCCAGTCCGAACTTAATGCAATTTTTTCACATCCACACATTTATTATGCATTCATCATGTAAAAGACTATGATAAGAATGATAATCCATACCTGGACTAACAATATCGTTCTTATTATATCTAAAGATTTGTGTGGGTAAAAAGCATTGATCTATTTCACACTTTTTTGTTTTACTTTTTGGGCAGAAATTTTTATTTTTCCCTTTAAAAAATTACTTTTTGTTTCAAAGTTGAAAACAATGTGGTGGGGTTGAGGGTTATGTAATGGGTCATCAATACATGGCACCACCACAATGTCTGACTCATTAATTATCGGCCTGGGTTGGTGGCTCAACTTGCCCCTATGCTCAATTCACCCCGCCTTGCCCTATACTGACCTACCTATAGAAATCGAATCGGTACTATTAGCCAATTATTATGTTTTGCTGTCGTATTTAGTTTCATTTCGCAGAAGTGGAAGGAGTCATTGCGAAGATAACTTAGTCGTTAGTTGTAATACATCTGCTAATAAAAAAAGTAAATCTAATAACAAAAGGTAATCTTAGTAGTAGTATTACAGCAGTGGTGGTGGTGATGGTGGTAGTAGTAGTTTTAGCAGTAGTGGAAGCATGATATTTATAATCGTGATCTGAACTCTCTGCAGTTCATGTTGCTGTAAAAATGAAATAACTTATAAGAATAAACGAATTGGAAAATAACACTTCTTATTTGTTTATTATCTCTCTTTCCATCAATTATGGTCAATGATGTCACAAGCATTGTAAGCAGGTTAGTATCATAAAGGGACTACATCAGAGTAGAAGAGGATGCGGATCAATTATAATGTAATATTAATGTTCATACCCTCTAACTGGATGCAATACAATGGATCTTGGTTTATCTAAACCATGAATTAATGTCTTCCGATATGAACCATCGAGGTGAGATACAGACAAGCCATGGGTTCCAAAGTCCGTCCAGTATAAAAGCCTAGAGATCGAGTCCACGGCAATCCCATCAGGATCTACGAACATAACATTCTAATTAATTACAGTAATGATTTCATCTATTGAGGTCTTCTTGATGGAACTTAATATGCCAGCATCAGTTATATGAGACTTACATAAGCGATTTTTAACGAACTTCTCTGTCTATACAAATTTGGATGCAATATTGTATATCATTGAGAAATACTTGTTCAAAAGTATGCATTAAACATACATGTGTATTATTTCTTTCTCGGGGGGGGGGGGGTAAAGTGATTGCATAACACTGAAGGCATTTAAACCTTTTAAACCTAAAGTGATATGACATTTCAGTGAAGTATAATTATATAATGTAAGCTGAGTAAACTTACGATCAATAGCATCTCTTGCAATGACTTGGTAGTCGTTACCATCCAACGAGGCCCGGCTTAGTGTCTTAGATCCTACATCACTCCAGTAAACCTTCCTATCAATTGGATCGAAGCTCACTGCTATTGGATTCTGAATACTTGGTAAGTAGAGTGCCTTAGGTTCCAGGTTAGACTCTATACTAACCTGAAAGATCGATCGTCGGTAGGTGTCCGTCACCAAAAAGAAGTCGTCCTGAACAAGGTCTAACAAAAACGAGGAAGAATAAGTGAAATTTGTAAATGAGAAAATTATCCATCACAATTATTAGCTCCTCATTGGTTGATATATTATTCCAAGTGTGTTGGATTTAGGCCTTTTTTGTACATGTATTAACAAGTGCCGAGGCATTCGATACAATGTTCCAATACAGATATATAAATTTATATTATAAAATATTTAATAAAAATAAAGAGTCAGAACCACTACACCACGGCTCTTCATTAACCAAATATAAATTGAGGCCTGATATAAACTGATATATATTTTTTTACATCTATGCGATATAATATATTTTTGCGAAGGTCTGCATATTTTACTCCACATGATAGTTAAGCATAAGCGGTGTGGCATCGTCCAAAATGAACTTAGAATGGTAAAAGGATATTTAATTTCATTATATAAATTTTGTTATTTCATTTAATAACCATTACACCCATGTTGCTGCTACGTATCAATAATAATTCACTTCACACCTCAGGGCTTCTATTAAAGCTACTCTTTCATGCGACCTCTCAATGTTTTACAGCTGCTGCATCGAAAAAAAAGGGCTGGCGACATAACGTAGCCTTGCGGGAAGTTCGAGCTTGATGGCTTAATTTAATCCTTTATTGATATTTAGGGAGAGGAAAAAATGTCTTCTGCCGTCAAGTTTTTTATCCGCCACCTCCCGGTACTTTACATAATTTATATATAAATATGCTACCCGATTGATGAATTTGGTTGTCAGCCAATGAAATATATGCAATTTTAAGTTGCCCTTATTCTGTTGCCTGATAAAACACATACCGTATATCTCATTAAGATATTGTAGGGATAACCAAGCTTTAAAACATTGGATCTTTCTGTTGTTGCTTTAGAAGGTACTGCAGGTGGCCACAAAGATTACCTGACACACACGCTTTGCCATTATCAGCTAAGTAGAATCCCAGAGTACAATTACACACAAATCCTATGTGACTAGAAGTTGAACTGAGACACAGTTGGTCACATCCACCGTTCTGGAAACGACAGGGATCTGATTGAAAATAGATTATTCGAAATAACCAATAATTATGTAAAGTGTATAGTAGTACATGACATCTTCTTGAATCGAACACCGTGGATATGTAGGCATCTATTTAATGTTTAGTATATTGATTGTTCTTTATTATTGTAATTATTACGATTATTTCCAACAAAGGCTGAAATCTTTCGATGAATTATTCCTGGAATGTGTAATTCTAAACTGTATTCATTCTCGAATGACACACATGTAGGCAGTGACGTCGTTCAAATAACATTTTGCGTTCGGGTACTTTTGTTTAAAGAGTCCCGAACTTTCTTAGAGAAATGCTTTCTTTTACAAGCATAGTCTAGTCAGTGCTCTGTGCTGATAAAACAATTACCATCAACATTATAAAGACGATTCAATTTCTACCTATTAAAAAGGGTTTTAGAGTAACAGACGAATCGGAGACAATATGTATATTCACTGATTTATTTCATGCAGTCAACATCTAAGATTTGCAGGACGGTGGCAGGATATTTGTTAGGGGGCATTGGAAGATGATGTCATTTTATCTGAAATGAATAACATTGGTAATATAGTGTTACATCATCCAGACCTCTCTATTTGTTAACCTTATTTCTTCTCTTTTCCTTTTCTTAATATTTCTCTTCACTCCTCCTCTTCTTGGCTTGGTTTTAAAAGGAAACCATCGGTTGCCCTCCCAAAAGCGACGCCCTTAAGATTTCGTTAATGAAGAAAGTTTGTAAAACTGACTTACGATGCATAACCTTCTGACGAGTATCTGCATAGGATGTAATGCCATACACTTGCTCTCCTCGATTGTGATATTCTAATTCGATTTGACCACTGTGTCGGTTAGCTGCGTAGATACCATTGTTTCTTCCTAGCTCCGTCCATAAGATATAGTCCTACGTATAGTATGAAAACGATTTTTTTAAGAATTACAAAAAATATTATGAATGTCCCAGCCAATCCCGATTCTCCTCCCTCACTACCACCTCTTCTCCCCCTCTCTCCCTCCCTCCCTCTCTCTCTCTCTCTCTCTATATATACGTTTAATAGACACAAACGCACACACAGAGTTGGACCTTTTTGTTTCAAATTATGCACACCCACTCATCACACAAATAAGTACACCCACTCGTAACTACCTACACACATCCCCACATGTAATGTTTCAAAAATGTATCAACGAAGCATTACTGAATATTCTCTAATAATTTAGTATTCATGACACCTTTTACAGGAGAAGGCAGTTGAAGGAATTCACAGAAAAAAAGTGATTATTGTTTAATGTATAAACCTTAATGATAAATAAACCAGCTTACTCATCAAGCTCAGTGATAAAGATATAATTCGATGACTGATCAGAGAGTATGACAATTTGTATTTGTAGAAAGGCTACCCATTTCTAGGGAAGACGTAATTAAATTCTCAGACAATTTAAAGCGTCACAAATCTGTTTTACTTGTTCTACCTTATAAAGTGCGACGTCGAAAAAGATGGCCCCATTTTTCCTCAGGAGCTGTCTCTTGTTGTTGCCGAAATAATCCGCCTTATTTATTGCTCGAGTTGACAGATCAGTGTAGTACAGCCTGTAATGTAAATGTGATATGAAAACGTTAATACAAATGACTTGCAGGTATACCTTGTATAACATTAAATTATTGCTTTTAATTAGTAAAAATGAAAATAATAATGTATTTATGAATTTTGAATACATACAGAATTTGCAATGGATTTATAAATGTAATCACTGTGCCATTTTTTGAGCAATTATGGGTCTGACATGCGCTTACAAAATGTTACGTAAGTTCGGAACTGCGTACACCGCGTCGCGAATTTGGTTTTAAAAGTTGCGAGACTTATACCATGTTTACACTTGATCGGCTTTTGGTTCAGAACCAAAAGCCGATGCAAAAGCCTATCAAGTGTAAACACGGTATTTTAGGGAAAAGGTCATGAATCGTCTCGGCGCGATCTTTAATTTCGCCTAGAGATTTATCATAAAAAATGTCGAGGGGTTGTGGGGGGGGAGGCTGGATAAAGTTAAAAAAGCAGAGAAAAGAGGTAAACAATACTCGTACTGATCTTACATACACTGGTAACAATTTACATTATAAGTTTTCAATTTCTTAAGCATATATCATTTTCTGAATTGTAACCCCAGGGATTTTCATTGTATTTACATTGGGATACTATTCATGTCACGTTGCTTTGAAAAAAGATATTAACATTGTAGAACATTTTGGTGCATTGGGTTCCATGTCATTCTGAGAAGCCCATAATTCAAGTAATTTCAATTTTGTATTTTGGGAATTTTGGCATTCATTCTGCACCCTACCATCGTTAAAGCATATACATTTCCCAAGGTGCGTTATTCATTATGAAAAAAAAAATGGGACCAAGTTTGGTTCCCTGGGGTACACCCGTACCACTGCATTTTTATTCTGATAATTGACCCCTATACAGTGCGTTTCATAAAATAGGCAATCCAAATCTATAGGGCCGATATTTGGATCAATTTTAATTTTGTGAAATTATTCTGCATGGATATGAAAGAGAAACTTGCCAGCTTTCCATTGATACCCTATTTGTACCATTTGCGCCACGTACGACCGAATTAATTGATGTTTAAGACAACATCTGCAGGTACCATTTTGTCCAAGTTTGGTAAAGTGGATTGTATGTGCGCTTGATAGAATAAAGTGTTATTAGTAATTTTTCGAAAGAAGAGTCAAGGCATTCCTCTGAAATGATGATTGAAAGGTTACTTGTAATGTCTTATTCATCCACACCTTCAACATGTCTTCTTCACCTTTGCAAACAAAACTGGTGGCGTGGAGGAATTAAGGATATCTTGGACAGCTCGTCCAACCATTGCCGTATCATTGCACAAAAAGCATCCACTTCGTGTCGAATTTGGCTCCACAAATCTTGAGGAGGAATTGCAAATACCTGTTGTTAAGTGTCCCCAAAGGAAATAATCACAGGGCGCGAGGTCAGGGGATCTTGGTGGCCATTCTACGTCATGGTTGAAGGCAACAACTTGATGTCCAAAGAGTTCTTTGAGTTTATCTCGAACGTTGTTGGATCGAAGGACAGGTGTGCTAGTCCTGAATCCACCAAAGATGCAGGTACTATCCTCGAACCTACCTCTCATATTGTTGGGCCAACGAATATGGTACGATCTCCTCGTTAATCATGTGCAAGTACATTTGCCCATTTACACTCCTTTGGAAGAAAAAGGACCAATCAAGATTTTTGCCAGCATAGGCATCGGTGAAAGTATTCACATCAGCATCTTACTTTTCCCAAAACTTGGAATAAGTGGTATTTGCACCTGTTGTCTTCAAAATCACTTCTTAATTCGGTCATGCTTGGCACAAACGGTGCAGTGAGGGTAAGCCCTATCAATGGAAAGCAGATGAGTTTCTTTTTCACATCCATGCAGAATAATTTCAAATTATTCTGCATGGATGTGATAGAGAAATTCATCAACTCATTTTGTGAGTGAAAAAATAAAATATAATTCGAATACCAGCGCCCTAGATTTGAATCACTCTTTTTTCCGAAACGAACTGTACTTTATAGTTTGTTGATTACGAAATTACTACTAAAGATATAGCACAAGGTCGAACATGCATTTCATATAATTTAGCAAAAAGAATATTGTGATTTATCCGATCGAAAGCTTTCGAAAAATCCGTCAGTATGACTGGTGATATTGACTTAGGTTTATCAGCATTCTTAAACAATTTATGTAATAACCCAACCAAATAGTGATGGTCTTTTGGGATAAATTGTGTGTGATTATACCTTTCTTCTTTAGTGTCAACAGCTAATCCTGTAGGTATAAAGAATGGTACACCATATGGTGCAGACATGATGACAACTCGTTCAGTACCATCCAATGAAGCACGTTCGATCTGAGTAGGGGGACCAAATTCACTCCAAAACATGTACCTATAACGACATCAACAAAATCATTGACGTCTTGAATGACTTTGTTGAGTGAATACTTAAATATAAAGCCTACATGAACATTATATTCGACAGAATTTCTGACCTATAATCCATTGGTTATGACTTAACCGAGCTTGGTAATTCAGCAGTCCTCGCATGTTACAACATGCCAAAATCAGAAGAATAAAACTTATATTTTGGTTCGTTGAATGAGGATTCACTGGTGGAAGCTGATGATAGCATTTCATCAGCTGGACAAAATCTTCATGAATATAACATGTAAAGTTCCTTTCCTCTTTATTATTTTTATTATAGTTACTAGAACATGTAGTAGAAGGAGTAGTAGTAGTAGTAGTAATAGTAGTAGTAGTAGTAGTAGTAGTAGTAGTAGTAGTAGTAGTAGTAGAGAAGTAGTAGTAGCAGTAGAAGTAGTACATGTAAGGTATGAGTAGGAGTATATCCTTTTTCATTTCTTACTCCTTTTGGAAACACATTTTCATAGAATCCATTATGACTACTTATACAAACATGTTATTTCGTATGTACTTCTGCACGCCCTTTTCAAACAAGTAGGAACACTTCTTTCAAAACTTATAATTGAAGTACTGATGCAGTTGAAAATCTGAGTATGGTTACAAATTAATTATGTCGATAAATGACGCATCAGTTTCTGAATTGAACCATGATAATAGTGATTATATTAATATGGTTTGTTGATTCAATTCATTTTTATTATCTTATTGTATGTTTGAAAGAGAGAGGGAAATGCGATGTTCAAACAGCGGTGTAAACAATGTCAGTGACTCAAACCTGGCAAGAATATCAAAAATTGAAACATCAATAACAATAAAATAGTACGAAAACTATACCACTCAGAGTGATATTCATTTGACCAACCAATGTGGATAATTCCTTTCAAAAGTACAACTTTAACAAGGTCATCCTAATATATTCGAATATTCTGCTACCATGATTACCATCCTAATTAAAACCCTGAACTTACTTTCTTTCTGGATCTATTGCAATGCTCCTTGGTTTTATTACATTGTCCTTGATAAGAGTGGTCCGGTATGACCCGTCGTACCTAGACACTTCGATGGTACCTCTTGCATGGTCTGTCCAATATAGATGCTTGGTCAACCAGTCTACGGCTAAACCTGGTGTAATTATGATGATTAAAAATTTTAATGAAATCAAACGTATGCGTATTTCAATTTCAACTCCCATAATTACCATGACGACTACTTTAAACAGTTTTTTTCGGATAATAAAGCAATTTTAGTGCAAATATCAGCAATCAATGTTAGGAATGAATCCAAACCAATACTGGGCGCTACAATACACCCAGGTTACCATTAACACGTGACATATTTAGAACATCGGTAATTACATTAACGTCAATGGTACGTTAGTATGTTCATTTTATTTCGACTAAAAAATATAAACAGGAATGAAAGTTGAAAGGGGGGAGGTGGGTCAACGTTATTAAAATCTAAAATATCTAATAGAGTCTCGAAAGTTTATTGGGTCTATAAAAGCCCCCTACCTCCCCGTGACTCTATATGAGAGTACTTTTCAAATCTAAATTTGACTTCGTCACCATTTTAATCTTCGTTTACATCAATAATCCTTACATTCTTTGAACAAATAGACATACATTTTCCTTTTTTCAGGGGCCGCGGAACGGTTTTCAAAGTATGGGGGGCTGAGCCAAATTTTTTTTTTGTTTTTGTACACGATTTTGAAGCCCCTGCTTATCTCATTTCTCTTGAATTCAATGTTAATGTTCAAATCTGTATTGCTTGCACGTTATCACTTTTTATTCAGGGACGCAGAGATTGTTACGGTACACTTTGGCCAATTACCATAATTTGCCGTATCTATGTTAAGACACAGTTTGCTAAATTTACCAATCTGTGTAAGGCATTGGCAGCACATTATGGTAACTTCTGTTCTCAAGAATTACATTCACACATCCAATACAAAATAGTTAACAAGAAGGCAATATGTTTTAGTTTTTTTTTGGTCTCAAATTTCTAAAAAGACACATCTGATAAACCCTGGTTTACCGCTAATTTTGTCTTACCACCGATTTAAGGTCGTTCCACAGTTATGTTTGTGCGTATTATGATCTGCGCATATTTTACACTCTCCGCACTGACGTCACAATGGATGAACAGGTGATTAATTATCTGTACGTATGAACTGAATTTTCTCATTATCTGCACTCTAACTGCGGATTCGATGCGTTATTGTATGATGCTAAAAATCTGGAATTATTCCATGGAACATTTTTTAATATACCTCTACAATTTAAAAAATACTTTATTCTGCAAAGCGCTGCATAGACCGTCGCGTTGGTCCAATAGAGAAGGCGGAGCTTAGGGCCATCCCCCAAAAGAGTTCATGATCAAGAATAAAAAAAAAGGAAAGGGAGAGAATGGAATATAAAAGACAAGGGGTCAAGAAGTGTTTTTTTCTGAAAATTATATTACTATCTTTTTCAAAATTAGATTTTCATTTTAAAAAATATCAAAATCTTTCTCATTCACTTTGCTCTTTAACTTTTAATGGAAAATTGCTTTGCGCAGCATACTGCGCTCCCTAAAAAGCCAGGCTCACACTATGCGAGCCGATGCGACACGATTTTTTTTTCAAGAAATAGCATTATGCATTAAATATGGAGGTTCCAAGGAGTAAAATTACTTTGTTTAAAGTTTGGCATGATAAATACTCAAATCATATTTTTACTTTGCGGCAGGCCTGTGGTCCGAGTAAATTCCAAATTGGCTTCAAGTCGCAGCCGATAATGACGTCATTACGATTTGGAATTGAATTGTGTTTATTCATTCAGGGAGGCTCGAAGAGGACTGAATTTCGATTTCAGTAGTCCTACCACTATTCTGAACTCTAATCCGTGAGATTGTTTTAGTTGGAATGTTCATATCAAATGAAGTTAACGGATTTCAAAACGTTGAATATTGAAAGAGGGTATCATTGCAACTAGCGTATGTTAGGTATGTTATGGGGCTTTGTTGACAGCTATTCTTGACGAGAAAGTAGTTCAGGAAATGACCGTTGTTTTGGGGTGTCAGATCTATCGCCCAAAAGAGCATGTCAAGCGGGGCTGAATCATCCGCCCCCCCCCCCCTCCACTCCCCAACCTGGCGTTGTTGTGTGGCTTTGAGCCCTAGTCACTTATTTAGGATGGTAATTAATGTAAGTCTCATACCCCTTTCGCAAACTCATCCTCCAATTGTCCGCCTAAGAGTAAGAGTAAAGTCAATAAAAATTGCGTTCACAAACTCCGAAAATAATCCGCACTTTTTTTTTTGCCAGCGCCCGTCCTGAAAAAGGCGGATAATCGTCATGGCAACTGCACACGCCCCTCCGACGGGGTTGTGTTTCCGGGGCGCGGGAGCTGGCACTTCGATTGAGGAGGTAAACAATAATAATAGGCACCTTTCGCAATCCTCTACAACGCGAGATTAGAGTCGGGTAACTCAAAAGTTAACGATTAATCATAGACTCGATTTTCAGATTGATTGTACATTACAGTCAATACAATCAAACGTAGAAAACTGTTCTACAATCATTGCTAAGCTTTGTGTTACAGACCCTATAGATCTTGCTTTTCGTGTGCAAAGCTCTTTCATACGATACCAGCATGGAGCTATAATAGCTCTATGATACCAGCATGCCATGTCATTTGCCTGCCTGAGCTCGCGGCGGGACTGTACCTGTATCATGGCTATGACTCCAGCTGGCTGGAGACATGCGAAATGTAGATTATGACATGGATAAGAAAGTGGTTTTTCAGACAAATCGAGTACATATTGAGTAAGGAAAAACTTACCGAATTAAGGCTTAGATAAAGATCATTACAGTCCATCGAATCGATATTGCATTTAATGTACATTATTGGTGGATCACTGGCAATTGATTCCATGAGTCAGATCACCTCTCCAGCCGGCACCATTTTCGCATGCGTTGACATATACACAGCATGCAATAGGCCATAAACCGTCTGAAAAAAACATCTAAATTTGCAGGGTTTTCTTCATTTGCCTGCTCCCCATACACAAACGATATGCCTCTAGCACACAATGTAATGGGCAGTATGTTTTACTTTCTGCAGAAATGGGGGATTTCCCGGGGGTACACTTCCGTTGATGAGTGGATACCAGGTGCGACCATGGGGTTTTGGAAAGCACCCTAAACAATGGAAGTAAGTCTTTTCAAGATTATGAAAATGCATCTCTTAAGTATTTGGGTTGTGACTACGGAGCCCGAGAGGGGACATGCATGAACATTTTTTTTTAATAAGTCGTTTTCCACCACTTATAAGTCGTTACCACCACGTATAAGTCGTTCCCACCACTTATAAGTCGTTCCCACCACTTATAAGTCGTTCCCACCACTTATAAGTCGTTCCCACCACTTATAAGTCGTTCCCACCACTTATAAGTCGTTCCCACCACTTATAAGTCGTTCCCACCACTTATAAGTCGTTCCCACCACTTATAAGTCGTTCCCACCACTTATAAGTCGTTCCCACCACTTATAAGTCGTTCCCACCACTTATAAGTCGTTACCACCACTTATAAGTCGTTACCACCACTTATAAGTCGTTCCCACCACTTATAAGTCGTTCCCACCACTTATAAGTCGTTCCCACCACTTATAAGTCGTTCCCACCACTTATAAGTCGTTACCACCACTTATATAAGTCGTTCCCACCACTTATAAGTCGTTCCCACCACTTATAAGTCGTTCCCACCACTTATAAGTCGTTCCCACCACTTATTTATAACTACCACGTGATGGCATATAATTATGAAGAAGGGAGCAGTACGCCGCGCCCGCTAACTCCAGGAAGCTCCGACGCCGACGCCGAAGCTCTCAAACCAAGCCTGGCGAAAATCATCGAAATCGATGGATATAGCGCCAATGTCAACAGACCCGGGTACCCAACATTATAACAACAACAAGAAGAAGACCGGCAGGAAGTTGGTTGGTTGGATATTCGATATTCAAACTGTGAAGTTGGTTTGATATTCAGGTTCGATATTCAAACGCGTGTGAAGTTGGACCAATATTCGATATTCGATATTAAAAAATTAGGGGTCTTGAAAGCTAACTAGGGGGTTAAACAGGTGCAGCACGTCTCGGGCAACCATAACAACACTGTCACTGGCCTGCCCTAGTAAGAGGACATTCAGGGGACAAACGTCAGTGAATAAAAGGGCAGAAAATTGTTATTTTTTTATTTTTCTTTTCGAGGGGCCCCCACATCCCGACGGCCTACCCAGGGCAACCATGTATCCTTTCTTGTAGAAATCGACTCGGGCAATAAGATAAGCACTAGCTTGACCCGGCGCATGCACATTTAGGGGGCTCAAATTAACAAAATTAAGGGGAATAAAGGGCTATTTATCGCATTTTTTCAATAATTTTTTTTTTCAAGGGGCCTCCAGGGATATCCCGACGGCCTAGCAAGGGTAACCACGTATCCTATCTTCTAGAACAGGACTTGGGCAACAATATAAGCACTAACTTGACCCGGTGCATGCACATTTAGGGGGCTCAAATTAACAAAATTAAGGGGAATAAAGGGCTATTTATCGCATTTTTTCAATAATTTTTTTTTTTCAAGGGGCCTCCAGGGATATCCCGACGGCCTAGCAAGGGTAACCACGTATCCTATCTTCTAGAACAGGACTTGGGCAACACTATAAGCACTAACTTGACCCGGTGTATGCACATTTAGGGGGCTCAAATTAACAAAATTAAAGGGAATAAAGGGCTATTTATCGCATTTTTTCAATTAAAATAAACTATTTTTTCAAGAAGCCCCGAGGGATATCCCGACGGCCTAGCCAGGGTTACCACGTATCCTAACATTTAGAACTGGACTCGGGCAACCATATACACACTAGCTTGACCCAGCGCATGCACATTTGGGGGGGGGGGTAAATTAACAAGGAATACGGGCTATTTCAAGCATGGGGAACCACGGTCCCCCCATCCGTTAGGGTTGCCGCCAATGGGTAGAGTAAAAAACAACAAAGAAAGAGAGAAGACAAAAATAAAAGAGAGAGAAGCGAAAGGGAGAGATAGGAAAGAAAAGGAGGGGGAAAGGGAGGGAAAGAGAATGGAGGGGTCATAATATTGTATGACCAGGATATTTTATGATTATGCCCTGAACATTAGGGCGAAGCTCAATGCGAGATTAGAACAAAAAAGATGGGGCACACCATGGCGCACGCAGCAAATACTTGCTTAATAATAAGTCTCGAGCGAGCGAAGTGAGCGAAAAAAAATCACCTGTAATTTTGAGATTGACATCATATCTTTCATCTTCCTTTTCTTTCTTTCGTTTTATTATTTCTTTTTTGTTCTCGGTTGTAGAACTTTTTTTTGGGGGGGCAGTGCTATGCGGTTCGGGTCCGGGGCAATGACGGCACCAGGGTTTTTAACCTAGGATGAGGCAAACAAACATTTTGGGGCCGGGGGGATGACACACATTTTTAAAAAAATCGAGCGAGAGTTGCGAGTTAATTTTATTTTATATGCAGTCCCTACTGAATGAAAAAGGGACCTGTTAAGGATCAGCTGTTTCCATTAATTGGGTTATGAAGATGATATCTCACCAAATAAATAGTGCGAGCGCGAAGCGCGAGCCGAAAATTTTTGATATCCGGGATGATACCTGGCCGTTCTAAGCTTTTTTTTTAATTATGAACTGAATGGCTATCTAATTCGCTGAAAATATATCATTTATGAAAATTATGAATTCGCAGGATAATGTATCTTGCTAAAACGAATAATGAAAACTCTAATAATATTGGATTTTTAAGCCCCATGTGAAAAGATAATCATTAATAACTGCGAGCGCGTAGCGCGAGCTACATTTTGAATTTTATATAATGGCCTGAAAGATTTATGTTAGTGACTAAAATTGTTGGGAGCTAAATGCTGTGACGGTGAATAGATGAGAAAATTGTTAAAATTTAAAGAACTAAAAACATTTTTGGAGAATTATATACATTTTTTTCCTTCAAATTTCGGGGGGGGGGGGGCTCAATGGGGCCTCCCCATTCGGTGGCGCCATGCACTGGTCTGGGGCGGAGCCCCCGGATCCTCGTGATATTTTTAAACATTGCAGATGGCCATTTTTTATCAAATCGCGGGTACATACACCACATATTATATTAAGTTCAACGCAGTTGCGGATAATAAAGAAAATATGTTGAGGCAGCACACCAAAGCAAATGTGGAATAATTAATTTTGAAAAAGTAGCCAGCGAGCGAAGCAAGCCAGAAAATTGTGCATGCGCCGGGTCAAGCTAGTGTTTATCTGGTTGCCCGAGTCCAGTTCTACAAGATAGGATACATGGTTGCCCTGGGTAGGCCGTCGGGATGTGGGGGCCCCTCGAAAAGAAAAATAGAAAAAATTACAATTTTCTGCCCTTTCATTCACTGACGTTTGTCCCCTGAATGTCCTCTTACTAGGGCAGGCCAGTGACAGTGTTGTTATGGTTGCCCGAGACGTGCTGCACCTGTTTAACCCCCTAGTTAGCTTTCAAGACCCCTAATTTTTTAATATCGAATATCGAATATTGGTCCAACTTCACACGCGTTTGAATATCGAACCTGAATATCAAACCAACTTCACAGTTTGAATATCGAATATCCAACCAACCAACTTCCTGCCGGTCTTCTTCTTGTTGTTGTTATAATGTTGGGTACCCGGGTCTGTTGACATTGGCGCTATATCCATCGATTTCGATGATTTTCGCCAGGCTTGGTTTGAGAGCTTCGGCGTCGGCGTCGGAGCTTCCTGGAGTTAGCGGGCGCGGCGTACTGCTCCCTTCTTCATAATTATATGCCATCACGTGGTAGTTATAAATAAGTGGTGGGAACGACTTATAAGTGGTGGGAACGACTTATAAGTGGTGGGAACGACTTATAAGTGGTGGGAACGACTTATAAGTGGTGGTAACGACTTATAAGTGGTGGGAACGACTTATAAGTGGTGGGAACGACTTATAAGTGGTGGGAACGACTTATAAGTGGTGGGAACGACTTATAAGTGGTGGGAACAACTTATAAGTGGTGGGAACGACTTATAAGTGGTGGGAACGACTTATAAGTGGTGGGAACGACTTATTAAAAAAAAATGTTCATGCATGTCCCCTCTCGGGCTCCGTATGTGACACCTTACAAGTATTGGAAATATATCCCGTTTTTCAGTATTTTAATCATCGTTTTTGACACCCTTATAACGCTACATATTCCTATACGTAACGTACTTACCCACTCTTTCCCTTTTTACGTATGGTCGCGCCTGGTATCCACTATTCAATGGGAGTGGGCCCCCCGGGCGGCTTCTCGAGCTCTGGGAGGAACCAAAATTATTGGTATTGGTGGTGATTTTTTACCTGATTGCTAAGAAAGCATGAATGCTTGTAAGCAAGCAACCAGAGGACCGACGGCTTAAGGTCCCCTCCGAAGGACCTGGTACTGAGGATTAATGCCTTACCAAAGGGCACCAGCGCACCAAGTGGGAATCGAACCCGGGTCACCGGAATACGAGTCCCCCGCTCTACCGACTGAGCTAACGCGTGGATTTGGAAAGTCGTCCTAAATCGGATAAATCGCTGTTACCATAGTAGCAACCAGAATTTTGCACACGAAACGCATATTGAATGTTTCCGTCGCAGATGTGAAACGACAAAAAAAAGTCTCATGTCACACAATTTGCATCGCAGGACAGAATTTTACGACCATGATGACGGGCCCAAAAAGTCTCTTCCAAAATCAACTACCGTTGTAAATAAGCGTGCGCGTCCTCAAACAAAAGGTCGGGAATTACACGTTTTCGTGGAATCGCGCGCGTGCGGGAAAAGGGTGTCCTTTCGTGACCGCACCATGGCAATTGTCCGCATTACTTTGGAAATGCGTTCATAAAGTCAAAATCTGGTCCCGATGCCGCTATTATACGGATAATTGCAGCCTCGAAAAAGTGCGGATTATACCCCTTTCACTAACCCATCCTCCAATTATCCGCCTAAGAGTAATGCGGATAATTCAATAAAAATTGCATTCACAAACTCCGAAAATAATCCGCACTATTTTTTTTACGAGCACCCGACCTGAAAAAGGCGGATAATTGTCATGGCAACTTCCGATGGGGTTGTGTTGGAAAAGGGTGACCTTTTGTGACCGCACCATGGCAATTATCCGCATTACTTTGGAAATGCGTTCACAAAGCCAAAATCTGGTCCCGATGCTGCTATTATGCGGATAATTGCAGCATAGAAATAATGCGGATAACTATGGTCCCGCTCCGATTTTACAACCAAATTATGCGGATATTATCCGCATAATTGGGTTTGTGAAAGGGATATTACTCTGGTCCCTCTCCGATTTTACGATCAAATTATGCCGATATTATCCGCATAATTGAGTTTGTGAAAGGGGTATTAGATGTAATAATCATATCTGATCGATACACATCTGCAAACCTATATATACACGCACAGATTGAGTTAACTCGCATGCATTCTCACCTTGAACAGACCGCACCCCGCCCGTGATAATCTTTACAGGTGCCCCATCTCTGAGAGTAGCCATCCCAATCGCTTTCATTCCTAAATCACTGAAAAATACAACCCCTTCATCTATATCAGCTGTGATAGCAACAGCATGAACCCGTCCTCCTAAGAAACAGGATACATTGAAGTTTGTGATCATGGGTAAAACGATGTCTGGAAAGTTGATTGGATAGCGACAAAGCTTCGAACGAGAGGCCACAAAGTACTGCGGTGGATCTATAGTACCCTCTGAAATGAAAAAAAATAAAGAAAAAGTATTTTAAAGTTTTTCGTAGCCTATAATTAAAAAGATATTCTTTATCACTATACACTCGGAGCTGTCATCTATTATGAGGGTCCTTGAGTGAAGCTTTGCATTTATTCTCTCAATTTTATTTTGTTTCACAGCTTATTATTTACAAGAGATTTACCACAAGTTGTTTACATTCATCTAATTTCTCTCAATGTATTTTTTCCCTTTACATGTATTCAAGCTTGTATTAGCTGGGATCCAACTTCGGCAGGTGGCTTCTCATTGTTTATTAACTCATCTGCACCAGAGAGACAAAGAATCAATAAAAAATGCCTTTCAATTAATAGAACTCGGTGGTCCGCCTCCGTGGTCTAGTGGTTAAGGCATTGGCGTTCAGAGCCAGGGACCCGGGTTCGATTCCCGGCAGATGGAATTTTAAACCTTTGATGATTTAGAACTGTAGAATGGATGACAGCTTTCCCCCCCCCCCCTTTTTTTTTTTTTGTTTCACTATATGTATATAGGAACAGCAAGAAGGATTGGTTTATTATAGGGTAAAGAGGATCTAATAAACTCACACCTGACCTCGCTTCACTTCTAACCTTACCCTTAGCCATACTTACTGACCTTACGGTAAATATGATATTCTATACTTCGTAAAATACTGATTCACTATTACTTTATCACTAATGGTTTATTATCAATTCACCTATATATTTTTTTTCAAAACAATATTCGTTATACATTGCATTGTATTTATCATTGTCAATAGTATCTTTTTTATTATGTTTAATATATAATTTATTTACACAAAATTGTATTTGTATATTGGTTTAGATCCTGATGAAGGGCATGTGCCCGAAAGCTTGACAAAGACTGGTATTGATGGTAAGGTGATGATAGTCATCATATAAGTATTGAACGCTTCTCTAGGTGGTGCAACAACAACAACCACCTCTTCACAAAACCCATCTAAGTGTAAAGCTTATTTCTTATTTCAGAATTGCTCCACCACAACCAGGTTCAATTGTACTAGACGGTGTTACCATTGACGTAGTAGATCATTTCAAGTATCTAGGGACAACCAATATCGATATTACTTAATTGGAGACCCCAAGTCAAGATTACACTTTCAAAAGCTCGAAGTAGAATGTTCTTCCTACGAAAGCTTTGGACCGCGCATGTTCAAAAGAGGATAATGCAGGTCATTTGTACATAGGCGGCGGAACCGGGGGGGGGAGGGGGAAACTCCCCCCCCCCCTAATTTTTAGGAGGGGACGGCCCCCCCCCCCCTCACAAAAGAGAGAGAGAGAGAGAGAGAAAGAAAAAAAAAAGAAAAGAAGGAGGAATAAAGAAAGAAACAAAGAAACAAAGAGAGAGGGGGAGAGAGAAAGAAAGAGAAGGGGAGAGAGAGAGAGAAAGAAAGAAAGAAAGAAAGAAAGAAAGAAAGAAAGAAAGAAAAAAAGAAAGAAAGAAAGAAAGAAAGAAAGAAAGAAAGAAAGAAAGAAAGAAAGAAAGAAAGAAAGAAAGAAAAGAAAGTACACAAATGTTAAAGTGGCTTCCAATGCGATTTTTCAGAAAACTTGATAACCAACAAAAACAATTTTTTCGCACCAAGAAGAATAAATAAAAAAATTATGTAAAAAAAAACAGAAGAGAGCAAGATTAAAAGATAAAGAAATGTGAATAAGATTAGGGGAGGGGATAATTGGAAAATTAGAAAAAATATCTGATCATTACATAAAAAGAAAATTTCGCTCACACTTCGCGCTCGCATATTCTCTTAAGTGAGATACAGTAATCTGTTCATTAGGATACCATGGAGCCTAGAATAGGCTTGTCTAATTTTAAACTCAATATGCACAAATTATTTTGCTTGCGATTCTAGTTTCCATTGCATTCTATTCATGCTTACAAAAAGTACTGAATATCAGGAAAAAACCAGCTAGCGCTACGCGCTGGCATTATTTGACAAGCAAATGTTGTGAGATACGTATTCTCTTCATGTATTACACAAAACAGTAATCCAAGTGTTACCGTTTAATACAAGTCAGTGTAGCACTTATTTTCATCTCGCTCCTCCATCAATTGTTTAGTAACATAACCATCCCATTCATCGTTCAATAAGTGGTTAGAATCCGAGGTCTTATGTCAGAATATCATTTTTTTCAGCTCGGGCTTCGCGATCGCAACACTTGTTTAGGTAGATACTCATCCAGTTCATGGTCATAATAAGTGTTTTAGAATTTTAAGGTTTGGGTCGGAATATCAAAGATGGTCAGCTAGCGCTTCGCTATTTTAAAAAGTGGAATGCCTCTCGCAGGTCTCGCCTGCATTACGCAATTCGATAAAACAGCAGTGCTGCCCTTGAAAACAGCTAATGAATGGCCTTTGATCTTGCATGGCCATGTTCCAAAACGCGCACTGGGTATTCATGGATACATTGCTGCACTTATGTCCAAGTTTCATGAACTAAATCCATAAACTGTTAAAGTTATGGTGACAGTTCCAAAATACCCCCATTACCAAAGTTTGTTGACCCTAAATGACCTTTGAACTTGGTCATGTGACCTAAAACCTGCACAGGATGTTCAAGGATACTTGATTGCTCTTCTGCCCAAGTTTCTCAAATAACCCAACATAACCAAAGTTCGCTGACCCTAAGTGACCTTTGATCTTAATCATGTGCCCTGAAACCCAGGATCTTTGGTGATACACTATTACCCTTATGTCTAAGTTTTATGAACTAGGTTCATACAATTTCAAAGCATAAAAGAGCAAGCATAAAGGAGTACCTGGAACATCATCATTCGCCTACAAACTCCCAAAGAACATAACTGTTGCAAGTATAAACTTTTGTCTCCAAATGTCGTATGATTCGATTTTGAGGAATCTACTATTCTGAACCATTTGACTAAGGTATACCCAAACTTGAATATTGAAATTGGACGCCATTTCTTATCGTCATTCTACAACGAAGTAAAGAAGGTCAACGGTCATGACTCCCTCATTGTCTACCTTCTCCGAATCTGAACAAAGAAGCTCGCCCACATGACGACATCGAAGCGGAGGTTTCTTCAAAAGATGATGTGCCTGAACGAAATACATCAAAGGAATCTGTAGAACTCATAACCAATCACGTATCTTCGCAAAGCGGATTAGAGGAGCAACTACTTGACTATCGCAAATCCCAAACTTCTCGTTTCCATGACTACAAAAGGGCACATGCAGATAGCCTCTTGATTGGTGACTCCATGCTTCGTCGTATACAACTAACACAATTGTCCCGATCTCAACAAGAGCAAGGCTTTACAAGAAGATGTAAATGCTTTAAACCAATGGTTAAAATTAAATAAGTTAATTCTCAATGTTAAAAAGACAAATATGATGATTCTGGGATCAAGACAAAGAATGAACAAATATAATAGATCAGATTCAGATATTTCTATCACGATTGATGGTAAAGTACTAAAGAAGGTTTAATCCACTAAATGTTTAGGTGTCATAATAGACGATAAACTTCTTTGGCATGATCATGTAGAACACCGTTAGTAAAAAAGTATGTGCTGCTCTCGCCATACTGAAAAGGGCTAATCCGTTCATTGATGTTACCACTGCAAAACTAATCTATAACTGTTTAATCCAAAGTAAAAATGACTATTGTTGTGAGGTATGGGGTTTACGATTTATCACACAAACAAATCAAATAATAAAACTTCAGAAGCGTGCTGCAAGAATAATACTCAAAGCAAACGTCCTCACCCCGTCTGATCAGTTATTCAAAAAACTTGAATGGTTCTCCTATCCCCAAAGAGTAATGTATTTTCGATGTTTATTTATATTTAAGAGTTTAAATAATTTATCTTCTGACTTTTTTAATGAAAACTTTAAATTAGTATCCAAAAAACATAACGTAAATACAAGATCCGCCTCCAATCTACAACTCGATGTCCCAAAATGCAATACTGAATACTATAAATGCTCATTCATTATTTTCTCAATATCAATGTTCAATTCCTTGCCCCTTCATTTAAAAACCCTATCCACCCTCTCTAGTTTTAAAAAAGAACTCAAATCATATATAATGTCCAGCAAATATTAATATGTCAATGATTCCTGTGCCACAAATATATTAATGACTCAATTTTGCATGCCTTTCTGTGTTATAATATGTATGATTTATATAATGTTTTTACCTTGTTTTACCTTGTATGTTTTATCACTTGTATATACATGTTTTGTTGTTATGCTTTTAGGGCCCCTTTTGATACCAACTTTTGCTGAAAGGGCACCCTATTGAAATATTGTTCAATAAATACATAAATAAATAAAGTTATGACAACATTTAAAAAATTAACCTTGGTTAAGATTTCGATATTGATTCCCCCAACATGGTTTCGGTTCATTGACCCTAAATGACCTTTGACCTTGGTAATGTGACGTGAAACTCAAGCAGGATGTTTAGTAATACTTGATAACTCTTATGTCTAAGTATCATGAAGTAGGTCCATATACTTTTTAAGTTATGATGACGCCGTCACCACCGCCGCACCGCCGCTGTCGCCGTCGGAAAAGCGGCGCCTAAAATTTCATGCAGTACTATATCTGGAACATCGTTACATGCATATGCATGTATCATTTTAATGCTACATTCATCATAACTCTCCACTTCATGGACGCTATTTTGTAAGACGCATTTTTTTTTTTTGGCCAACTCCACCGTACCATCTTTAACTCCTACAATCAACTATACCATATATATTTTCTTTCTTTTGTGATGTGCGACATTGTCAAATTAAACTTCGTGAAACTATTGTTCAGTTAATTATATGTGCACATGGTCTAAGAAATCAATATTTCTGCTACTTTTCTCGACACTCCATTCACCACGTCGCTTACCACACGTGCTAGCACCAGCACCTCGGACAAGGTCGCTCAAGCCGAGCCTACGGCTACGCCCAGCAGTATTGCTGAATTGAAGGCGGACATAAAGACTGTGTCCGAAGTGCTATGTCAGAAGATAGATGAGTTACGTAACGATACTGCAAACATACAAAGCAAAATATCTGACCTAGAAACCGCTGTGACGGCTACGAGTGAACGGACCTGCCATCTGGAGACCGTCCAACTTCCAAAAGTATGGGAGGATCACAAAGCCGACATGATAGTTGTGGAAAAGAAACTGATTCTTCTCGAGCTATACCAGCGAAAAGTCAACCTACTCTTCTATGGGGTCCCCCATAACAGAGATGAAAACGTTTACGAAAAGCTCCGCGACGTCGTTATTTATCTTGGTCTATCAGCGGAGGATGTTAATACCGTTTCCATCGCCAACGCACATCGACTACCCCGCAAGTTGCAACCTGTAGTAACCGCCCCTTCTGGACCTGAGCCAGGCGCGTAGCCAGGGGGGGGCGGTGGGGGCGGTCGCCCCCCCCCAAACGTCCCCAAAAAGAAAAAAAAAAGAAGGGAAAAAAGAGGGGAGAAAAGGAAAAGGGAAGGGAGGAAAGGGAAGAAAGGTAGCTTTGTTTTTTTTTTTTCTTTTTATTCTTTATTTTTTTCTCAAAAGAGAAACTCCTTCTCTCTTGCTCTAAATTTATATATGAATTTTGCTTCCGCGCGGCGCGCGGTTAAATGATAATATTGAAGTTCTCCATTGTTTCCCCCATCCTTTCTCGAACCCTGTTTTTCCACATCAGCTATATGTGTTTCTTGCCAGTTAAAGTTCAAATGTATACATTAGGGCATATAATTAGAGTAAGGTTAGGCCGAAGTATATGAAGTTATCTTTTTTTTTTTAATTGATTGCGCAACTTCTGGACGGGTCGGCCATGGGCGGGTAAAATCTTTAAATCAATTTGTGCCGTCACCTCCATAAAGTCAACTTCTCCTGCTTTTCAGCTCATTACTAATCAACCATAATTTTGGGGCAAACAGGTTCCTAATTTAAAAAAAGGAAGGTATAAAATTCGTGTCGTATTAGATTAAAAAAGTACAATATTTATTATCAAATTCTATTAAACTTCATGTCATTTCCCTGCACATTCATCTCTTGTCCTGTTTTGCGCACTCAGTTTGAAATTTTGAATGACACTTAGGGTTCTTTATAATTCAAAATGAAGCGCTTCAGGATAAGTCATAGAAATTAGGCATCATTTTTTATATAATTTCAATGAATCACAGAAGTTTCAACTTTTTGCGCACTATTTTCCTTGTAATGAAGTTCAATAATCTTAGAAAATCAATCGAATTAGACCCGATGGGGTATTAGAGATATCTGAATTTGATGAAACGTCCGCCCTTTGAAACTTCAGAGTTTCATTGCTCTGCGCGGGGAGGAATATCTTCCTCCCGGCATATACACTTCTTCTCCTCTGTTTTGCGAGTTATGCACTGTCGCTAAATTGTTTGTAATCAAATATGATATTTCCAAGGGAAGTATTCAATATATCTTTGAAAATACCCTTTTATCGGGACCCTTTTCATGGCAGAAAAAAAATTGAAAAAACGCTTTAGCTTCCGCGCTTCGCGCGGGGTTATTATTTTAATTTCCTCCATTGTATTCCCCTTTTATGCGTTCGCTCACAATCACTTTTGAAAACAAGGTTCATGAAAAAAAGGTTCAAAATCACAATATTGTCAACTGAACTGGAGATGATATAGGTACTAGAGACAAGAGAGACGGCTCCTTTTCATTTTAATTTATGAAACACCAAAAGCTTCGCGCTTCGCATGGGAGGGGGAAACTCCCCCTCCCTGCACCCACCCCCTAGGGAGCGCGATTCGCGCGCTCTGTAAGTGTTGGCACGCTTCGCGTGCGATTACCGCCCCCTCCAAAATGAAATCCTGGCTACGCGGTTGACCTGAGCCCATCATAGCGAAGTACGTTCGTGATCGTACTTGATCGTACTTCTTTCGTGATCGTCAACGTATTCTAGAAGCGTATGAGCATCATCAACGCGTACCAACATCGATGCCAATAGTCTTAGCAGAATCTAGGCATGCAAGGTGAGAACCGATCTACCACCCATCATGAAAGCATGCACGGCGAAGCTCGCTTCAGTAGCTTATGGCTTGAGAAAGCAGAAAAAATCTATCAACCAAAATGTTTGTCAAGGATACCAATGTTATTTTACAAATCAAGGCCAAGGGCACGAGTAAATGGAAGACCTACCATGATACCTTTGTCCTAAAAATGAAAGGTATTATACAGTGCGTATCAAAAAAAAGTTTACACTTAGAAAAAATCCTGCAAAATTATATATTTGTAATATCCTGAAGATTTTTCCACATTTTAACATTGGTACAGATCCATTTAAGAAAATGACGATATAACTGTCGAAAAATATTTCCGCTTGAGAGAGCACCACTTACTATTGAAAAGTTAGTGAAAAAAATGATTTGCGCAGAACTTTGAAATAATTATGCGAATAAAAGTAGACTTTAATCATGACGAACACATGGAATTTAGCTAGTAAATTGATTTCAAGATATATTCTTCCTTTTTTAACTTGTTTCCTTGCACTAAACACTTCGAAGAGTGCATTGCGCCCCACCCCACACCGAGGCCATCGTGACGATATTTGCTTTACACCGAGCTGTGATTTACATGAAATGGCTTAGGCTTGATTTTCATTTTGTTAATCATTGTCAAGCTGAGGAAAAGTGTGGGGAAACAAGTACATGAAAAATGAAATTCAACCCACTTTAAATGATCAAAACTTAGTGAAAAAATGCTGGAGATTTTTTATATAAACTTTTGTTCAGATTCAGTTATGTCCTCAGATCCAGCTGGCACAAAAGGGTAAAGGTTGTGCTTACTAAGTGTTGAAATTTCAATTTGGGTGGCAAAATTGTTACAAAATGCTTGACTGTATCCGTCTTATTTCAATTGACTAAAAGTGCAAGGGAAATGTATGAGAAATGTTTCGCAGGGTAAGTTTGATTTCGCTCTTTCCCCTTGACACAGAGTGAAAACGAGCATTTCTGCGCAAACAGATTTCTGCAAGCTTTACAAAAATGGACAGTGCTTACTCAAGTGTGACATTCTGTCAAAACTTTTTCTTTCATTGGATAGATGAGACCCAAACCCAAGATTATATGTGAAAAAATTACCCACATGTGGTACATTTTTTTAATTCCCAGGGTTTTTTCAAAGTGTAAACTTTTTTTGATACGCACTCTATACCCAATGCCTTTATTGTGATTATTGATTTACCTTTGTTTATTAGAGAAGAAGAATTATAGCATCAAAGTTTATTTTTTGTATAGGACATATAAAACCTAACATTTCACAAAATGATTAAAAGTTGCATTCTACCTTTAAAAAAAAATAATTTGACATGAATCAAAGTCTTATACTTGACTCACTATAGTAATGAACACAGATATAAATAGGAAATTGTGCATACATCATAACTTTTATTCATAGATTTAAAGTAAATCAAACCTTAGGGAAACCTCATGATCAAACTGCAGTTTTTACCTTGTAATGTCTTTGTTTAAGAACAAAAAATCACATCTAAATAGGTCTGAAAAGGATTATTTCTAGATTAGTTACGTCACTTGCCCTATTAGTAACAATAAGTTGCATAACAAGAAAAGTTTACCTTATACTTTTATTCATAGATTCAGGATGAATCTCATTGAAATGTATTATATACCCAATTTCTTGATTCTGATTATTGCTTTAACTGTCTTTGTAAGGGAACATGAATTGTAGCAACTGAATGTAAAGGTCTTAAAGTTTCTTTGTTTTACTTTGACATACATGTACGAAACATAACAAGTGACAAAATGAGAAAAAGCTGTATTATACTTTTAAAAAACATAATTTGAAATGAATCAAACGTAACTTTTACATCTTAAATGTCTCCTTTCGAGAGAACCGAATAACTCTCGAATATGTCTAAAAGTCTTATACTTGACCTACTTGACCTAACTTTCCATAGTTATTCATGTACATTTTTGTATTCACATTTACCGTGCGCCTTGTAATTCCTTTGATATATTTTACTTGCCCCAAACACGTGCAATTTGTGTTCAGATCCACATACTTTGATGAGTTGTGGTAATGCATCACATTCTGTGTCTGCACTAGCATCTATTATCCAGAGAACTGCCGAATTCTTGTCTTTATCTGTTATAAATTCTTCGCTTTCCGATTCTGAATCTTTAAAGTACCTTCAATCAATTCATGCTTTACCTAACCGCCAACCTTTTGAACTTTGTCTCAAATTTGAATCAACAACCATTGAGGTCAGAACTCTTGCTCTGACTTATTTTCCGAGCAAATTGTTTTTTTTTTCAACTTCGATACACATATTTTTGACGAAAACATTATACTTTTACATCACAATATCAGAAGCCTCAACAAAAAATTCGACCAACTAGAAGCATTTGTTAACAACTTAAATATCAGTGTTAGTGATTGGTCTTGCAGATACATGGCTCAAACATACTCCCTTCTCACTTTTACACATAGAAGGATTTTCTTTTGTTTCTAACAATAGAACTGAGAAAATGGGTGGTGGTGTGGGAATGGATATTCCCGAAGGGCTTAACTAACCACAGGTGATGACATAAGTATTATATCTAATACAATAGAAACTATTTTTGTCGTATTACACCTTTTTCATAAAAATAATATATTTATAGGCGAAATCTATAGACCTCTAAACACAAATTCTCAAAAATTTCACTGAATAATAAAACATGAGTTATTTTGGGGAACTATAACCTTGATGTACTCCAATGTGACCTCAGTAATCATGACTTTCTTAACCTAGTGCCATCCAAACATTTTTCCCCAGCGATAACTAAATCTACCAGAGTAACCGATACATCAGCTACATTAATTTACAATATTTTCGATGGAGGAACTTCATTATTTAAGTCAGGAATCATAGTTAGTGATATATCAGACCACTTTCCCATTTTTAAATTGATACCCAAAACTAGTATTAACCATAAGTCGACAACAAACACAACCATAGGATCGCGAGACCTTTCACAATCTAACATAAATCGACTAAAAACGAGCTTGATCTAGTTGATTGGTCTACAAGTGACTGCAACGTGCTAATATCGCCTTCGACAAATTTATAGAAATACTAATGTATCACTTTAACTCTTCTATTCCAGTTCGGCACAATTTTCGTTCTAACTATAAAAAGCGCCATAGACGTCCATGGATATATAAAGCTCTATGAAAGTGCATTAATACAAAAAGCAATCCTACTCTGAATAAGTCCAAATATTCCTGTTACCGTAATGTACTAACAACTTCGTTAGGAATTGATAAGAAGAACTTTGATTCAAGAGAAATTATTAAACATAAAGATGACATTAAAAATACATGGACTACAATTAACAACATCCTGCAAAGAAAAAAGATATCCAACAAGATTACAGGAATTCGTATAAACGACAATTACATACTAAATCCCCTCGAAATTGTAGAGGAATTCAATAACTATTTTCGTCAATATTGGCCCAAATCTTGCCCATAATATTTCCACAACTGATATAGACTTTAAAGACATTTTAAAATCCCCAAACCCACATTCGTTATTTGTCATCCCTATCCAAGAACAAGAAGTTATAGATATTGTTAGTAATCTAAAATTCAATTAAAGCCCAGGGCACGATGGCATATCAAATTATAGCACCCCTGACACATATCTTAAATCTATCGATTACTAATGACATTGTTCCACAGAAAATGAAAATTGCTAAGGTTATACCAATATTAAAGAAAGGGACTTTCGATCAACTTAGTAGTTATCGCCCTATTTATCTCTTGACCTCCGTTTGCAAAATTCCTCGAAAAACTGGTATACTCACGTACAATGAAATTTTTACTTTATCATAACATTTTATCAAATGATCAATTCGGCTTCAGATAGAAACATTCCACAACTCATGTATTACTGGTTTTCTTAGATAAGATAGTCCAAGCCATAGATAACATGTCTCACACTGTTGGAATTTACCTTGACTTCTCCATGGACCTATTATAGGTCCATGACTTCTCCAATGCCTTCGATACCATATGATTATTCATAATACAAATTATCCTACTATGGTATTCGAGGAAAGTCCTTTGAGTGGTTTGGATATTATCTTTCCAACAGAAAACGGTTTGTGAATATTAATGGACAAGACTTTTACGCTAGACGTGTAACTTGTGGTGTCCCACAAGGCTCTTTGTTAGGCCCCTTATCATTCATATTGTGTATAATGATTTCCAACAATGTTCTAATATTTTGTCGTTAATTCTTCTTACAGATGATTCTAATACATTTTACTCCCATCTTAACCCCATCAGCCTCTTTGCAATCCTGAACGAGGAAATGAAAATGATGCAGGCCTGGATAAACATAAATAAGCTATCTATAAATGTTAACAAAACCCATTATAGGTTGTTTAGTAATAATATACAATCTTCGCCAGGTGATATACCGATTGCCAATTCAAATCTAAGTAAAGTCGATTCTACAAAATTTCTTGGAATTTATATATATATAGCAAACTGTCATGGAAAATGTCAAGATATTGTGATTTTTCTTATATAGACTGCTTGAAAAAATTTCATTAATGTTGACATTTACATGCTACTATCACTAAGCATGAGAATTCATCCCAATTTATGAGCATTAATTAGCATATTATGCAAATTAGCCATTTAAAAAAAGAAAATAAGGAAAATAATCCCAAAAATTACAAATTAAATGTCCACAGCAAGTAATTTGAACAAAGGTTCATGATGAATAAATAAGTTCAATATTTTTATTTAAAAAAGGCTAGCAAATCTGCCTCATTAGCATATTATGCAAATAAGTGGTAAATGTCATTTTTTTTTTCTCACATTGATTGCAGTGAAAACATTTCCGTTGTTCAAATTAATATGCTGCTTTCACTAAGCATGCAATTTTATATATTGAAGGAAAAATACTGGAAATATGTTCTTCGCTTCCTAAAGCAAGATGATGGGATTAGCAAGAACAAAGCACAATATTTTAATTAGTGTGTAGTTTGTAAGAGTTGACAACCCCTACTTGTATGGATGGGAACAACAAAGACTTTCTTGAAATTTCACCGTTTAAAGAGGCAGGCCAGGAAAAGCAAACTTACGGCAGGTAAGATATGATGAGTAGTCCCATTAAGAAGTGTAGCAGAGATTCCATCTGGCCTAGTAGCTTCATGCGGGTCGTTTTCTTTAGCAATTTCTTCAGTAGTTTGGCTACACCTGCTTGACTAAACATTATGTTATCTGACCATGTCTGGGTCAGGACTTGTAGAGCAGCTAGCGTCATCATCATCATGATCAGTGGTAAATACTAAGACAAAAAATATTTTGCCTTTCTTTAATAATGCTATTCCGATGTAGTCATAGCACGTGATATCAAGGGCTCCCAACATGTTAATTGTTACAGCCTGAATCACTGTCAATCCAGTCAACAAATTATGTATTATATGCTTGTCTGCAAACCCTTTTATGGTCCTCTTCAATGCATTGTAGCAATTCTGAGCTTTACCTAACTGATGCTTTTGGAGCTCTAACATGCGCAAGCTTTCCTAGCCTTCCTATATAACTCTTTGTCTTCTTCCGACACAACTTATGTCCAGCCAGTGGCGTAACAGGCGGGGGGGCAGGAGGGGCAAGTTGCCCCTTTTTTAATAGAAAAGGAAGGAAAGCGGGAAAATATACGAAAGAAGAACATTTTAGAAAGAACAAATCATTCCGAAATAGGCCTATGTAATGCAATAGTACGATGGGAAATAAATGAAAAGATGACAAAATGGCAAACAATAGCGGGAAACAAAGGTAGAATGTAATTAGTCAAAAGCTAATTTTTGGAAAACAAAGAAAAGGGATAAGAAAAAAAAAATAACACGACCGGGCTGCCGATGATTGAAATTAAAGAGCGGGGAGAAAGATGGACTGCATACAACATTGTGCTATAAGCTTGCTAAATTGTATGCAAATAAGCTACCGGGGCTTTGCCCCAGACCCCACGCAGTAGGGGCTCTTCATTTATAACCTTTAAATGGCTCTATAACGCCCCCCCCCCCCCCGTTCACAATCACTTTCAATCACTTGGTTCCACACCCAAGAGGAAATAAAATAAATTATAAGAGACAACGTATAATGAAATGAATGGAAACATTGAAATGTGTTATTTGCTGAATATAATGAAAAATCTATCACATAATTGAAATGTAATTTTAATGGGCAATTTTTTCCAGCTCGCTTTGCACGCTGGCGACGTTTTACAGATTTTTCCCACATTACTATGTTTTGCCCCTCAAAATATTTGGTTCATTACGCAACTGGGTTGAATAAATGTGTTGTGTAAAAGCTATATCCTGTACATGCCCGCGATTTGATTAAAATAGCGGCAATATGCGAGGTTTAAATGGCTTTGATATCAAGAAGTTCCGGGGGCTCCGCCCCGGACCCCAACCGCACAGCACTTCGTATGGAAGGGTTGGGCCATGGCCCCAAAAAGTTCTACAAACAAGAACAAAAAAAAGGAGGAAAGAAAAGCAAAGGAAAAGTGTAGAATATGATTTTATTTACTGAATATAATATAAAAAAATAGCTCAAAGTTAGATTCTTCTTTGTTTGCAGTATGTGTATTTTGTTTCCTTTATTGCAAAGCGCGTAGAGAAACTTTCAGTTTATTATGTGCTATATAAGAGAAGTAGTATTATTAGTATTATTATTATCATGAAAAGGTGATTTTTTTCTCGCTCGCTTCGCTCACTCGGGACTTATATAAAGCAGCTTTTTAGCTCATGCGCTATACTGCGCCCCTCGGTTTTTTTTACTATTCACGCTACTGCCACAAAGAAGAGTGAAATATATTATTCTCTGGATATCATGTCAAAATCTATCACTAAATTGGATTTTTGTATTAAAAAGTCAAAATTTTTGCTCGCTCGCTCCGCTTGCTCGCAACTTTTTTTAAAGATAAATTCTGCCTGATACGCAATATCTGGCCTTCTGAAAATAGTCGCCTCATTACACCATTACACCTGTTCATACCATGATATGACCGGGAAATGTTGGGCTCTTGCCCCCCCCCCCCCCCCCCCTGGCCACCGACCCCTGTTACGCCGCTGTGTCCAGCGTCTCATTGAGGCAACTTGTGTCGGAAGAAGACATGGGTAACGGTTTGGTTCTTGTCAAAGTCCTCTTGATTGGCATTCAATGTCCTATGCTCGACTTGTCGGTTTCAGTACAGAGAGTTGTATGATTGTCCAAAGTACATCTGCATGACACTATTGAAGTCAGCATTCCTCCAGAAGAACATCCTTAGTCTTACCATAATTACTGAAAGGTTTATTCCTCTGTATACCCTTACAGAATACCCATGAGTAACACATAGTGGCAAATAAATCCTTGAATGTGTACACACTGTTTAATTAATGTTGGATGGTATTTGGTGGTGATGTAAGGGTGTTCCATTATGTTGTGTCCTCTTGTTGGAAAGGCAATAATCTGGCTTAGTCCGTCATCTGTTAAAGTCTACTTGGTTGTTCTTTGTCTCACTGAGCAATTTCTATTTGCCATAAATATCAGGTAATTGGTATTATTTGCATATGATTTGCTAAGAAACTATAGCTACAATATTTGGAGATAGTTGCCATCCTTAGGAGATTTATCAAAGAGGAAAGAATAGAAAATGGATGCTTCATCCTGAAGCAGCAACTTGATTCAGCAAGAACGTGTAATCACGATTCCTGTATCTGAGTGGTGGGTCAAACCCTATATTGACTGGACTATTAATTCTGCCTTACCTCACCTACGGTATACTCGCCTGGGGCAATAGCAGCAAAACTCAACTAAACAAGTTGCTTATTATTCAAAAACGTGCGGCAAGAAACATAAAAAATGCCGGTTTCCTCTCCCAAACAAGTCGATATTTCTATGGAAATCAACTCCTTCGAATCCCAGATTTACATAGCTATAGTTTAGGTATCTTCATGTTTCAACTAACCACAAATGAATTGCCAGTCACTATCACCTCATTATTTGTTTTAAAAATGCAATCCATTCTTCCAGAACACGCCAAAATACATTTTTTCATTTACCACTCAAAATATGTTTACTTTATCAGCATCTCACTAATCAAATACTGCGAGCGCGAAGCGGGAGCTAAAAATTTATGAAATTCAGACCTGAAGAGGGGCATTCTAAGGCTTGTTTGTAGGAATTCACTAAGTCCTTACGTATTTCACTAACCAAATGATGTGAGCGCGAAGCGCGAGCTAAAAATTTTTGATATTCAGATCAGAAAAATTGACATTTTAAGAACTGATTTTAGGAATTCATGAAGAGCAGACATCTCACCAATCAACTAATGCGAACGTTAGCACGGACAGGAAATGTTTTATATTAAGACCCTAAAATTGGGCAATCACTGTAAGTAGTCATGAAAAAGAAGCAAATGTCACTACATAAAACAATAATAACTCGAAATGCGAGGAAATATATTTGGTGTATATTGATTTGAAAACGGGAGGTTTTAGTACAACAGGATTGTACATCTCGTTAAACAGTCTATCCGAGCACCAGGAACAATGAAGACATAGGCCCTGAGCAAACTGTTTCATAAAGTCATGAAAAAAATGCTTCTTATGTAAAATAATTACGATATAATATAAGATTATAATAAACAATAATTTCTTTTTTTTTGGGGGGGACGTGCCCCCCATGCCCCCTGGTAGTTACGCCACTGTATAGGTATACATAAATCACCAATAAAAATGCGAGCGCACAGCGCTAGCTTATAGGCCTTCATTTTTGACAATTGAGACACCTGAAAAGGAATATTTTGAGAATCTTATAGGAAATACACAAAGATAATAGGTAGGCCAACAACTTTTTAAGTTTCGCTTAATTTCACAAACCAGTTATATTCACATCCTTGTCGGTATGCAAATGAGGAGACTGATGACATCACTCACTCAATACTTCTTTTTGTATTTTAGTATATGAAATATGAAATATTCACTTTTTCTCCGTTGTCGTGTGAAACAACGATTAATTCCTCCCTGAACGTGAGCAATTAGCATTGTTTGATACTAAATGGTTCAATCAAGTTGGCTCATATTGTAAAATCTGTAAAAAATGAAATATTGTATAATTCTAACAATAAAAAAACAAAGGAATTAGTGAGTGGGGGACATTATCGACTGTCTCATTTGCATGTCACTGAGTTGTGCATATCACTGTTTTGTGAAAAATAAGCAAAATTTGAAAATGTCATAATTTTCTTATTTTACATCCGATTTTGATGAAATTTTCAGCATAATGCTTGTTTGATTTTTCTCAATTTATTCAAATCAACATTTTTTTTGGGGGGGTGGACTTGTCCTTTAAGAAATGAATGCGAGCTTTAAGGACTTTTTAAGGACTTATGTACGTGTGATCGATGGAGAGGATAAACACCTCACTAATCAAATATTGCGAGCGCGTAGCGCCAGCTGAATTTGATATTTACCCCTTTTCTGACCCTGAACAGGATACCTATCTTGCCAAACAAACTTCAAACTCGAGCACATTGATTTTTGTCTATTATCGTAATAACGGGATATTTTAAATCAGCCGCATTAATTTAACCTTTTTGGGCAGGAAATAAATTTCACTATAAACAGGCAATACGAGCAATGTTGCGCCCCTGGTCGATCATGAATTTGCATGGAGCCCCCTAAGTTCAAGGTCAATTTGGCGCCCTCGGTTGAAAATGAATTTGGCGCCATGTGAAATATCACTTTGCCCTCCCCCTTCTGAAACATGTATTTCTCGCCTTATGGTCAAACATCAAATTAGCGCTCCCCTAGTTCGATCATCAATTTGGCGCCCCGCCCAGTTCAAACATCAATTTGGCGCCCCCTCCCCCTTGTTCAAACATCAATTCGGCGCCCCATAGTTCGAACGTCATTTTTGCGCCGCCTAGTTCTAACATCAATTTGGCGCCCCCCTCGTTCGAACATCAATTTGGCGCCCCGCCCAGTTCAAACATCAATTTGGCGTCCCCTCCCCCTTGTTCAAACATCAATTCGGCGCCCCATAGTTCGAACGTCATTTCGGCGCCGCCTAGTTCTAACATCAATTTGGCGCCCCCCTCGTTCGAACATCAATTTGGCGCCCCAAGTTCGAATAGCAATTCGACGCCCCCTAGTTCGAACATCAATTTGGCGACCCTAGTTCGAACATTCAATCGGCGCCCCCCTACGTCGAACATCTATTTGGCCTCCCTAGGTCGAACATCAATTTGGCGCCCCCAGTTGGAACATCAAATTGGCGCCCCTAGTTCGAATATCAATTCGGCGCCCCCTAGTTCAAACATCAATGTGGTGCCCCCCAGTTCGAACATCGATTCGGCGCCCCCCCCCCCTAGTTCGAGTATCAATTCGGCGCCCCTACATGTAGGTCGATCATCAATTCGCCCCCCCCCCCCGTTCTAACATCAATTCGACCCCCGGTTCGAACATCATTTTGGCATCCCTTCGAACTGAATTTGGCTTCCCTAGTTCGAAAATAATTTCGCCCCCTAGCTCGAGTATCAATTTGGCGCCCCCCTAGTTCGAACATCAATTCGGCGCCCCCCTAGTTTGAGTATCAGTTTGGCACCCCCCTAGCTCGAACATCGATTCGCCCCCTCCCCCCTAGTTCGAGTATCAATTTGGCGCCCCCAGTTCGAACATCATTTTAATATCCCTTCGAACATCATTTTGGCGCCCTCCTAGATCGAATATCAATTCGGCGCCCCTACATGTAGGTCCAACATCAATTTGGCGCCCCATAGTTCGAGTATCAATTTGGCGCCCCCTAGTTCCAACATCAATCCTGAGCCCCCCTAGTTCGAGTATCAATTTGGCGTCCCCCTAGTTCGAACATCGATTCGGCCCCCTCCCCCCTTAGTTCGAGTATCAATTTGGCGCCCCCAGTTCGAACATCATTTTAACATCCCTTCGAATATCAATTCGGCGCCCCTACATGTAGGTCCAACATCAATTTTGCGCCCCTAGTTCGAATATCATTTCAGCCCCCCCTAGCTCGAGTATCAATTTGGCGCCCCCTAGTTCCAACATCAATTCTGAGCCCCCCTAGTTCGAGTATCAATTTGGCGTCCCCCTAGTTCGAACATCGATTCGGCCCCCTCCCCCCCCCCTAGTTCGAGTATCAATCTGGCGCCCCCAGTTCGAACATCATTTTGACATTCATTTGAACATCATCTCGGCGCCCTTTTGGTTCGAACATCATTTTCTTTCCTCCTCTTCCTCTTTTTTTCTTCTCGTCCTTCCCCTCTTCCTCTCCCCTTTTCTTTCCCCCCTTTCTCTCTCTTTTTTCTCTTCTTTCCTCCCTCTTCCTCTCTCCTTTTCTTTCCCCTCTTCCTCTTTTTTCTTCCCCCTCTCCCCCCTCCCTTTTTTTCTCTTCCTTTCCCCTTTTCTTCCCCCCTTCTCTCTCTTTTTTTCTCTTCTTTCTTCCCTTTTCCTCTCTCTCCCTTTTCTCCTTTTCCTTCCCCCCTCTTCCTCTCTCTTCCCCCCTCTTCTTTCCCCGCTTCCTCTTTTTTCTTCCCCCTCCCCCTCCATTTTTCTTCTCTTCCTTCCCCCTCTTCCTCTTTTTTCTCTTTCTTTCCCCTCTTCTCCTTTTTTTCTTCTTTTCTTTCCCCTCTTCTTTTTCCTTCTTTTCTTTCCCCTTTCTTTTTTTCTTCTCTTCTTTCCTCCAGCTTCCTCTCTCTCCCTTTTCTCCTTTTCTTTTCCCCTCTTCCTCTTTTTTCTTCCCCCTCTCCTTCCCCCTCCCTTTTCTTCTCTTCCTCTTTTTTCTCCTTTTCTCTCTCTTTTTCTTCTCTTCCTTTCCCCTCTTCCCTCTCTCTCTTTTTTTCTCCTTTTCCTTTCCCTCTCATTTTCTTTCTATTTCTTTCCCCTTTTCCTCTCCCTTTTCCTTCCCCCTCTTCCCTTTTTCTTCTTTTCTTTCCCCCTTTCCTCTCTCTTTTTTCTCCTCTTCTTCCTTCCCCCTCTTCCTCTCTCTTTTCCCCTCTTCTTTTCCCCTTTATCTCTCTTCTCTTCTTTCCTCCTTCTTCCTCTCTCTTTTTTTTTCCTTTTCCTTTCCCCCTCTCCCTCTCTCCTTTCCTCTTTTCTTTCCCCCCTTTTCCTCTCTCTTTTTTCTTCCCTTCTTCCCCCTCTTCCTTTCGTCTTTTTCTTCTTTTCTTTCCCCTCTTCTCCTTTTTTTTCTCTTTCTTTCCCTCTCTTTTTTTTTTGCCGAAGGGGGGGGGGGGGCCGAGGCCCCCTCGGCCCTCCCCCCCCCCCATGGATCCGCGCCTGCCGGTAGGCCTATTTTAGTACTCTGTAAGTGAAAACAATGCGTCTAGCGGTGGTCGCCCGTGAAAGGTGTGACTGGCCCTAATGTTAGCGTTCTGGTAGGCTAACAACGCTTCTGTGCGTTCGCCACTGGTAGATATGCAAATGAGGAAACTGATGCCGTCATCCACACACTTTTTCTTTTGTTTTTTACTATATGAAATATGAAATATTCTAATTCCATACTCATTGTCAAGTGAAACAACGATTAATTCCTCCTGAACATGTGGAATTAGCATTGTATAATACTACATGTGATTCAATCAAGTTGGTCCTTATTTTCAAATCTGTAAAAAATGAAATATTGTATAATTCAAACAATAGAAAACAAAAGAAATAGTGAGTGATGGACATCATCGACTGACTCTTTTGCATGTTACCGAGTTGTTCATATCACTGTTTTGTAAAAAATAAGCGAAACCTTAAAATGCCATAGCTTTCTTATTTAACATCCGATTTTGATAACATTTTCAGCATTATGCTTGCTTGATTTTTCTCTAAATATTCAAATCAACATTTTTCTGGGGTGGACTTGACCTTTAACTATCTATAAACAATCACGGTAGACATATCACCCTGCAACAACACATGAATAAAAACAATCCACACACGATTCATTCTCAAATGTATAAGGATAAATATTGTAAAGAGGAAACGAAGCTTGCAACCTCCAGGTCCACACTCAATACAAATTATTGCACGAAAAGTTTAAGAGACTGAAAATGAATGAATAAATATAACAAGTAAACATTTTAAAAAAGAAACATGTCATATTGCATGTTACAATATTACTGAAGGCTGAAACTGAGTTTTATTGTGCCAGATGACATCTACCTCCTACATACATAACAACATACAGTATTATTTCTGAAACATTGCCCCATCGAAGGATCATAAACAAAATCTATGTTACGTATGTATGATAAATACATCACAAAAATGATGCATGCATGCATGTAACAGAGTTGAGCCGTTTGACATCGTTCTTTTTCAAAGGTCACAATGTCACAGAAGGACACAATTATGTTAATAGAGGTAGAAATTACCGTTTAGGCGGTGGAGTTGGTATATTTATAGATAAATCATTGAAATATAAAATACATGAAGACTTAACATTAATTGAGCAAGAAGTAAAGAGTATATTTATTGATATTATGTGTAACAGGAGAAATGTCATAGTTGGTGCTACAGTGCGTATCAAAAAAAAGTTTACACTTAGAACGAATCCTGTAAAATTATACATTTGTTATATTCTGAAGATTTTTCAACATTTTAACATTGGTACAGATCCATTTAAAAAAGGTAAAAGATATATTCAAATAAATGTTACTAGTTAAATTCCACGTATTCACATATTAATATTTCAAAGTTCTGCGCAAAACATGTTTCACTAACTTTTCAAAAGTTAGTGGTGCTCACTCAAACGGAAATATTTTTTACAGTTATATCGTCATTTGCTTAACATGTTTCCTTGCCCAAATCACTTTGAAGAGTGCATTGCGCCCCACCCCACCCCCCCCCCCACACACCGAGGCCATCGTGACGATATTTGCTTTACACTGAGTTGTGATTTACATGAACTGACTGGAGATGTCTGATATAAACTTGCTTACAAAGTGTTGAAATTTCAATTTGGGTAGCAAAATTGTTACAAAATGCTTAAATGTATCCGTTTTATGTCAATTGACTAAAAGTGCAAAGGAAATGTTTGGGAAATGTTTCGCAGGGTAAGTTTGATTTTGCCCTTTCCCCTTGACACAGCGTGAAAACGAGCACTTCTGCGCAAACAGATTTATGCGAGCTTTGCAAAAATGGACAGTGTTCACTCAAGTGTAACATTCTGTCAAAAATTTTACTTTCATTGGATAGATCAGACCCAAACCCGTAATTATATGTGAAAAAAATTACCCACATATTGTATATTTTTCAATTCACAGTGCTTTTTCAAAGTGTAAACTTTTTTTGATACGCACTGTATAGACCGCCCGGTCAGCCTTTTCTTGCCTTCAAGGTATTCCCTGAACAAACTCTATTCGAACTCATCCATTATCAGAAACTTTGTTGTATAATGGGAGATGTCAATATAAATCATTTTCTTGAAGATGAAATGGAGTCCAATGATTTTGCACAATACATTAATTCCTATTCCTTTTTACTTCTGGAATTATTATCATTTTATTTATTTTGTATTTCTGATCTTGTTATGAACTTAAGTAGAACTGCAGGGGCTGTTAAAACTGTTAAACATGATAAACAAAAATAATACGCTTTTATTCCGATTTGAGTCAGGTAAATTGGGAAAATCAAGCTCTGTGGTTAACCAGCTATACAAATCATTTTTTGAGACTTTTTTTATGATCAGTGCTTTCCAAATCAAAACCCCAAAGATAATCGAAAAGAAATAAAGAATCCATGGTGTGACAATTCATTTAAAAAAGCTTTTTCGTAAGAAAAAATCCTAATACCATAAATGTATAAAGAATCCAACCGTTTATAAGGAAAACACATACAAGAAGCAAACCAATATGGTAAATGATGCCATAAGAAACACAAAACGAGAGTATCATCATGAGAAACTTTATAATAAAATAAATGACAATTACAAACTCTCATCCGAGAACTCCCTCTGATCCTTTTTTTAGAAAATAGAATATACTGTACTTGATATAATCCAAACACACAAATTGCAAGTTGCATCATGTATGTATATGTATAATAAAAACTTGTTACCCCACATTTAAATGATATGTTTCAAATAACAAATGATAACAATAATAGTAATATAGAGTATTTCTAAAGCGCCAAATCTACACTGATTATGTGCTCAAGGCGCTGCGAAAAAGAAATAATAGAAAATTGACATGGAGCAGGAAGGGACAAGGATGAAAGAAACACAGTCATTACAATGAAAGGAAACTACTGGAAGGCAATTTTTTAAAAAGGGTTTTTTAGAGCAATTTTGAAACAATCGATGTTTGAAATACTGCGAATGAAATATGGCAACTGATTCCACAAGGATGGTCCAGCATGTGCAAATGACCGACCCCCCCCCCCCCCCCATGATTTCTTGGATTTAGGAACTGCAAGCAATTTTGAATCAGAAGATCTTAAACGTCGAGGAGGGTTGTATGGCATCAACAAATTAACATTATATTCTGGGGCAGATCCATGGGTGCCAGGTAAAAATGGCAGAGGTAATAATGGCAGAGGTAATCCCGGGGGATGGCCAGTCATGCGTGATCCCAAAAAACGCGTTTCAGTACAGCAGTAAATATGACTGCCAACGGGAGGTAATTATAATGGTAGAGGTAAAAATGACGGAGTTAAAACTTGCAGAGGTAAAGATGGCAGAGGCAAAAATGACAGCGGTAAAGATCATGACATGCTACATCAACAAGGAAAAGACTGAGTCTTTCCAGTTAATATCAGTCATAATTATTGATCTTAAATTGACTCCTATCGACGAAATGAGTAATACGAACGATTAGATATCATTTGGACATTTCATAATTTTAGGACTTTACTTTATCGTTGATATGATTAAACTAAAACATTTTCATGCAAAAATTCAATTAGTGAGTGATGAAAGGGTTTATCTTGGCCAGTTTGTATAGTAGAACAGCACTAAATCGCATACAAAACGAATTTTAATGTAAACACCAATGTGGGCTACCATTAACACACTGAAATAGACAAGTTCAGGATTTCTTCGAACCACTTGCATAACTTGGATAACAGAAAAAGTAACAAAATGTTTCGTAATTAAAGTAACTTTTCATATTTCAACATCAAATTCGATTCGAATAGATATTGATATAGTTTAATGTAAATGATATAAGAATATTAATTAGTGTTAAGTTTTTCAGAGCAATACATCATTGCAGCTAGTCCATGCGGATGTCATGTTCCTAGACTAGTTTCTATGGTAACAGTTACCGCATGAATTTGGAAATGTGTAGCGAATCAGGGATTTAAATTTATAGGCTTTTCTTAGGTACCATTCCATTGACGTGTTTTAAAGGGGAAGTTCACCCTGACAAATGGTTTACTGTAAAAATAGCAGAAAAATGAAGTTAAGGTTTGCGGAAACCCCATCAAAGATTAACAAAGTTATAAGAAGTTTGAGTTTTTTATCTGTGACGTCCTATACGAGCAGCCGCCCCTTATTTTATGGAACAAAATGTATACTTTTCAGTGGCTCATGATTGGTTTTAAAAATCTTTCAGGAGCGGATGTGGAATGATTTTAGGTTAATATACTTAGGGTATAATAAAAACCATTTTTATTTAAAGAAAATGACATTTCATTGATATTTCTTAATACATTATATATGGGGAAAAACTGTTCGCCAATGACGTCACCATTAAAATTCTAATAGCTTTTTAATTCTCCCTAAAACCCCCACCAATATCATTTTAACTATTTTCTACTTTTACAATACATTTTATGTCAGGGTGAATTTCCCCTTTTATGAATTAAGTACAGTACTTGGGATCCAAAGTGTGCTTCGAATAAAATTTGAATATAAGAAGAGCGATTTGACATGAGAAGGCCGAACATGTAAGTTCAGGAAAAAAATAATAAATACCACCTCAAGTGTTATCAATTGGTGAAGAAGACCAATGTTACCAAGGAAGGGTAACATTTGTATGATTTACAAATGTTACCCTTTTTATTAGTTCAACATTATAATTCTTATTTTCTTCTCAGAACCTTTCATGTTTCATCTACTGTACATGGAGGGGCTTTTGGATTTGTTGGCATGGGGGTTTAAGACTGGCCATTTATACCTCTGCCATTATTACCTCTGCCATGTATACCTCTGCCGTTTTTACCTTTGCCATTTTTACCTCTGCCATTTGTACCTCTGTCATTTTTACCTCTGCAATTTTCACCTTTGCCATTTTTACATCTGCCATGATTACCTCTGCCATTTTTACCTTTGTCATATTTACCACTGCCATGATTACCTCTGCCATTTTTACCTTTGCCATATTTACCTCTGCCATTTTTACACCGAGCTGATCCATGGATGCAGTGAAAATTAACAATAATAAAATAAATACAATACGGTACTCAGTGGGTAACAAATGCAGTGAGGACAGAACTGGAGTTATGTGACTAGAGCGTCTCATAAGGGTAACAATACAGGCTGCAGAATCCTGTAATTTGTTTTGGGATTGCGGAAGCTGAAATAAAAGAGAATTCCCCAAATCAAGTCGAGATTATATCAGAGCATGTACTATTTATACTGTAGCGGAGCGGGTTAAATACTTGCGAATGATGCCTAAATTACGCAATTGATACCTGACTGATTTACACACGGCAGGGATCTGGACAGACATAGGCATTGTTGAGTCAAACAAATCTCCAAGATTCCTGCATGATTTGGATGGCATAAAATTAGCATTACCTATTCTCAAATAGGAAAGTCTTATATCTAGTGCATCTTTAGAGCCAATAAACGGCAGCTCAGATTTATCTTCATTTATATTCATTATCGTGGAGCGTTGTGGCCCAGTGGATTAGTCTTCTGACTTTGAAACAGAAGGTCGTGGGTTCGAATCCCAGCCATGGCGTAATTTCCTTCAGCAAGAAACTCATCCACATTGTGCTGCACTCAACCCAGGTGAGGTGAATGGGTACCCGGTAGGAAGAAATTCCTTGAATGCTTGAGCGCCTAGGCAGCTCAGCTAAAGCCGGGTAATAATAATAGCAGGGCCCGCTGGTAGAACAGTTTTCGAAACTGAAGTGGCTTCCCTGGGTAAATAGGCTTATTATATTCACTCGCGTTCGTAATCACTCGCGTCGCGTTGGTAATCACACGCGTTTTTGATTTTTGGCGATTTTTTTTCATTTCGGTGCGATTTTTTTTCTAACGGTGTCTTCAATGGGACAAACACGCTGGGAAAATAAAATGAAATTGAAATTCGAGTTTCGTTTTAAGCCGGCAATTAAGTGCCTTAAAATGAAATGTACTCGACTACTGTTTTAACATACATGTAACAAACAAGCAAATCAGCCATGTGGCTCAACTAACTTAGAATAGATCCGGACTTCTACTGTGTGTTATACGAGGACTCCGAGTCGGAACTTGCCATATCTGCCACATCGATATTACATCGTATCATTCCCATATGCGGACATGCCTGCATGCAATGGCCCCAAGGCGGCCGGACCCGGCCGCGGTCGGACACGACGTGCATCGGTAGCATGGAGCAAGCTAACGTGAGTCGAGCTGAGTTAGATCCCACGTTACATATGAGGCGGCGATTGTACCAATACTATATAGAACAATTATTTGTTACATAAACTATTATTTAGATATAATTTACATTCTTTTTGTAAATAATTACTATTATGTAAAATAACATTTCTAATTATTTATATATAATTCGAAGTAATACTTCATTATTTGTAAATAATAATAGTTCGACATTCTATTATTTATAAATAATGATTATTTATAAATAATGGGATATTCAAACAAAAATGTTATTTATAAATAATGAAACACGATGAATGTTCATTATTTATATATAATGGGAAACTCAACAAATTATTTATAAATAAAGAAATATGCACTGGCATTGTTAATAGATAATTACCATTTACAAATAATAGAAAACTCGACAAACTTATTTATAAATAATAAAAAAACGAATTGCAATTATTCATAAATAATGAAGTATGCAGTGTCATTATTTATAAATAATGAAACACAAAAATTATTATTTATAGATAATGAAAAACAAATAATCATTATTTATAAATAATGGAATGTCGAACTATTATTATTTACAAGTAATGAAGTATTACTTGGAATTATATATAAATAATTAAAAATGTTTTTTTATATAATAGTAATTATTTACAAATAGAATGTAAATTATATATAAATAATTATATAATATTGACTGGTCTTGAGGGGAACATCAAATATATTGCCAGCAAAAGAATCATATTGGCCCGAGTCTTTAGACGAGGGCAATATGGGTCTTTTAAGGGCAATATATTTGATGTTCCCCGAAAGAAGGGCAGTCAATATTTTTATTATCATCCAAATCAGATATCTAGAGCAAAAATCATGATAACGGTGATATCTTTTAAGAATAGAGTTCTGTTGTGTCATGATAATATCAGTGTCTAGGCTCTGCACTTTACCATTATGACGTACTTGCAAGCGCCCAGATCCAGCGTTGTCTTTATTATGCCGTAGATCGTTGGTGCGCGGAACATTATGAAGCGTATCACTTCATTCGCATCCTCAAAGGCCCGGATGTGAGACCAGGGAAAATACAAAGGTATATTTTGCGTCGTCTCTGCATGCAAAGTCAATACGCGCATTGAGACCGAGGAAAATACAAACAATATACCTATCCCTTCCTGATAATAATAAAATACAGGGAAATACGGTTTTGTAAATGACCAGCTCAGATGTCTGATACGGGTGATAATAGTTATTATTTAATGAATAATGATTATATAACAAATAATTGTTCTTTATAATATTGGTACAATCGGCGTCTCATATATAACGTGGGATCTAACTCAGCTCGACTCACGTTATCTTGCTCCATGCTACCGATGCACGTCGTGTCCGACCGCGGCCGGGTCCGGCCGCCTTGGGGCCATTGCATGCAGGCATGTCCGCATATGGGAATGATACGATGTAATATCGATGTGGTAGATATGGCAAGTTCCGACTCGGAGTCCTCGTATAAGACACAGTAGAAGTCCGGATCTATTCTAAGTTAGTTGAGCCACATGGCTGATTTGCTTGTTTGTTACATGTATGTTAAAACAGTAGTCGAGTACATTTCATTTTAAGGCACTTAATTGCCGGCTTAAAACGAAACTCGAATTTCAATTTCATTTTATTTTCCCTGCATGTCTGTCCCATTGAAGACACCGTTTAAAAAAAATCGTACCGAAATAAAAAAAAATCGCCAAAAATTCAAAACGCGAGTGATTACGAACCCGCACGCGACGCGAGTGATTATAAACTCCCGGTAAATATACCGATATTTATTATTATTATTATTATTATTATTTAATTTTAAAGAATTGCAGCTCATCTCCCTATTGATATCATGAACACAAGCCTCGAGATTGTTTACAGTATCAATGGCATTGGTCTGGTTAGGTAAGAATGATGTCTACAGTTGGATATCATCTGCATAACAATGATACTTAAAACAATGGCATCTTAAAATATGTTTAAGACCACCAAAGTAAAATGAGAAAATGGTTGGGCCTCTGACTGATCCCTGCGGTACACCGCAAACTAATTCAGCAGGACCGCTCTTTGAATTATCGAAAAAGACTACTTGAAACCTTTCAGATAAGTATGACTTAAACCACTCAAGAGCTATCAGCCCCAAGGGATCTCAGAGTGTTTAGCGTAATTGTATGATTGATAGTGTCAAGCACTGAAGAAAAGTCAAGTAAGAGAACAGTAATTTTCCAATTACCCATGTCTTTCAAGATGTCATGAGATGGATTGACAAGCAAAGTCTAAAAGCTATGATACACTCGATTTGCTGACTAGTGATTGACCAGAGATCGTTCTCTTGCTTATATTCTGATAGCCTTGAAAAAGGCTATCACACACATCACACTAGACATGCCAATTATTTGTATATTCCTTTGCTAAAATATCAGACTTTACGAAAGTCAGTGAAATATTCCGGAGTAATAACTTGGAATGCAATACCAGTTGACATTAAAATGTCCCCATCTATAGCCTCATTTAAACGAGAATATAAAGAACATGTCATGAAGGAATATTAAGTATCAGTAGTAATGTAAACAATTTCCCCATCACAATTGCATATGTACCCCCCTCTTTATTTGTACTACTCACTATGGTATTGGAGCTCAGCCTGTGAAAGGCCAATGACCTATGCTGGCTCCCCCATATCATTGGTATTTTATTTATATGTCATATGTTTTATATTGATTGTATTATATATTTTACGAGAATTGGAAATAAATGAAATGAATGAAACGACAGAAACTAGAAAGAATTGAAAAGCAAGCCTCTAATCTAAATTTAAAATAACCAAGGAAAATGGTTGCTTTGTAGACGAGAATGAAGATAGAGTCCTTGAAAAAGCCAAAGAGATCATGACCAATGAGAACAATGCCCTCAATAATATCACAATTTGATGAGGTCAGGCGAACGTCTGAGATCCCTTCCCTGCAGAAACCCACGCTTCGTAAACTCTTTCGTTCCAGTTTCAATCCGTGCATTTAATAGCCATACTTGAAATTATATATACCTCCCCCCTTCCTGCCTTTATCTTAATTTCTCTTATTTTTGCTTTTTGATTTGTCTGTTTACTATATGTATCTTGTAATATTTTGTGTGTATCACGTGATATTCTAAATCATTTTGTGCGAACAAATTGAATTTCCATTTGTACCCGATTGCAATTGGACAATAAAAATATCTGAATCTAATCTTGCTACGTAAATACGGCCCTCTCCATCCTCTTGATCTCAAATATAGTTATAAAGGAGACATGTACAGCACGTACATCACCAAGATTGATCACACTTATATACATTTCGCCGACACATGCTTCCATTTTCACTGACTTGTAAATTAACGTTTTCCCATTTTTGTAGGCATCATAATTGATAAAAAAATATTCAGTCGATTAAATGCATTATGCGCATGATGCAAAAATGTATCGTAATAAACAGATTTCGTCTAATGGGGCATAGTTTGGTTCAAATAACTCACCCTTAATACAAGTACGACCATCCTCATTTAATAGGAAACCATTTCCACAGAGACAGGTGTAATCATTAGGTCCTGCTCCAACACATAGGAAGCTACACGGGTTGCTACTACATGGCGCTGTCAGTATGAACAAAAAAGGTTCCATTAGCTGTAATATTAATAAGTATTTTACCACAATAGACGTTCCTATTCAAAAGTAGTTTTAATTTTCCCTTAAAATTATACATCCCGAATATATGTTTCTTGCACGTTTTTAATTTAATTTTCATCGATTCCATGAACAATAATACTTCCGATAGACTATACTTAATTGTCAGCTTTCCAACCAACAAGTTTTTATTAAATTCTTAACCATGGTAACACTCACATTATATCACATTCAAGATTTATAAATTACTATAATGTTGATAAAGTTGTATTTTTTGCCATACTGTATAAGGTGATTTCAGGCAGCTGAAAGTTCTAAAATGAAAAAATAGATCGAATATAAACTTACAATATTCTTGAGGCTGTTCATCCGGAGCGTATGTTACAACACTGTATGGATCATAATCTAGATTAAGATTCAGGAGTTCTTCACCACTAGCTTTCATAAGTACTATCATTTTCTTGATGACCTTTGCTGTAGTGTAAATGAAGTTCTTCAAACAGAAAAACAAAAACTTGACTAATACACTGAAAGAGGGTACTAGTCCTTATTGAGCCTTTAAATCAGACCAAATAATCATCGAGAATGGTTACAATGGTTATATAGGCCTACTGATGTGTCCTGTCGAAAATATTATTGTTGACATTTTGATACATTCAAGATGGCATTAATACCAAAGTCCTTTATGAATGCCTTACAAATGCCAAGTCGTTCTTGCAAACGCCGAAAGAACCCTCTTTAAAAAGCTGAAGGCGTTCTTATTAACATCGTATGAGTTTAAGGCTTCTAAAATTGACTCTCGACCCTACAAAATAACGCGTGGTTCTTACAATGTTCTTACGACGTTCGCACGGTCAAATTACTAACAGAGATGGTTTCGTGTGACTTTAAAAATCTTGGGCGAGAGACGTTCTACCTAACGATTGGTCTGAGAACGGTATGCGAACACTGGTTTTGTATGCCCTCCTTAAGAAAATCATATAAAATGTTCTAAAATTCGTTCGTACGGTGTTCATAGCAGCTCTTAATTGTATTTATGACCGAGGGCCAAGGCTTAAGCGAAAATCTGAAAGGTCATAGCTTTCATATTTTACATCCGATTTTGATGAAACTTTAAGCGTTAGGCTTCTTTGATTTTTATTTTTTTATTCAAATCAACTTTTTGTTGGGGTGGCCTTGTCCTTCAACTTTTATATACGTAGCAGTTCTGCCTCGTTGCCACGATTTCTTTTTATTGATAAACCAATTACATGTTTCTATTTATAAACAAAAAAAAATTGTAGTTGATCGGGTATAAATTCGAATTTTAGATCAAACTGTACTTTGAGATAACGAACTTACCCCTGAGATGGTCAAATCAAAGAGTCCTATATCATTTGCAGTGTGCATCAATGTCCTTCGATTTGCCCCTTCAATGCTACAGGATTCGATGCGGTTGGAAGATGGTTCAGTATCAACCCAAAATACCCTGTCATCACGAAATTTAAAAAATATCAAAAAGGAAAGTTGAAGAATTATATTTGAAACACTATAATATAATATAATAACACGATAATATATGTGCTGTCAATATCCTTGTCACAACTTTGCGTACTAACTGACTAATATCTGGGTAAAGAATGAGATACAAATACTATTCTTTTTCTTTGATAATTTTCTTCTTTGATAATTGTAAAAGTAATTGATTAAGAATAACTATATATGTGTGTGTGTGTGTGTGTGTGTGTGTGTGTGTGTGTGTATACATATATATATATATATATATCTACCCTTTGGAAAGGGTAGATAGCTCTGGGGAACCTTGATTTAAGCTACGCCTACCATTGTTCTCTTCATCCATTTATTTAAGAATAAAATAAAAGAGTTGCCAAAGCTGTAGTACATGTATAACTTCAAATAATTATATATATATATATTGTAACGAAATGAAAGGTTTATTTAATTATCAGTGTTGTTTTGGAACGGCAAAGAATGTAGAATAATTTTTAACCCATATTTATAGTTGTATAGCGAAATTCAGTAATCGCTTGTAATCGATTATGTAGTGATTTTCTGTAAAAATGTAATTATGCCTTTTTGCTGAGAAGTATCGAAGTTTACAACTGTATAATTGTTTTAGCTCTTTATGTTTAATAATTTCACACTGTTTGGATACACAAAATAAGTGACAATCACCATTGTTTTACTGAAAAGATTTATTCTATGATTTTAACTATTTTTAAATAGTGATACAATTTTATGGCCTGACAAGCTCCCTCCTCAATCGATGAGCTAGATCGATATAGGTCTTCTTTATGCTCGATCACAAACCAGGCTCCTAGGCCTACAAGTCGTATTTGCTGCCCGAAACTCTGCTCAAGTTCTGTTTGATCCTGCTGCGCCAGGGTGAGCATGTATTCTAAGTAAAGTTTGAAGATAGAAATACTTTGTTGTTATGCCTATAATTATGTTGAGTACGGAGCTACAGAATGCATGGTCTGAAAAGCAGAAGCACGAAAGTGTTGGAAGTACTGACTGGAAAAAGTGAGAAGTACGGAAAATACTGACTTTACCGAAGTACGGAAAATACTGACTTTACTGAAGTACGGAAAATACCGACTTTCCTGAGATACTGAAAATACTGACTCGAGAGAAGATACGGAAAGTACTGAGTCGAGAGAATAGACGGGAATTACTGATCTTACCGAGATGAGTGAGGATGCTTGAAAGTTCTTACCAAGATACTGAAATTACGGAAATACTGAATGCTGGGTATTCGGTCTTCAACATGGTTGTGCGGTTCCACGAGATATGATATAAGATATTGTGAAGGAGTAAAGAGTCAGAAGTGAAGAAAGACGGACTTTACACCAACTGGTTGTATATTGCAGCCGAAACGAACCAGCTCGTCAGGAAAGAAAGTCGGTTCGGCTACACGTGGTGTCAGGAGTGGGATAGTTGGTGTAGAAGTTCAGAAATGGATGTCAGAGGACAAAGAGGGCGTGCGGTATCGCCAGCTGAAGTGATGGAGAGGTTGGAAAGCAGTATGGCGGAGATTGACCAGATGATGGCGGAGTTGCGAACCAGTGTGGGGTTCACGCCATCATGGGGGACTGATGAGGCAAGCAGTAGGCAAGGGCCAAGAGTTCAGTTCCAGTCTTCACCAATTGAAAACTTCGGAGCAACAGCACAAGTACCGCAACCCACTAGTCTTGAACAAGAATTTCACGGAACCAGGCTATCAAATACACAACACAGACCAACAGCACAGTTGAGAACCGAATCAGAAATAGTCCAGGATAGGCCCCATAGAAACTTGACCAAACCTTGTTTTTTTATATATACAATATTTTTTGATGGTTTCTTGTCAATTCGAGGGTGCTGATTACGAATCTGGATGATGCCACTCGTGTAACCTTGAGCATTTTCCGCAAATTGGCAAAATCCAATATGGCCGCCAAAATATGCAAATTACCCATGAAAATCCTAAAATTGTCCGCACATTGGCAATGAAATGCATGAAATCGTGTGGCAGGAGTGAAATACTCTCTGAAAAAATATTTTTTGACAAAATATTTATTTTCCTGATATTCAAAATGGCCGCCATAGGCCATTGTATACTCTATTATGTGCAATATGAATAGGGAAAACTAATTTTCACAAAAATTAGCACTAAACCGCAAAAAAAATAGCGATGTATGAACGAAGTAATATATGCAAATCATCATTACTAACGAGATATATCATTTATTATGTTATATATGGGGATATTGCTGTATTTTGATATCTAAAATACAATGGCAATGGCCAGGGCAAAAAAAAATGACAAGAGTGAGCACTAAAATGCATATTATTAAGATAAACGAGTGGAATGCTGACTAAAAACATCATTGCCATCATTGCCATTAATATGCCATTTATGTGATAAATGCTGTATTTTGACATTCAAAATGGCCGCCAGCCATAGGCCCTATATTTATCATGTACAATGCGAATGGACAAACTAATTTTCACAAGAGTGAGAATCATAAAATGTATATAACTGTGATATACGAGTAAAAATATTGTCTTAAACATGATTTCTAACTAAATACATCACATATTGGTCGTGGAGGTAATAAATGCTGTACTTTGAATCCAAAATGGCTGCCATAGGTCCTAAAAGTATTGTGTACATTGTAACATGGGACATATAACTTTGACAGAATTTGGCTTTGCTTGACTCTAAATATTGCATATAATTGTGAAAGGGTGAAATATTGTCTAAAACCATGGTTTCTACCGAGATATATCATATCATGTGTAATTAAGTTGATAAATGCTGCATTTTTAAATTGAAAATGGCCACCATAGGGCCTTATCGTGTAATATAAAATTTGAGTGGAGATAAACAATGTTCACACAATGGGCATATGGCAGCCATTTTGAATGTTGAAATACAGTTTTTATCACCTAAATTACATAAGATATAATATATTTTGTTATAAATCATGTTTTCAGACAATATTTCATTCATACATCACCATTTGGCCAAGCAAAGCCAAATTCTGTTGAAATAATTTGTTCCCATTCACATTGTGCCTAATACCATAAGGGCCTGTAGCGGCCATTTTGACTTTCCAATAACAGTATTTATCACCTAACTGGCAGAATAAATGATATATCTTAATAGAAATTATGCTTTCAGACAATATTTTACTCATTGATCACTATTACGTGCATTTATGGTGCTCACTCCTGTGAATATTGGTTTCCCACTTTGCATTGTACATAATACTGTTAATGTCTATGGCGGCCATTTTGAAAGTAAAAATACAGTATTTAACACAAACTTGAAACCTGAATGATATATTTCGTTAGAAAATATGTTTTTAGACAGTATCCCATTAATTTATCAAATATATATGCATTTTAGTGCTCTCTCCTGTGATTTCTTTGCTCCTCTTTCTCATTGTGCATCATACTTTTAGGGCCTTTGGCAGCCATTTTGAATATCAAAATAAAACATTCATCACATACATGGCATATTAATAATACATTTCGTTAACAATTACGTTTTTAGTCAGTATTCCACTCGTTTAATCTTAATAATATGCATTTTAGTGATCACTCTTGTGATTTTTTGGCCCCCATTGCCATTGTACGCAATACTGTTTGGGCCAGTGGCGGCTATTTTAGATATCAAAATACAGAAATGTTCCCATATATGACATAATAAAAGATATATCTCGTTAGTAATGATGATTTGCATATATTACTTCGTTCATTCATCACGATTTTTTTGCGGTTTAGTGCTAATTTTTGTGAAAATTAGTTTTCCCTATTCATATTGCACATAATAGATAGAGTATACAATGGCCTATGGCGGCCATTTTGAATATCAGGAAAATAAATATTTTGTCAAAAAATATTTTTTCAGAGAGTATTTCACTCCTGCCACACGATTTCATATATTTCATAGCCAATGTGTGGACAATTTTAGGATTTTCATGGGTAATTTGCATATTTTGGCGGCCATATTGGATTTTGCCAATTTGCGGAAAATGCTCAAGGTTACACGAGTGGCATCATTCAGATTCGGAATCAGCACCCTCGAATTGACAAGAAACCATCATAAAGTATTGTATATATAAAAAAACAAGGTTATGCCTCTTCTATCCTGGACTAAAAATCCTTTGTCAAGTCAACCGAATTATCCTGATGTAAGATCAAAGAAACCAAATGTGATACCAGATCGGTTCGATGGTCGCTCGCCAGTTGAAGACTATATCAACCATTTTGAGGCATGCATTGTAGTGAATGAATGGGGAGAATCCGAAGCGATGAAATATCTGGCAGTCAGCTTAAGAGGTTCTGCTGTTAAATTGCTAACCCAGAAAACGGGAAGAAGACTGAGTTACTGTGAACTGGTTGACAGAATGAGAAAAAGATATGGTCCAGGTGGAAAAGCGGAAGTCTATCTCGCCGAGTTGCGACAGAGACGGAGAAAGCCTAAAGAGACCCTCCAGGAATTAGGACAGAGTGTTAGAGATATGACGGCTCTCGCCTATCCCGAATTCGATGAAGACGGACAAGACCGGTTGGTGAGGGGGCATTTCCTAGATGCAATTATGGATAGTAAGATTCGGGAAGGACTGTTTCGCTCGCAACCAAGATCATTGGACGAGGCAATAGAAGCTGCCCTGAATACGGAGGCGTTCCTAAGGATGGAAGGAGACAGGAGGGACTACCGACAAACCAGGTACAGCCGAGCTGTTTCAGGGGTTAATGCCGGAAACCCTTCCCCTACTGAAGAACCCTCATGGGTTGTGAGAATGAAAAAGTTCCTTAAAGATCTCATTCTGGAAATGGAATCCAAAACTACTGAAAGGCCAATACAGAATACAGCATCTCATGGAGCTGGACAGCAGACCAACCGGGAAAACAACAATTGCTACAATTGTGGAGAATCTGGCCATTTTGCTAACAAGTGTCCACATCCTAGGAAGGAGAAAACAAGTGATCAGACTACTGAGAGACGATGTCACAACTGTAACCAAACGGGACATCTCATCAAGAATTGTCCAAAGTCAAATGCTCACGTCTCCATGATCACATCTGAATCCAACACGGATGATATCCATGAAGAAGTCAGTAATAAAGAGCAAGAGCCGGATGACGGAAATTTAGGAGAGAACAATCCTGAACCCGGCCAGGCTAGAGTTGGAACATCAGAGGATGCCAAGAGACAGGGTTTGTTCGTTAATGCGAAGCTTAACGGGCAGTCAGTAAAATTTCTGATAGATACTGGTTCTTCACATACTCTAGTATCAAACGAGGTATACGGCAACATCATTGAATCAAGGAGACCTCCTCTTCGTAGAATTACAGACATGGTTTACCAGGCAGACGGTTCACCGCTAGAAACAATGGGGAGAGCATCGATCGTCTTAGAAATTGGAGGTATGGCGGCGGCCTCCGAAGTCATAGTAGCTGCGCTGAAGAATCAAGGAATCATTGGACTGGACTTACTCATCCAGATGAATGTGGTACTAGATCTCAGAATGTTGGAGTTGAGAACTCCGAAGGGAACCATAGCATGCCAAGATCACGAAGGGAATTCATTTTGCTGTAGAATTGTTGCACAGCAAACAAGTACTATTCCGGCCGGCTGTGAAGTCATTCTACCAGGCGAAGCTAGGAACACTAAGTTCCTTAGTGGTTCGGCTTTACTGGAAGGACCGCGAGATGGTACGGAATTACTCGGTAAAGGTTTGATGGTTGCACGAGCTGTTGTAAGCGCCGAGGAAAAGATCCTCCCTGTACGGATTCTCAACACAACCCAACAACATAGAGTCATCAAGAAAGGAACTTGTGTAGCTAGTATGACATCTCTGAAGAAAGAGGAAACCACGGGCCTGGACTCATGTGGTAAACAACCTACGACTGGCATACCAGAACACCTGACTGATCTATTCGCTAGAACCATGCACAATGTCCCAGTAGAATATCAGGAATCCATATCACAGTTACTAGGGGACTTCAGTGATATCTTTTCGAAGGGTTCGTTTGATATTGGGAGAACTGACTATGTGCAGCATAGCATCAACACCGGAGATACACCACCGTTTCGACAAGCACATAGAAGATATCCAGCCCAACAGAGGGAAGAGATTGAACGGCAAGTTCAGGATTTGCTGCAACATGGTTTGATAGAACCTACTTCTAGCCCATGGGCATCAAATGTAGTGTGGGTATCCAAGAAGGATGGAAGCAAGCGGTTTTGTGTTGACTACCGCCAACTAAATGCTAGCACCATTAAAGACGCTTACCCGCTACCAAGAATAAGTGACACCTTAGATGCGTTAGGCGGGGCGAAGTGGTTCTCCACATTAGACTTAGCCAGTGGATATTGGCAAGTGGAATTGGACGAACAGGCAAGACAGAAATCTGCATTCTTCGCGAATGGAGGGTTATATACCTGGCGCGCTATGCCTTTCGGGCTATGTAATGCGCCGGCCACGTTTGAAAGGCTGATGGACCGAGTGGTAGCCGGTTTAAAGTGGGAGATCTTGCTTGTGTATCTGGACGATGTCATCGTGTATGGCAGAACAATAGAAGAAGAACTGACAAGGCTGAGAATGGTATTCCAACGGCTGAAAGAAGCAGGCCTTAAACTGAAACCATCAAAGTGTCATCTGTTCTGTAGAAGTGTACGATATCTCGGACACGTCGTCTCGGCTGAAGGTGTGAGCACAGATCCAGAGAAGATAAGCTCTGTACGTGACTGGGATTACCCAACTTCTGTATCAGAGCTCAGGAGCTTCATGGGTTTAGCATCCTATTACCGACGTTATGTCAAGGGATTTGCAGAGATCGCCAGACCTTTGCATCAGCTTATGGAAAAGAACAGACACTTTGATTGGACAGAAGAATGCCAGTCAGCTTTCGATCAGCTTAAGGAGAGACTCACCACCTCGCCCATATTAGCATACCCTGAGCCCGATGGACAGATGATTCTGGACACTAATGCTAGTGATTTTGCAGTAGGTGCAGTCTTGTCTCAGATCCAGGATGGGCAAGAGAAAGTAATTGCGTACGCAAGCAAGACACTCAAGAAAACTGAAAGAAACTATTGTGTCACTAGGAAGGAATTACTTGCCATCGTCATCTTCTTGAAACATTTTCGCCAGTACTTATATGGACGTCATATCACTGTGAGAACCGATCACGGATCTCTCAGGTGGTTGACAAGTTTCAAAGAACCCGCCGGACAACTTGCCCGCTGGCTTGAGGTTATTTCAGAGTACGACATGGACATCATTCACCGACCTGGAAGGAACCATATTAATGCAGACAGTTTGTCCCGACGACCATGTAAGCAGTGCGGGCGTGAAGATAGCAAAGCAGACTCAGATCCAGAACAAGTACGGATATTGATACTGAGGAAGAACAAAAAGAACTCAAAGACCAACAGAGAAGTGATGTCGGGATCAAGCCGGTAGTACAGGCCAAACTGGATGGGCAGAAACCAAGCGATGCCCAAACATCTGCCTGGCCAAGAGAAGCTAAGCGTCTCTTAGAATACTGGGATTCACTACACATCAAGAATGAAGTGCTCTACCGCAGGTGGGAGTCAAGTGATGGGGAAATAACCAGGTGGCAACTTGTGGTGCCCCGAGTCATGGTACAAGAGATGGTGAAAGAAATGCATTCTGCTACTACCGCAGGCCATTTCGGCATCAAGAAGTGCCTCGAGAAAGCACGATTGAAGTATTTCTGGGTCGGGATGACAGAAGATTTCCGATCTGGAATACGCCAGTGCGACATCTGTGCAAAAAGAAAAGCTAGCGGAGTACATACCAGAGCACCCTTGCAACAACAAATAAGTGGATCTCCAATGGACCGTATAGCCCTAGACATCCTTGGTCCGTTACCCGAATCTACAAATGGCAATAAATATGTCTTAGTTGTTGGGGATTATTTCACTAAATGGATGGAAGCATTTGCTATACCTGATGAACGAGCCGACACCGTGGCAGAAAAGCTAGTGAAGGAAGTCCTCTGTAGATTCGGAGTCCCCTCAGTCATCCATTCTGACCAGGGCCGAAACTTCGAGTCGGATGTATTCAAAGAGGTATGCCGCCTGATGGGTGTAAAGAAGACTCGGACAACGCCCTATAACCCGAAGTCCGATGGCCTAATTGAAAGATTTAATCGGACTCTTCTCAACACGGTTGCCTCTATGATGAATTCAGAGTCGCATTAACGTGACTGGGATAAATATATCCCCTTTGCCACAGCAGCATACCGGAGCAGTCCTCAAGAGTCCACTGGAGAAATTCCGAACATGCTTATGCTAGGAAGAGAAGTCACCTTACCAATAGATCTGGTAATGCCGCCCACCCCACTAGATGAAGAAGTTAATACGGACTACGCCTTCAAACTCAGAGATACACTACGGACAGTACATGAAAGAGCAAGAAGAAACCTAAAGGATGCTGGAAGCCGACAACGCACTCTATACAACAGAAGGGCATCCGAGGCCGACTTCAACGTGGGGCAATATGTGTGGCTCAGAAAGAAAACTAGAAAAAAAGGAGTATCTCCAAAATTGGAACCCCGATGGCTCGGACCGTTTCTTATCGTTTCGAAGCTCTCTGCTGTCACATTTCGTCTTCAACAATCTCCTAGATCTCTACCACTTGTGGTCCATGCAGATCGCATGAAGAAATACCAAGGTGTTGAGCTTCCAGTATGGCAATTCAGAACAACCAATAACAACTAAACTTACAACGACCACAGTTGATGATTATTCACCAACAACAAACGTATTTCTGCTTTGACCATGCACTCTGTCGCTTAGATGTAAAATAAGATGAAGAATATGAAATTCAGCTGTTTTGTTTCACGCTACAAATTAAATCAAATATCGGGCCCAGAATTATGACCAATTTTATGCTCTTCTCCAATTTGCATTGCAGAAGATGGTGAGTGACGACGAGATTAGCATTTCCAGCAAAGTATCACACAATGAATTCTCCTGTGGGGAATGCAGCAAAACGTTTGAGAAACTGGCACAGCTTAATCGCCATCACCGGGAATGTCATGTGAAAAGATTCAGATGCACCAAATGCGATTACAGATGTGGAAGGAAGGGCGACCTGGAAAGACATGAAGCGACCCATGCAGAGCCAGTCCCAACCAGAAAGTATGGAAAAACTCCAGTTCACACTCCGGCATCTAGGTCCCGTCTAGATAGGTCACCAGTCCGACACCGGAGCCCTAGATCTCCTAGGGATAGCGGAAGATATTCCCACTCAGCACCTAGGCCATCAAGAAGTCCGGAAAGGTCTGTAAGAAGTGTCATTCGACGAAGAAGCAGAAGCCGCTCTCGGTCACCCGCATCTAATACACCTAAATCTTCTCATCGGAACGACTGAGGGAAATCTCACCAAAGATTTAGATCTGCAGAGAAGACTCCTTCAAGGTGCTGCGACGCCAGTTGCCAGACAGGAAGACGGAGAACTCCGGAAGCGCGTCAGGAATCTGACAGCTAAGCTGAGGGAAGCTGGACATGATGGGGGATCGGTTTTGGAGTATACCACATCATCCATCAAAATACCCAGAGATGTGATCCTTACACGTAAAACTGAAAGATATATCACCAAACAAGGAGAGCTCGTTGAAATTTTCACAGAAGAAATCAAAAGAGTGCCGGATGAACCATAATTCTATATAAACTGAAAATGACTCTCAAAAGACTCTTGCATAAAATGCAGAATTAAACAAAACGGAAAAGGACTCTTGAGAAGAAAATTCTGCATCGTTTGTTGTAGCCTTTTAATGTATGATGATGTTAACGTTTGTGTACATAGAAGTTGTATGTAGTTTAGTTCATCTTTAGAAATATTGTTTACAAACTCAGATGGAAGGAAAAAAAATCATCTCGAATGTTATATCCATAGGAAGTTTGAAATTAGAAAATGCGGAGTGGTTATCTTGCTCATATTAAACATGATAATTTCTTATGGAATTGTTACAAAATTTAAAGAAACTGAATTTGCAAGTGTTTCTTTGCTAGGAAATTGGACAGCTCGGGGACCGAGCTTTTCGAAGGAGGGAGTTGTGTAACGAAATGAAAGGTTTATTTAATTATCAGTGTTGTTTTGGAACGGCAAAGACTGTAGAATAATTTTTAACCCATATTTATAGTTGTATAGCGAAATTAAGTAATCGCTTGTAATCGATTATGTAGTGATTTTCTGTAAAAATGTAATTATGCATTTTTTGCTGAGAAGTATCGACGTTTACAACTGTATAATTGTTTTAGCTCTTTATGTTTAATAATTTCACACTGTTTGGATACACAAAATAAGTGACAATCACCATTGTCTTACTGAAAAGATTTATTCTATGACTTTAACTATTTTTAAATAGTGATAAAATTTTATGGCCTGACAAGCTCCCTCCCCAACTGGGCGTTGTGGCGTGCGCCTGTAATCCAAGCTATGTGGGGAAGTTACAAATTGATGCAGAGGTTCGAGCCCCTGGTCACGTCTTTCGGATGGTGACGTTAAAGGTCGGTCCAGACGTAAATAATCATATCTGATTGATACACGTCTGACAAAACTCAAATACACACACACACACACTCAATCGATGAGCTAGATCGATATAGGTCTTCTTTATGCTCGATCACAAACCAGGCTACTAGGCCTACAAGTCGTATTTGCTGCCCGAAACTCTGCTCAAGTTCTGTTTGATCCTGCTGCGCCAGGGTGAGCATGTATTCTAGTAAAGTTTGAAGATAGAAATACTTCGTTGTCATGCCTATAATTATGTTGAGTACGGAGCTACAGAATGCATGGTCTGAAAAGCAGAAGCACGAAAGTGTTGGAAGTACTGACTGGAAAAAGTGAGAAGTACGGAAAATACTGACTTTACCGAAGTACGGAAAATACTGACTTTACTGAAGTACGGAAAATACCGACTTTCCTGAGATACTGAAAATACTGACTCGAGAGAAGATACGGGAAGTACTGAGTCGAGAGAATAGACGGGAATTACTGATCTTACCGAGATTCCGAGATGAGTGAGGATGCTTGAAAGTTCTTACCAAGATACTGAAATTACGGAAATACTGAATGCTGGGTATTCGGTCTTCAACATGGTTGTGCGGTTCCACGAGATATGATATAAGATATTGTGAAGGAGTAAAGAGTCAGAAGTGAAGAAAGACGGACTTTACATCAACTGGTTGTATATTGCAGCCGAAACGAACCAGCTCGTCAGGAAAGAAAGTCGGTTCGGCTACAATATATATATATATATATTGTGAAAGAAATGGACAAAGAGAACAACGGTAGGCGTAGCTTAAATCATGGACCTATAAGAAATGGACGATTAACGCGGGCATTCTTTTGATGCAATCATAGTCGCCGTATCCTGATTATGTGCATATTAATGAGAACATACAGGTGTTTTGACAATAGCGGCTACCAAGGCGAATCTAATCTTTACAAAGAAATCTTTTTCCTCTTCTTGGCGTTTGTTGGCTGATGTCCTGTAACAGATTATACCTTTCAATTACGATGGTTCAGTTTTGGAACAGCAAATTGAGAAGCAGACGATTATTGTGCTATCAAATATATTATTATCGATTTGCACACTTCTGCACACTCATAATGACCTTACTAACAACGAGAGGGGGACGACCCCTACAAGAAACCCACCATGTTTCCCTGGAATATTATGAAGAAATTTTTAAAATGTGATTATAAGTTACAATCAATCAATTTCATTTCAGCCTCTATCTCGAAATATTCATACATTTTCCCAAATAAAAACCATGGAACTAAGAAATTTATTTATATACGAGAACTGTACATTAATTTCAGAGAATTTAGGTAATTTATTACCTTCTGCGCATGCAATTTGTCTAATGTTAAATGTCTAATCACCGAAAGCTTCTGTAACTCATGTTTAAATTGACGGCGACCATGATGGTATCACAGGAGATAAAATATGAAGAGAATGTTATTCACATGACAATAACAGTCAGATGTTAGTGAATTCATTAACTAACCGATGAATGTCCAGCTTTCATAGGTCCATGCTTAAATCAAGGTTCCCCAGAGCTATCTGCCCTTTAGAAAATTTGGCAATGCCGGTGCCTTAACCACTAGACCACAGAGACGGGTTAGTGGCTAGGGCGACCCCGATCCGATTGACCGTCAGATAGACAGATTTATATATATATGTGAAGTTATACATGTACAACAGCTTTGGCAACTCTTTTTGGCAACGCCTACCATTGTTCTATTCATCCATTTCTTTAAAAAAAGAGTTGCCAAAGCTGTTGTACATGTATAACTTCACACATTTGTATACTTTCTCCCATACATGTACTGTATCAAAGCAATAGCTTTGATCCAGCTGAGGCATGGCGGCTTGTCATTGTTCAAAACCCACCTTCACCCGACAAAGGAAATTATAATTGGTATAGTGTCGAATATCTGTCTATCTGACGGTCAATCGGATCGGGGTCGCCCTAGCCACTAACCCGTCTCTGTGGTTTAGTGTTTAAGGCACCGGCGTTCAAAGCTGGGGGCCCGGGTTCGATTCCCGGCAGAGACATATTTCGGCATCACTAATTTTTCCAAAGGGTAGATAGCTCTGGGGAACCGACTGTCAACATTTGATATCTCTACTATTTTATCAAATAAGTTTTATCATTCTCCAAAAATATTAGGGTAACCACAGCTACTGCTGTGCGATGCATGCTTATGAAAAGAATCATAGGCAGACTTGGTGGGATTCGACCCCTAAGGGCACTCCAGTGGTCTAGTAATCCAGAGGTCGTGGGTTGGAATCCCACCCGGTCTGCCTATGATGTTTTCATAGGCAGGCATCACGCAGCAGTACATGTGGTTACCCTTGCGGTATTGTTGGCAAAAGATATTTCATTATATTTATCGACCAACGAATGAATCCTTCGATTGATGTCTACTATTTTATCTTTAGTCCGGGTTATAACTGAGCAAGGTGCCACTTGGAGAAGGAGAAATTTTCATATAGTGTCTCTAGACCAGTTTTTTGCGCTGAATATGAATATATGAAGTAAACAGGCTGTATCCTGAAAATTAACCTGTGAGGGCGCTTTTTTCAAAATGGCCGCCATATTTTCCGAGAATTTGAATTTTCGTACATAGATTTCGACATAAGCGCCTTTTTGCCTCAATGGGGGCTCCAAAATTGTGAATTTTCAAATAAGTAAGCAATAATGACAAAGGGGCGGGGTGATTTAAACAGCCCTCTCATGGGGATATGCTTTTATTTTCGAGCATGTCTTTATAATAATAATAATAATAATAGACAGTTCTTGTATAGCGCATAACACATTATAAATAACGTCTCTATGCGCTTCCAAAGGACTTGGATATTATTAGCCTGACTTTAGCCCCGCAGCCTTTTACAGCGCTGGGGCATTTCAAGGAATAAATTCCTGCCAGGTACCCATTCACCTCACCTGGGTTGAGTGCAGCACAATGTGGATAAATTTCTTGCTGAAGGAAATTACGCCATGGCTGGGATTCGAACCCACGACCCTCTGTTTGAAAGTCCGGAGACTAATCCACTGGGCCACAACGCTGTTTAAAGCAAAGCCTTTATTCTTTTCTCTCCAAGTGGTTTCAAGGGTGAAAAAAGGCAGGACTATATATCAGAAATGCCTTTTTGCCTCAATGGGGGCTCCAAAATGGTGAATTTCAAGAGGGGGGGGGAGTAATTTCGACAGTCCCCTGAAGGGAGCAGGCTTTTATTTGCCGGCGCTTCTTTATATGTGCCTGATAAGGCAAAACCTATTATTTCCTCCCTAAATGGTTTCAAGGCAGTAAAAGTGGAAGAACTATAAATCAGAAACGCCTTTTTGCCTAAATGGGGGCTTCAAAATGGTGAATTTTTCAATAAATATGCAATAATGCAAAAGGCATGGGGTGATTTCAATTGCATCCCGGAGGGGTAGGTTTTTATTTACCAGCACTTGTTTATATATAGCTGATAGAGCAAAGCCTACTCTTTCCTATCCAAGTCATTGCAAGAAAATAAAATTGGCTGTACTATATAGTTGAAAATGCCCTTTTGCCTCAATGGGTGATTTAAAATGGTGTAATTTCCAATACACAGGCAATAAACATAATATATAGGGGGAGAGGTTGACTATGACAGCCCCTGAGAGGGCTAGGTTTCGATGTGCAAGCGCTTCTTAATAATATGTACCTGATATACCAAAGCCCATGCTTTCCTCTCCAAGTAATAGCAAGAAAATAAAATTGGCTGTATGATTATAGTAGAATGCCCTTATGCCTCAATCATGTCAATGGGTCATCCAAAATGGTGAAATTGCCAATAAATTTGCAATATACATGATATAGAGAAGGGGGTGGGGTGACTTAGACAGCCCCTGAGAGGGCTAGCGTTCGATGTGCTGCGCTTATTTATGTAGCTGGTAGAACGAACTCTACTCTTTCAAATTAATAAAATAAATAATAAAGCACAAACGCTTTTTTGTCTCAATGTTGGGTCCAAAACGGTGAATTTCCAAATAAATTAGCAATAAGCAAAAGGGGAGGGGTGACTTTCACAGCCCCCCCCCCCCAAGAGGGATATGCTTCGATGTGCTACTTCTTTAGATGTAGCTGGTAGAACAAAGCCTACTCTTTTCCTCTCCAAGTGGTTTTAAAGTAATTAAAGTCGATGTACTGTATAACAGAAATGCCTTTTGCCTCAATGGGTGCTCCAAAAAACAGTTATTTTTCTAACAAATAGGCAATATACAACAATATGATATAGCAACGGGGGGGGGGGAACTTCGACACCCCATCCCCTAAAAATGTTAGGCTTCGATGTACCAACATTTTTTTTTATGTAGCTGATAGAGAAAAGCCTACTCTTAAGTCTACAAGTGATTAACTAGTGGATATAAAAAATAGCATTTAAGTTTTAACTATACATTATACATACATGTATTATACATGTTATACGTATTAATCAATGGAAATGCATACAAAAAGCGACATTTCTGAAATTGAAGTATTCAAGTTTGATACCTTATAAATTTGCTAAAAAGAATGATACAGAGTTGGAATTTCATGCACATGATAATAATATATTAATAAAGTTTTCAGGAACATTTCAAGGTAATTGATTAATTTTTTATTGAATTATGTAAAATCATGTATTTGTAAAAAAAAAAATTTTTGGGAAAAAATTACAAAAAATGCAGTTTTCTACTTAAAATCTCAGCCAAATGACCTACTTATCCCCTATAAATAGTACCAAATTGTAGGGAATTTATTTTATGGCAATTAAATGCTTATGTCAAAATCTATGTACGAAAATTCAAATTCTCGGAAAATATGGCGGCCATTTTGAAAAAAGCGCCCTCACATTTTAATTTTCAGAATACAGCCTGTTTACCTCATATATTCATATTCAGCGTAAAAAAACTGATCTAGAGGCACTATATGAAAATTTCTCCTTCTCCAAGTGGCACCTTGTTCAGTTATAACCCGGACTACTTACATCGATAGGCAATTCCATAAAATTATCAACCTTTTTGTTAGCCCGTCTACTATTTTTCTCAAGTCTTCCTTTACTTTATAAAATGACTGAGTCTTGGTCCTTTGAAACATTACAGACTGTCAAAAGAACAAGAAATGAGAGACAGAAAATTTCATGAAGGTCCCACATATAGGGGGTCGGAAGCACATCGAATTATCCTGATGTATTTTCTTGTCTTTAATGACCGATTGATTGGACAAACTTTCTCGCCCAGAACGCATGGAATTAGGTATGACGTCTGTATCGGCTTAGCCAACCAATCAAAAAAATCTTATGCTTATTGTACATAAATCCAATATGTTTTTGCTTTTTACATGAATCTCAACAGTCCTGAGTGTGATTAAAGAGCAAATAAATATTTTTTTTAAAGTCATCTACAGTGCGTATCAAAAAAAAGTTTACACTTTGAAAAAGCCCTGGGAATTAAAAAATATACAACATGTGGGTAATTTGTTCACATATATTCCTGGGTTTGGGTCTCATCTATCCAATGAAAGTAAACGTTTTGACAGAATGTTACACTTGAGTGAGCACTGTCCATTTTTGTAAAGCTCGCAGAAAACTATTTGCGCAGAAATGCCCGTTTTCACGCTGTGTCGAGGGGAAAGGGCAAAATCAAACTTATCCTGCAAAACATTTCTCGTACATTTCCCTTGCACTTTTAGTCAATTGAAATAAAACGGATACATTAAAGCATTTTAGAACAATTTTGCCACCAAAATTGAAATTGCAACACTTATTAAGCACAACCTTTACCCTTTTTGTGCCAGCTGGATCTGAGGACATAACTGAATCTTACCAAAAGTTTATATCAGACATCTCTAGCATTTGTTTTTATCATTTAATGTGGGTTAACATTTCATTTTTCATTTAATGCTTGCTTCTCCAGACTTTTCCCTAGCTTGACAGTGATAAACAAAATGAAAATCAAGCATAAGCCATTTCATGTGGAACACAGCTCAGTGCAAAGCAAATACCATCACGATGGTCTTGGTGTGAGGGGGAGTGGGGTGGGGCACAATGCACTCTTCGAAGTGTTTTTGGCAATGAAACAAGTTAAACAAGTAAAAGATATCTTCAAATCAATTTTATTAGCTAAATTCAACGTGTTTTTCATGATTAAGGTCTACTTTTATTCGCATAACTATTTCGAAGTTCTACGCAAATCATTTTTCACTAACTTTTCAAAAGTAAGTGGTGCTCACTCAAGCGGAAATATTTTTCGACAGTTATATCGTCATTTGCTTAAATGGACCTGTACCAATGTTAAAATATGGAAAAATCCTCAGGATATTACAAATGAATAATTTTACATGATTTTTTGTAAGTGTAAACTTTTTTTGATACGCACTGTATATGTAGATGGGCACATACACTTTCACAAGTAAGCAATAATTGTTAAAAGTTAGAATATCGCGAATCTAATTTTGGTAAAATCATAATCCTTCTGGATTGTCTAATTTTGGATCATAATCATGTTTATTTATCCACTCGTATTGAGAGATAAATTCATTTTTGATCAATTTTAACGCATTTTGCTTCGGTGAAATTACACAGTTGGGGTCTATGTCATGAACTTGTTAATAAATTGTAAAACACGTAAAAATTGTTCATCAAACTTAATCTCTACTTTAATTAGAGAGCGGTGCCTCCCAGCGAGCGAAATCTCTTATTCAAAACTTGACCATTTCTCTTTAGGTTCCGTTTTTAATGTACTTACAAGTCATCTTTGTAATCAATTGTTATTCCAGAAGGCCTTACAATGTTTGTAAAAACCATCTCAAGACGACCTTCTCCTGCTAGATTACTCCTTTCTACTTTTGGTCTCGATCCCGAGTCAGTCCAAAATAGATATCTGAAGGTGGGAAGGTTGAAAAAATGAACTCGTGTTTTTTATATGTTATCATAATTATGAAAGTCACTTTATAAGTATTTAGATACGAGAATTGGGATAAATACAACTGAATTTTAAAGTATCAGACAAAATACCACTGCCTTTACATGAACACCCCCCACCCCCCCCCCTCCCCCCCCCCCCCCCTCTTTATTGCAAACTTATCCTCCGGTCGGGGAAAAGTTTGTAATAATTCATCATGTTTATTGCAACTTACTGTACATGGTTTGTCAAAGATTTACATGACGTTTCACCGTACACTTAGTGATATATTTTGTCGCAGGACTTTTATTAGTCATTAATATTTTCCTACCCTCTTGATGGATGAATGGCAATGCCCGTAGGAATATCAAGATCTTTATCAATAATCAGTGCGTTACGCGTTCCATTTGCGTTATTCATTATTATCCAATCATATGCTGCGTCAGTCCAGTACACATTGCCTGTCAGCCAATCAACTGCGACTCCTGTAACGCTAGATGATGTAAAAGCGTAGTAGATCTTTGCTGTTCGGTTGCTACCCATAGAGCCTGAAAAAATAAATAACACACATTGAAATAAATTTAAAGGCCCTTTTCGCTAAAATCTGAAGTTTACTAGTTATCTAAATACTTAATTAGATATGATTACAACACACATAAGTTGTGATAATGGTTACTTTTTATACGAAGGCCATTGTCATAAATCAAACACATTACAATAATGTTTATTGCGATATTTCTTATTTAAAGGATTGATATCATATATACAAACATACATGTATTGCGATATTGGATCAAGTTTACAAATATAGTTCCTAGCACAAAGGTTGATTGAGAGATCATCCTCTTTTCAAATGCGCCAAAGATCCATCATTTATACCGCCATCATGACATAACTCTTTGGGCCTAACATCCTCCATACCCTTTTGAGCAAGTACAGACTTTTGAACAAACTGAAGAATGAATATTACCCTTGATCATGGATTTCCTTAGACCACCACTCCAGATGAGTTCATGCTGACCATATCGCGTTGCTAGAGCGGTCCAGTTACCACTTGCAGCTTGGAAGTAGAAGGTGGTTGTGATGGATTCCATTACTGTCTGATCGGCATTCAACATCTCTCTTGGATCTGCAGGAACACTGTTTAATCGCACTTCACCCGTCGAAGGTTTTACTTCACTCCAAATGACTCGTGAACCTAGAGCTAAATCAACTTCAGATCATAAAGTGTAGTAACAAACTAAATAAGTCATTTATCAGACCGGTGAATATATGGTTTGACCCTAAAGAAATTGAAACAAAAGTTTTTTTTCAAATTTTTCTGGCAGTATTTGACCTCAGGAATAACATACTAAAACATAGCCGATATTCACTGGAAATGGATATAATTCACTCATTATCCTTTCTAGAATCCAATCAAGGTTCATATTCCATGGTCCAGGGGGTAAACGAATTTGTTGATTCAAGTAAGAGTGAATATAAACACTTCAGTGTACCTGGAAAATCCAAGATGGCGCCCAAAATGGCTGCCGTAAGCGTAAAATCCACATTTCATCAGTTACTCATTTAAATGGCTTTAATTTGGTTTATATTCAATGGTTTTAAGGGTGAAGTAGTACATCGGGACACATTACAAGGACAGTCAGTGGTCTTTTGTGTCCAAAATCCAAGAGGGCTTCAAAAAATGGAGTTTAAAATGGCTGCAGATATTTAAAATGGACATCAAAAATCAAAGATGGCTTCCAAAAATTGAGTTTAAAATTGTTGCTGCTTCTTAAAAACAACGACATAGTTTCTTTGATATCCGAGAATATGATTTTTGTGTCTATACCATGGTTAAATGGGTCAAATTATACATTGGGACAATTTACAAGGAGTTTCGGTGGTCAAGTATTTCCCAAGACTACAGCCCGATAGTCCGCGTGTCCGACAGTCCGCGGGTCCGTTAGTCCGCGGATCCCGGATAGCTCGCAGTGTGTTTAAAATTATGATCAGGATATAGTCAGAACAAACTCCTTCGAGAGGTCAAAAGGGCAAATGATACGAGACCACGGAGTTCTATAACAGAAACCCCCTGACAACTACTTCAAGGAAAATGTCTCCATATTTTTACCGCCTGGGACTGTTATTCCCCCCCCCCCTTCCCCAGGAAATTTACCCTCTAGACAATTACCACAAATAATTACCTGTAGTACGGAGTCTTTAAAATTCCTTTGACTTGACGACAGGGAAATATTTTTTTTCCCCATCTTGGGCATTTATTAAATTCATAATTGAACATTCAAAATCAAATTACATGTTGTTTTTTTTCAAACAAATATTTCAGATTAAATTAATTTTTTATTTCTTATAAGTATATATCTATGAATACACCAAAACAATTGTAAGGAACGACTCTAGTCCAGTGTTTTGTGAGCTTTAAGTAAAGGCATATTTGTTATTTTGAGGTCAACGTTGCATTCAAACTTTATAGCTATTGCTGTCAAATGGGAAAAGAATCTCTTTATATTTAGATTACACTCAACGACAGCATGTATATTATCTTTGTCCACGCAACAATGCGGGCATCTCCCATCTGTTCAGCTGTTATATTCCATTTTAACAAATTCTTTCTTACTGGCAATACATTATATATGACCTTAAAATTGAATTCTTCCAGTTCATTTTCTTAACAGTAATGCAAGTTACTTTTTTAAAAAAATGTTGTCCAGTCAAGTGGTGACCCAAATTTCTGTTTCCAATATAAACAATATATGCTAGTGCCCGATGCATCTAAAGATAAGAGTCTATAGAATTGTTTATTTGAATTACCAAGAATATATTTAATTTGATTTTTGACTCCTACATTTATTGTAGGACTTTTATTAATAAAGGTTTATTATTGCGATTGGTACAAGGTGTTTTATTATTATTTATCAAAATTTTAGGGATAGCCTGACGTAGTAAAGTGTAGTCAAATAGCAATCTTTGCTTATACTCTTCTGCGATTTAAGAAGGGAATATATTGTTCAGCTTCCTGGTCATTATAGTTCGTTTAACTTTTCCAATCTTTGTTTGCCAAATAATAGTATATATTCAATGATTCATTCTTTATAACATTTTCTCTGAAATCATATCAATAAAACACCCTAACCCTAACCATGGGAATATGAAACTGACTGACTTAAACCTAGAGTTTTGACAATGGTTATTCTTCAAAATTAGTAAAAGTTCGTTAGTTTATTTTCCCAGTTCAGTTTACGTGCTTTTTCTATATCAGGTGAGATGTAAAAACCTAAGTAGTTTGTAGGAATATTTGTCCATGACAGACCAATATCATTGAGTGACCACTTAGAGTTATTTCTTCCCACCCGCATTATCACTGCTTTGGTTTTATTAAGTTTTGGACCTGCTACATTTTCAAATAACTCAAGCTCTTCATTTATCAACTCTAGTGATCTTTTATCCAACACAAAGAACATGGCATCGTCAGCATATTGTAGTACTTTGACCTCACAATTATCTTCTGGTTTTAAAACAGGTATACCTTTTATGTATTGATTATTTATTATTTTGTTAGACATAAATTTTGCTGCGAGGACAAAAAGTAATGTTGAAAGTGGGCAACCTTGTCTGATTTCCCTTTGTATTGGAAACGACTCTGATATCAAGCCATGTACTGATACTGAGCTTCGAATATCTGTGTACAATTTATTTATCCATGTCTGAAATTTATCTATTTATCTATTACATCGGAAGCTTTAGAAAAGTCTGATATCTTTATAGCACCATATTAGTGTTTTCTTTTCATAAATTCAATAACATCAATTGTAAGACGAATATTGTAAGCAGACATGCGATGTTTTATACAACCAGTTTGTTCTTCGTTAACGATCTGTCGTGCGGCTAAAACTGCGGCCATCATTTTATAATCGCAAATTAAAAGCGAGATTGGCCTCCATTTTTCTGGATCTCTATGGTCTCCTTTCTTATAATTCAGTGTAATAAGACCAGCTTTCAGACATTTCTCCATTTTTGAATCATTTATTCAATAAAATATATTTGATGTCGCTCCAAAAAAGGTTGGTAAAACATGGCGAGATACTTTATCTTGCCATGTCGGCATAATATCCGTATTATGTCGACATGGCGAGGTACATTATCTTGCCAAGTCCACTTTTGAAAAGTTATATGTCGACATGGCGAGATACTTTATTTGGCCATATCGACTTATAAAACGTTATATGTCGACATGGCGAGATATGAAGTGTACAGGTACCGGCGAGAATCAAGATATCTCGCCATGTTGACATATAACGTTTATAAGTAGATTTGGCGAGATAACGTATCTCGCCATGTCGACATAATAAGGCTATTAAGTCAACATGGCAAGATAAAAATATATCGTCATGTCGTCAAGTTGATGGCACTTTAAAAAGCCGCCATACTAGTACTCTAGAAAACTACCTCCAAGGGCAAATTTTAGGCAGATACCCCCACACAACTTCCCCTGAGAATACCCCTCCCCTCTAAAGCTTAGGCTACCATTAAACAAACTCTTAGGCCTGCGTTTAATTACTTTTTTGTTGTTTTATTCTTATTTCATCTTCTATCCGATCATTTCTTATTCATTTATCTGTTTTCTGGGATGAACGAAATTATTATCCCGGTCAATCTCAAAGTATCAAAAATCAATTTGACATTAACCAGTCTTGTCCGAAATGCGATCACGATTAAAAATCAGCATTCAAATTCATATTTTAGCGCTCGAAACAAGAACCTCGACAACCAAATTGCAAATTGTGCCACTCAATTTGACACTATGAGCAATCCTTATCGTTAATCATCTTTTAATCTAGTCGGTTCTTACTACTTCGGTCTTTCTTAAATATAAGCACGAATATCATAAAATCCCCAAAACTAATGTCTTGTGAACCATAGGTCATTTCTTCGGTTTTTTCTACACTCTTAAAATTGTTGCGCAACACACTGTCTACACAACAATTCGTTAATCAAATTCTGGGAAGTTTTAAACCAATAATTTGTGTTTTGGGTGAAAACTACACGGGTATTGGTTAAAAACTAGCCGGAGTTGGATATGTTTTTTTAACCAATTGTTCTTTGAAATATTCCTATAAAAGGATATATTTATAATATCCTGAAGCTTTTTCCACATTTATATTATGGCAGTGGCGCAACTACTGGGGGGTGGGGAGCATGAGGGGGCACATTCCCCCCTCCCCCTCCCCCCCCCCCCCCAATCGGCTGGCCAAAAAAAAAACGGGGAAAAGGAGGAAAAGAAGGCGAAAGGAAGATAAACTTAGCAGGAAAGAAGAAATTATTATTCATTTTAATGTCATATTATTTTTCAATTATGTTATGCTAAATTACAAAAGAAACATTTTTTCATAACTTTAGGAAACATAATTTGCTCAGGGCCTATGTTTTCATTGTTCCTGGTGCTCGCATTCTTTTTGTTGGTTTAACGAGATATATAATCCTGTTGTACTAAAATATCCCGTTTTCATGTCAATATACACCAAACATATATCCTCGCACTTCGAGTTATTATTGTTTTATGTAGTGGCTTATGCTTCGTTTTTATGACTACTTAACGTGATTGCCTCATGTTAACGGAAACCAAAACCCAAGAAGAGAAGCAATCTCATTGGAAATAGTAAAATGAGAGGAACAATTAAAAAAAAACAGTTTCATCAAAATCGGTTAAGAAATAAGCAAGTTATGGATGTATAAAAAGTCTTGTACTTTTTTTATGGGGATCCTCAAAGTGGCAAACATGCCTCAAAATGGCTGATTTCTTGCTTACGTTCGCATTATTAGTGGATTGGTGAGATATTTCTGCTCTTCATGAATTCCTAAAATCAGTCCTTAAAATGTAAATTTTTCTGACCTGAATATCAAATATTCTAAGCTCGCTCTTCGCGCTCGCATCATTTGGTTAGTGAAATACGTCAGTCGATTCGTACAAACAAGCCTTAGAATGCCCCTCTTCATGTCTGAATTTCTTAAATATTCAGCTCGCGCTTCGGGCTCGCAATATTTTATTTGTGAGATGCATATGATAATTATGATTACAATGACTACGAAAGGTGCTTCATGTGCTTAAATGTAATTCTAGCAAAATCAGCAAGCACTTGGCACTCGCATTAGATGACTATGATGAGATATGTACGTTCTTAACGGATTCCTTTAAAAATAGTCCTTAAAATATCCCTGTTTGGGGTCAATACATACAAAAATTTCAGCTCGCGCTTCGCGCTCGAATCATTTGGTTAGTGAAATACGTATGGTCTTCATGGATTCCTACAAACAGTCCTTAACATTCCCCTCCTAAGGTCTGAATTTCCAAAATTTTTCAGCTCGCGTTTCGCGCTCGCAATATTTTGATTGAGATGCGTATGTTAATCATGATTACAATGACTGTAAGTGCTTCATGTGTTTAGATGTAATTCTAACAAAATCAGCCAGCGCTTGGCACTCGCATTAGATGACTGTGGTTAGATATGTATACGTTTAATGGTTTCCTTAAATATAGTCCTTAAAATGTCCCTGTTTGGGGTCAAAATATACAAAAAAATTCAGCTCGCGCTTCGCACTCACCTTATTTGTTTTGCGAGACAGGTACGAATCATGATTACAAAAATTTGCTTATAATGTCCCTTTTGAGGTCTGAATTTCAAAAATGTTCAGCTCGCGCTTTGCGCTCGCATTATAATATCCGTTTAATGGCACTGTCCTTAACATATCTCTATTACGTTAGTATACCTGGCAACTGAGCGCGCTTCGCGCGCTCACTAAGTGACTCGAAATTTTTGCTGGTGCCCCCCCCCCCCCAATGCCGTGACCCAAGGTACGCCACTGGTTGCATTGCTTACATTTGTGACATAATTTGACCTTTCAAGACCTTAAATGACCTTTAATTGGTCTGAACGCAATATAAATGCCTTGTGACTTATATATATGGATTCGATTTTGCATTTTTTTTTTTTGAAACGTTTTTATTTAGTATAACCATCTCATACACATATTACAAAACGAGTTTAATAACCATATAAAATAACAATGTACAGTATGGATAGGTTACATTTTGATAAAAAAAATACATACAAAACAAAAACAACAAAGGGAAAAGAAAAGAAACATAGAGAAGCAATACAGGTCTGTTCGTCTACATTACCCAATTCGATTCGACATTCGATTTTGCATTTGCTATAGTTTGATATCAAACATGCTTTAAGTTTATTACGCTCAATAGAAAATTAACAATTAAGAGGAATGTGAGAAAGTCTGTGTGGTTTATGACGTCACATAAACAAAATTCCTAAGATGCCAAGGTCGCACCCATCAGATTCTTAATATGTGCACCCTCAACGTTCACCAAAAAAGGCATATAATACCTAACTTATTTCTATTTAAAACATGATATTTTTCGCCTTATATGTATTACTTACCATTGTAATGCAATTTGACCTTATACGACCTTAAACTGACAAATGTGTGATCTAAATACCCAGTAATCCACATTTCTATTTGATTTTTCATTAGCTTTAAATTGATATCAAACATGACATGCTTGTTTCGTAAAATATGGAAGTCATATTTAAGAGGTATGTAAAAAAAAAGTGGACGTGGCCTATGACGTCAATTAAAAAAAAAACCGGTCATGTTGTGTGTACACTTTTAAGTAACAACAGTCAATTTAGACCCAATTTTCGGAAGCCATCTTGTTTTGTTTTTTTAACATACCAGACCACTGACTGTCCTTGTAACTTGCCCTAGTGCATACCTGACCCTTTAAACCAATGTTTAGACACCAAACCCCGGGGGGGGGGGGCCACTTACATTGACGAGTGGATACCATGCGCGACCAAAGAAACACGTAAAAATGATCTTTTTTACGATAGGGCACGTTACGTACGTAACTGCACCCCTAGGGGTTCAATTCAAAGTTTAGGGGTGCAGTTTTCAACCCGCAGGATGCAGGGTTCAATCTTCTAACCCCAAATCAGGGGTTCAGTTTTTGAACCCATAGGGTGCTGATTTTGCATCAACCTTTCGGGGTTCAATTTTGAACCTTTATTTCTTAGTGTGTAGCTATTATCCCGGATGCTCATTTTGGTAGATTTGTGGTCGTATATTGACCGTATCTTTATCGTAGCTATTGGAAAGAATAGATGCAAGATCTACTGAAATATTATTATATATTTCAAAATGAATTATAGATCAATTGTCTCTTCCCTGATGATATTACGGCATTTACTATTTAACCCTATCCAGGCTGGGGTGCCTCGGAGCCTCCCCCCCCCCCAAACGCTTGCGCTATATTTTCGCCGCGCGAAATTTTTTGACCGCGACGCTCGCTGACTTCTTACTTTCAAGTCTTACGCAACTTCTGAGACCAGTTTTGCGTCACCCGGGTGCGCGGTTCCAAAATAAAGCAAAATTATGTACGTGCATGTTAGACCAAAACTTGCTCAAAAACGGGATTTCGTGTACAAAGTCAATGGAAACTGTGTTATCACCCAAAAATCATCAATATATGATTATTTTTAGTTTTACTGGTCTAAATGTAATTATTTTATATTTGATGCTGTTACCAACAAATTTCATTGAAAAAAACAAGAAAAATAAAAGGTCCATAAACAAAGAACTACATAAATAATTGCAAAAAGAAATATGATACACAATAAATTTATCTGATCTGATTTTTTTTTTTTTTTAAAGAACACCACAAAGACTTTTAATACCAAAAATTAGAACATTTGGAGCTTTGTTTAGGGAGTTAGAAAGATAAGTATAATTTAGCATATTAATTATGCTTAAATTAGCATAATCACTAAATAGCAATTTGCTTAAAATAAATTACTAAGCCATTTTGTAGATTATGTCCCAGACAACTTGCGTGCCAATTTTTGAAGCAATCGCGCGGTCAACCGCTGAGATCTCAAGGGGGCAAGGGGGAGGGGGGCCTGGAAGGCCCCCCCCCCCCCCGGCCATATGAACTCCCAAAATACCCCGGCCTAGATAGGGTTAACTATACCTTCCATTATCTACATCATTGCAGGCTCGTAGCCAGGGGGTTATAGGGGTTCCCTCGGAGCCCCGCCGTTCGCCAACATGAAATAAGGGGATTTAAACAGGAAAGGGGGAAAGAGAGCGTAGGAAAAATTGAATAAAATGAGGTAGTACAGTGAATGAAACAACCGGAGGCAAATTATAGGGGAAAATAAGGACATTATATAAAACGTTTTTACAAAAATCGCTCGCGCTCCGCGATCCCATTGCCTTGAGTGAGATAATCTGCTCAAGAGGATACCATTGAACTTAAACTATCGTTGTTTTATTTAATTTTATTGCTTTGGTTTCAGCGAGATACACATCCTGATCATGATAACAAAAATGTGCCGAATATGAACATTTTGCAGCTCGCGCTACGCGCTTGCATTATTTGATGAGGGAGATACGAAACCACTTCCTGAATTCACACAAACTGAAATTAACACTTTTTAAATCAGTATAAAAGTAGGCCTATGTAAAATATTTCCTGCACTTTGTTTTCGAATTGGACAGTTAGATATGTTTCCTATTCATTAATACCAAGAGAGCCTAAAATGTCCCGTTTTGGTGTCTAAATGCCCCCCCCCCCCCCCTTAAGAATATGAAAAATCTACTCGCGCTCTCTTCATTTGAGGTAACATCAGTATCCTCTTCATGATTTTCCTACATGTTAAACAGTGCTTAACATGTTCCCTTTCGGGTAAGTATTAATCATTAAAAATTTCAATTCGTGCTTCACACTCGTATTAATTTGTCCTTTGAGATAATCAGCTCGATCATTCTTTCTTTAAATAATTGCTGAAAATGTATAGTTTTTAGGTCAGAATAAATGAAAAAAAATCAGTTCCCGCTTCGCGCTTTTAGTTGGTGAGATATGTAATCCTTCCCATGAGATTCATTTTTTGGAAAAACATAAAGAAATTTCGCATACATGAATTATCAGTCAGTTGAAATGAATACATCCAATGCAATACGTTTACATCTAACACGAACGCCCCCTGGTGACAGATATAGAAACTGATGGATATTCATTGGTAGGCCCTATTTCTTCCTTTGGAAATCGGCTCTAGATCGAGAAAAATCCATCAAAGCATAAAAGAAGTTATTACAATCATTATTTGATTTGTGACGTCATATGCAAGAAGCTTTCCTACATATCGTATGGTAAAAATCAAGGAAATGCTATTTTCTCGGAAAATAAAAAAATGATTTTACTGCAGTGTATGTATATAGACAAATCATTTCACAACCGTTTCTTAAAAAAAAAAAAATCAGTTATCACGAACTTAAAAAAATTGAAATTCATGCATTTGATATGACACAACATGTGGGGAAGCTGCTCGTTTATGACATTACAATTCCAAAACTTGACATTCTAATCACTTTCTTAATATGTAATGGATTTCCCTCACACCTTTTTATTTGCTATTTTAACAACAAACTTTCTCAGGGTGAACTTCCCCTTTAAATCTAAATCTTACTTGATTCATAGGATATGACGAATCCTTGATTGTTTTCCGCTCCTCCCACAGATACAAACTTGATAGTGACCAATTGTCCACTAGAGTTAATCGATGTTGGTGGAATTGTAGAACAGTATTGACCAAACAGTGGTACCCCCGATGTCCCATTACCATCGTACATCCAAAGAGAATCTCCACTAGAAACATAATACCAAAATCATTCCATCAATAAACATACCTAAACGAGACCAGTTTCAATGAAAAGTTTGAAGTATAGGAGGTAGGACAGAGGTAATTCCCTCCATTGTAATATTTTACAGTGGGAGAGGACAGGAGGCGTTTCATTGTCGGTTCTGACTAAAAGCTGCCAGCGCTGACAATTTCAAATTCTTGAATCTATTTGACTGAGTAATACTGGTATATGACTGTTACCGTCTAACTATCGGAGAAACACAACTTGTCGGTGCTGGCAACTTTCATGAAACGGTCCTCTTGTGTAAAAAAAAACAACATGTATTTGTATTTGCTACTTTCCTTAAGGACGTTCCACAGTTATATTTGTGCGCATCATGATCTGCGCATATTTTACATTCTGCGCGCTGACGTCACAATGGATGAACTGGTGATTAATCAGCTGTACTGTGAGCTGATTTTTCTCTATCTTTACTAACTGCAGATCCGATGTGTTATTTTATGAAGCTAATAAACTGGAATTATTCCATGGACCATTTTTGTTATTCCTCTACAATTTCAAAATAGTTTCTCTGAAGTGCCGCAAAGTATAATGAATATGACCCCGAGTTTGAATAAATGGAAAAGTGGTTCGGAATTTTTCCTCACATAAGTATATACAAAGCTTTTGGCGCGTTTTCGGGTGTTTTAAGAGGCGAATTTGCTCTAATAAGAGTGCTGATAGTTTGAAAACAAGCACATTAACCCATATTTTTTAATGTTTGCACCTCTTAGGTATACCTTCCTTTACAACTTTGCAAAGTTTTTGTGAAAATGACATGGGTTTTGACTAAAGTGCAACATTTTTTTTACTTCTCAAATTTGTTATTGAAATTTGAAATTTTTGAGGTTGAGTATCTTTCCCGCAATTTCTAAGAACTGAGAGTGTTGTTAAACTTCAATGAGCAAACAATTGACAGCAATATAAATCAATTATCAATCTTACGGATACAATTATTAATCATATTGCAAAATTTGATGAAATCTTTATAGATTTTGACTGATTAATCGAGCTTTAAACTCATTGTTGTGATCTCGTGAGGTCTAAAAATGCCAAATTCTTTTGGATGCACAATTATTAAGAACATCATCCATTTTGGGTTAACTTTGAAGCTCTATAGCAAAAAATCAAGCACATGGACCCATGTAAATTTTTGTATATTTGAAATATTCAGGTGCTAAAGTATCTATGTGCAAAGTATAATGAAAATGACATGGATTTTCAATGTTTGGGAGCAAGACTACGGAACCATTCGCATTTTAGACGGTATTAACAGACTTTTGCTTGTTTTCGGCGCATTTTGGGCTGTTTCAAGCCAACCCGCAATGCTTTGGACACTGATAATTTGAAAATGAGGACATGGAACCCATAGTTTGAATATCTTAACTTCTTCAGAATATATTCCTCTACAAATCTAGAGAGTATAATGAAAATGACATGGATTTTGAATGTTTAGGAGCAGAACTACGGAACCATTCGTATTTTAGACATTTTGGATGGTATTATCTGACTTTTACTTGTTTTCGGCGCATTTTGGGCTGTTTCAAGCCAACTCGCAACAGTTTAGACACTGATAGTTTAAAAACGAGCACATTGACCCCATATTTTTAATATTCTAATGTCTTTAGAATATATTCCTCTACAAATCTAGAGAGTATGATGAAAATGACATGGATTTTGAATGTTAGGGAGCAAAACTACGGAACCATTTGCATTTTAGAGGGTATAGACTTTTGCACGTTTTCGGCGCATTTTAGGTGCATTTCAATATTTTCAAGCCAACTCGCAACAATTTGGACACTGATAGTTTAAAAACGAGCACATGGACCCCATGTTTTTAATATTTTAACGTCATCGGAGTATATTTCTCTGCAAATCTAGAGAGTATGATGAAAATGACATGGATTTTGAGTGTTTGGGAGCAGAACTACGGAATCATTCGTATTTTAGACATTTCGGACGGTATTATAAGACTTGTGCTTGTTTTCGGCGCATTTTGGGCTGTTTCAAGCCAACTCGCAACAGTTTAGACACTGATAGTTTAAAAACGAGCACATAGACCCCATATTTTTAATATTCTAATGTCTTTAGAATATATTCTTCTACAAATCTAGAGAGTATGATGAAAATGACATGGATTTTGAATGTTAGGGAGCAAAACTACGGAACCATTTGCATTTTAGAGGGTATAGACTTTTGCACGTTTTCGGCGCATTTTAGGTGCATTTCAATATTTTCAAGCCAACTCGCAACAATTTGGACACTGATAGTTTAAAAACGAGCACATAGACCCCATATTTTTAATATTCTAATGTCTTTAGAATATATTCCTCTACAAATCTAGAGAGTATGATGAAATGACATGGATTTTGAATGTTAGGGAGCAAAACTACGGAACCATTTGCATTTTAGAGGGTATACACTTCTGCACGTTTTCGGCGCATTTTAGGTGCATTTCAATATTTTCAAGCCAACTCGCAACAATTTGGACACTGATAGTTTAAAAACGAGCACATAGACCCCATATTTTTAATATTCTAATGTCTTCAGAATATATTATTCTACAAATCTAGAGAGTATGATGAAAATGACATGGATTTTGAGTGTTTGGGAGCAAAACTACGGAACCATTCGGATTTTAGACGATATTATTAGACTTTTGCACGTTTTCGGCGAATTCGATGCCAACTCGCATCACTTTGGACACTCATAGTTAGAAAACGAGCACATGGACCCCATGTTTTTAACTTCCCTACACCTTCGATATGCATTCCTCTACAAATTAGCAGAATTTGATGAAAATGACATGGATTTTGAAAAAAGTGCAGCTTACAAAATACTTTTCAAATATTTGAGTAGATTCACGTCTTTGAAGATTTGCTTTTTCCGAGTTTTTGCACCATTCTTGCCAAATGAGGGCGCTGCTGACTCCAGATAGATATAGTTTTACCAATTAAAAGGCTTTCTCTTACTTTGGTATACACTTTGTTATATATCTTGAAAATTTGATGAAGTTTGATGCGATATCCGCTGAGTGAAGATGATTTAAACTCATTTGGTGAATTCGTGAGGTCTAAGAGAGGCAAAATTCTCTTAAATTGCGCAAGATTTAAATTGCGCAAGATTGCATATCATTCAAATACGGCGACTTTGAAGACCCGTAGAAAAAAAATAAGCACATGAACCTATATTATTTTTTGCATTTTCATAATGCATAAACACCAGAGTAACTCTCTGCAAAATTTGGTGAAAATGACATGGACTTCATTTTAACTGTGGAACGTCCTTAATCTAACCAACTCTTAACGAACGTTCAATCACAATATGAAGTAAATGTTGTCCATGAGAGAACAGCTCTTCGGCTATAGATCTACATCACTTTCTCAAAAGTTTGTAGGATTACGGAGATAAGAAATAATAGAATACCGAAGTGTGACGTCATAAATTTTCACTTCAGCTGTTTTTTATGCCATATTTTCGTAGAGCATGATGAAAAACCCAAACAATCCAAATATGGTGGGAATCAGTCAGTGGGGGCCAAAGATATGACCTCATGAATACATTGACTTCTCTGGGGCTAATTAGGTATTCATGTGATGTCATATCTCAGGCCCCATGAACCGATTTTCACCGAATTTTGTAAGTGGTGGTTTTTCATCCTGCTCTACCAGAATATGGTATCAAAAGTGATGAAAAGCAAAACAAACGTTTCTTTTTGACGCATACATTCGTAATTCCGAAGCTTCGTTATTCCGAAGGTTCGGATATTCCGAAGGTTCGTTATTCCGAAGGTTCGTATTTCCGAAGGTTCGTTAGTCCGAAAACGAAGTGAGGTTCGTAATTCCGAAGGTTCGTTAATCCGATAACGAAATGAGGTTCGTAATTCCGAAGGTTCGTTAGTCCGAAAACGAAATGATTAACGAACGTAATTTCGTTTTCGGACTAACGAACCTTCGGAATAACGCCACAAATGTTCGGATAAACGAACCCTTTTACGTTTTCGGATTAACGAACATCGAGGTATAGGCAATTTACGTGTTTCGGAATTACGAACCTTCGGAACAAAGAACCTTCGGAATTACGAACCTTCGGAATTACGAAGTGTAACCTCTTTTTGACGTCATCACTTTGTTACTATATAGTTCAACTTCATGATATGAGATTGGAACTGAAATGGATAAAATGGCCCCTGAATAAGCACGCATGGACCTAACATGTTTTCAAAATCATAGCCCTGGGAAGTGGGGGTGCTGTGAGTGTTAATTAAATAACAAGTGGCGTGCCTCTTGCATTCTCTCCTGCATTACGTGATTCGATATAGCAGCAGTGCTGAATTTCAGTTGAAAACGAAAATTAAGTTCATTGGCCCTAAATGGCATTTGATCTTGATCATATGAGTGACCTAAGACTTGTGCACTTGATTTCCGTTATTTCATGAACTACAACCGCAAATTTCAAAGTTATAATGTCAATGCCACAAATGCCCCCAATTTCGCCAAAGTTCATTGGCCTTAAATTACGTGCCTTTGATCTTGATCATGTGACTTGAAACTCATGAAGCACATTTACTGATACTTCATTACTTTTATGTTCAAGTTTAATGAACTAGAACCATATACTTTTTTGTCATTTTAAAAAATAACCTTGGTTAAGATTTCCTTTTGATTCCCCAGACATAATCTAAGTTCATTGACTCTAAAACACATTTGAACTTGGTCTTGTGACCATAAACTTGCAAGGGATATCCACTGATACCTGGGACCCGTAACACAAACATGACAAAACGTAGATGATTTTTCTACGATTGATTCCATTGACTGCAATTTACAATCAATCTTAGAAATCAAGCATACGATCATTCACTAACCTTTGTGTTACGGGACCCGGATTACTCTTATGTCCAAGTTTCACGGACTAGATTCATAAACTTTAAAAGTTATGATGGCAATTCAACAAATACCCCAAACATGACCAAAAGTTCATTGACCCTAAATGACATTTGACCTTGGTCAGGTGACCTGAAACTCGTGCGGAATGTTCAATAATATTTGATTACCCTTATGTCCAAGTTTCATGAAGTTGGTTCATATAATTTTTAAGTTATTATGACATTTCAATCCTTAGCCTTAGGTTAGGATTTCAATGTTGACACCGTTTCCACCGTCGGAGAATGGGCGCCTTAATAGTTTTGCTCTGCTATGCAGGCGAGACAAAAATCTAATCTAAATCACCTTTATTTCATATTGAAAACCATTTTTTTTTTTTTTTTTTTTGCCTGTCAAATTTCTCCTCACCAAAATAACCTTCACTTTTGTTGTGAAAACATTATTGTCAAATTTTACCCAGCACCTCCTGCTGGTTAAAATAAAAGTCGTTCCCAGGGGCCTAGCTGTTCGAAATAATTAGGATGAGGGACGACACCTGGGCAGGGCAAACAAGAACTACATGTTAAGTAAATAGTGATGTTCTCGACAATACTTGATATATCAAGGAATAGGAGTAAATGTGAAAAGGGCTTACCATAAACCCGCGTCGCTGAATGCCCCGTACGTCTCTGAACGAAAACTCACTTGAATCAAAACGTGAATGAAAGGGGGCATTTTCGTTCAGGACATTGCAACGATTTGAAAAGAAAAAGAGAAAGCAGACGAGGGAACGGAGAAGAGGTTAATATAGAAGAATGAGACAGCCATACCTGCAGTCTCGAACCTGGAATTTTATTCTGATCATCGTCTCGGCTGCGGAGTGAATGACCCAAGCACATTCGGAAGCCGGTGGATATCCTTCTGGATAATTTGGTGACCGTATCACGCCGGCTCCGGCTTCTATTGTACCCCCACATCTCTGGCTGCAACATAGGGTCAACCGTGTACTGCATGACAAGTATAAAATAAGTAAAAGGATTGCTGTCGGACCCTTTGGGTACATGGAAGTCAGGAATTATTTAAATTACGTAATTGGAGACGATGCAAAGTATAGCAACCCCGGATAGCAACATCTCTCACAAAAGCATTTGTACAATGATTCCTACATCAACTACGCGGCCCTTTCTCCATTATCCATTATCTGACCAATATCGCTTTCAGTAACTCGCTTGTCTAGACCAGCTCCGGCCGAAATGGTAAAATTTTTAGTTTATGAATGCTGCGTGCTTAGATAGCCGGCGCCAGGCCGGTGCTATTTTGACGCTGCTATTGGCAGCACTGACCAGACCAGCGCCATGTGCCCGAGTATTTGATTGGGTGATCTTCAAAGTAGCGCCGCTCTGCTGAACACTTGTGGTGACTATTTTAATGCGGCCTGGTGCAGACAAAGAAAAATCATGAGTTACTAGAAACGGTACAAGAAACCCGAGGAAGTCCATCAGGACATATGATACAGGACAAGAACGTTTGTTGGTTTGAATGAACCAGAGATTGTTCCGTTGGAGTCTGTTTCTTCAGCCTTATGGACTGAATGTGAGTCATATCAGGGGAAATGACAATGTTATTGCGTACGAACTCTCTAGAGTTTAGGCAAATCTAAAAGTCAATTGCCGAATAATCTCATTAGAAACAATAAACAAAACATAAAAAACAGGAAAGCTGCAAACAGGTCATTAACTAGTATCCACTTGATAAAAAAATGTTAATAAAAATAATAATAATTCAACAAGAAAAAGACAATTTTTTTAGTGAATCCAGGTGGTCAAGCAATGTTTTGAAATGAATGTCTATAACAAGTTATTAACAACTATCTTACCTCTTTAATGACAAAATAGTTGTATCAATTACATGGCACAATTCATTCTGTTTTAACAAGTGTATATATTCTAACTCTTACTCTCTTCATTTATTTTTTTTTCAGATTCTGCATTTGTAAACTTGAAGCTGGATCAAAGTTATTGCATTGAAGGGCATTTTTTTATGATTAAAAAGTTCATGTTACTATGGAAACGTTTGATATATTTATGTATATAAAAATACAAAAAGTCTTGGCGAGTTAAGTCACGTTCTTGTATTGGCATATTTTTTTTCATGTGATATTGGAATTCGTAAGGCAAAACTGCTTGTTATTGACTGAAGTTTTCTGCATCTTTTCTCGTAAATGATGCTACGTCTTGACTATACAATTGAATGGATATCTTTTTTGTCATATTCCTCATTCTTCTGAGTGTTATAATGTTATGTTATTACAACATGCTCTTTTAAATGAAAGAAGGTTAACCTGCTATAACTTTCTTCTTTTAAGGGGGAGGTATGTCATCTACATGTGCGATTTTTTTTAGCAGAAGAGAGCGAAAAAAGGAGATCAAGGTAATTTTATGATTTATTGTCTCTATTTCTGTGTTTTCTTTTATATTGTTGATGGAATAATCGTTATATAATCACATGTCTGCAAAATTTCTCTGTTTTATCTACAACTACATACTGCTTGATTTGCCTGTTTCTTCCTGTAAGTATTGTAGCTGCTCTAGTGTCATCTTTGTTGGAGTAAACTCATTAATATTGATAATAATAATAATAATAATTAACATTTATATAGCGCTTAATACAACAGTTTCTAAGCGCATTGGAAAGAAAGAAAAAAAAAAAGTAGCAAAATACAGTGAGAGAGAACCGGATATGGAATTAAGAGGACTGCTTAATGAGCCAAGATTTGAGGAGTGTTTTGAAAGATTCGACAGTGGGTGCATTACGGATGGAGATGGGGAGATTGTTCCAGAATTTAGGGGCAAGAGCAGAAAAGGCACGATCGCCATAACGGGTAAAAGTGCGGGGTCCTAGAGATAGTCGAAGATGATCAGTAGAAGAAGATCGGTGACGTTGAGTTGTAGAGGATGAGGGACATAGAGAGATAAGATTTTGAAGGTAGGATGGGGCGAGACCATGGATGATTTTATAGACAAGGAGAAGGAGCTTGAAAATAATTATATTATGAACCTGAAGCCAATGGAGGGAGTAAAGAATAGGGGTGATATGTTCATATTTCTTTGTGAGGGTTACCAATCTAGCTGCAGTATTTTGAATTCTTTGAAGGGGGGCTATACTAGATTGAGGTAAACCAGCAAGTAAAGCATTACAATAATCTAAATGGGATGATACAAAGGCATGTACTTTACGTTCAGTAGATGATTTATCAAGATACTTTCTTAACTTCCCTATCTTACAAATACCCCATGATGCACAACGACAAACATTTCTGATATGCTGGTTAACCCTAAAATGGCCGGGGGGGTTGAATCAACCCCCCCCCCTCAACATTTTCTGCGATCATTCCGCCGTGCAAATTTTTTTGACCGCGCCACTCGCAGAGTTTATACTTTTAAGTCTCGCGCATCTTTTGAGACCAAATTTACGACGCCCGAGTACGCGGTTCCGAAATTACGCAACATTTTGTAAGTGCATGTCAGACCAAAAATCGTTCCAAAACGTGATTTTGTGTACAAAGTCAATGCAAATTGAGTTTTCTCATCTTATTCATAAAGATATGATTATTTTTACTTTAAACAGCTGAAAGCAATTGATTTTAGCATAATTATGCTTCAAAAAGGTTGTGCAATAAATCTGGTGAAAAAAACAAAGAAAAACAAAAGGTTGAAAAACAAGGAAATACATAAGAAATTCATAAAACAATAAAATACATAAGAAATTTATTTCCAAACCGAAGTTTTTTTCAATTGCGATTGTTAAGAATGCTACAAAGAATATTTTTAACCAAGAATTAGCATTCTAGGAGCTTTATTTAGTGAATTAGAGCAAAAAGTATGATTTATGCATAAATTAGCATAATTAATTCATATAAAATAAAATCTCATTATTTTGGAAAATTCTACCATACAGCCTTGTAGATTACATCGCACACTACCAGCGTGCAAATTTTTGCGGCGCTCGCGCGATCGGCGGCCGAGATATCAGGGGGGGGGTTGAATCAACCCCCCCCCCCCGGCCACAGAACATCAAAAAAAGCCCGGCCTAGTTAGGGTTAAGGGTCAAGCTGTTATCAATAATAACTCCAAGGTCCCTTACAGTATCTGAAGCACTGATATTTCCAGCGAGAAAATCTAAATAAGGTAATTGACCTGAGCTCCTAAACCTAGAGAAAACATACAGCATCTCAGTTTTTAGCTCATTGAGCTGAACCTTGTTGTCGGATGACCAACGCTTGATATCAGCAATGCAGGCAGACAGTTTTTGAACAGCAACTCCTCGATCAGCTGACTTCATGGTGAGATATATCTGAGTATCATCAGCATAGGTAGTATACTGGATACCTGTATGAGAGTTGATAATCCTTCCTAAAGGACCAGTATACAGGATATACAAAAGAGGTCCGATAACGGAGCCTTGCAGGACACCATAGGGCAGAGAAAAGGGTTTAGAAAATGAACCATTCACGACAACCTTATGGCTTCGTCCGGCAAGGTAGGATTCCAACCAAAGAAGAACAGTTCCGCTGAAGCCGTAATCATGTTCCAAACGTTGAAGAAGAACACCATGGTCCAGCGTGTCAAACGCAGCTGAGTAATCCAAAAGGATAAGAACAGCTTCTTGTCCTTTATCCACAGCAAGCAGAAGATCATTCTGAACCTTTAACAGGACCGTTTCAGTAGAATGAAAATGGCGATAAGCTGACTGATTTGGTGGAAACAGCCCCTTTTCATCAAGGTGAGTTCGGAGCTGAGCAGCAACAATCCTTTCAAGAACTTTACTAAGAAATGGCAAATTAGCAATAGGTCTGTAGTTCTTGAAATCATTAGTTTCCAGGCTGGGTTTTTTTCAAAAGTGGCAAAACACAGGCTGTTTTAAAAGACTCAGGAACAACACCAGATGATAAGGAAAGGTTCATGATGAGAGTTATAACAGGCAGGATTTCGTCGAGGCATGCCTTCACTAGCCAAGTTGGGAGGCGATCCAAGCTACAAGATTTCGAAGGAAGTGACTTGATGACACGCTTAACCTGCAATTCAGAAACAAGATCAAATTCTGAAAGGTTGGAGTCATGTGAAATCCCAATCTGTGAAGGCAGTAATAGATCATCAGAAAAAGGGACGTTGAATGAAGAAATGATAGACGCGACCTTATTCTCGAAGAACTCCCCAAATATGTTGGCTAGGTCCTCATTAGAGTCATGATCAGGAAATGTGGTGGACTGCAGAGGTGAAGACAATTTCTTCACGATCTGGAACAGCTGCTTTGAATCTGATCCTGCGATCTTACCTTTGAAGTAGCTTGACTTAGCCTCAAAGAGTTTACTGTAGTCAGAGTCACATTCCTGCTTGTAAAGCTGTTTATGAATACAAAGTCCAGATTTCAGCATCAGTCGCTCAGCACGACGTCTGCACCTCTTCGCTTCCTTGATTTCTTCACTATACCATGGAGCTTTGGGCTTGATTGTGATGACCTTGCTTTCAACAGGAGCATGCTTATTGAGGAGATCCAACAATTTCATATTATACATGTTTACAGATGCTGTAGGACAAGACGATAACAAAGACATGACTAATGAATTCAAAATGTCTTGTCTGAAGGAGCAGATATCTATACTCTGTAACATCATGTACGTGATCCGCTTCCTTAGATTCCCAGAACTTTCGGTCTTAAAGGAGAATGAAACCCTTGAAACTAGCTGAATCCATATCAAAGAGAAAAATCAAACAAACATATTGTTGAAAGTTTGAGGAAGATTGAATGAATAATAAGAAAGTTATGAGCATTTGAATATTGAGATCACTAGTGCCATGTAGATCCTCCCATCGGCAATGCGACCAAGATCTGTGATATCACACACGTACAACTCCCTCATTACTTTAGTACTTATTTCACTTATATTCTCACTTTTATATAGTCTATCACAAGGTTAGGTGTTTTCTTTATGAGATGACAAGTACAGAGGTTTCACAAAATTATATCATTGATGAATCGTTTGTCATATGATTAGAATGAGCAAAAAGAGATGTTTTGGGGTATATTTTCAATGGGAGAGTTGTACGTGTGTGACATCACAGATCGTGGTCGCATTGCCAACGGGAGGATCTCCATAGCATTAGTGATCTCGACATTCAAATGCTCATAACTCTTTTATTGCTAGTCCTATTTTACTCAAAGTTTTGTTGATCTTATTCTTTGATTTTTCTGCTTTCACAAAAGCTAACTTGCTCCAAGAGTTTCATTCTCCTTTAATTCTTGCAATGACAGCAGAGTGATCAGAAGGCAGGTTGGACAGAAGATGGATACCAGAGACTATGTCATCAACTCTCCTTGAAATGATTTATTCTATGGTATGTCCAGCACGGTGAGTTGGCTCCTGAACATGCTGCTGAAATCCAAGTAAGTCCAGAGAACCGAGGAAGGTTCTTACGTAGCTTGCGCTAGTGTTATCAACATGAATGTTGAAGTCCCCAACTATTAGGGGACAATTATCATCGATAGCTGCAGACTCCAAGAGAGTGAAGAATTCAGATGTGAACATTCCGCAAGTCAGTTTGTTCGAAGAAGAAAGTGGCGGTCGATAAACTGCAGACAGATGCAGAACTGACGACGGTGATAAACGGATGCTAAAGTCCAGGAGGTCGAAAGATGAAAACTTGTTTATTTCCTTTACGGATGTGGTGGCAAATGATCGATGGATGACACATATGCCTCCTCCTCTAGAGGTCTTTCAAGGACAATGTAGGATTTCATAATTGGGAAGCATTGACTTTAAGTCAGCTATAACAATGTCATCCCTACAATCTCCTGTGAGCCATGACTCTGTAACAACTAGTACGTCAAGGTTGTTATCCAGGATTAGAGCACATGTGCACACTGATTTATTGCTCAAAGAACGTGCATTCCAAAGGCCAATGAGAGTCTGATTTCCTTTCTTCAGACCTTTATTACATACAAGACTAAAGTCTGCCTCACCAGATGAAATGCAAGTCAATGGAGTGTTTTTAGTAGAAGATTGATCATAAGGAGATTTATCATCAGGGAAAGTGGATAAAGATGAACGCAAGATCTTATTCCTCCTTTTAATCCATGCTCTCTTACTACGTTTTGTTCTCTTCTTGTACGAGATTCCAAGGGTAGTAAGCTTCGTCCACAGTACAGGAGATAGACGCTGGTGGCAAATATCATGATGGGCGACATCATACAACTGTTCCCTGGTATAGGTAATAGTCTTTGGCACTGTATCACAGCTGCCGCAACCAACATCAGGCCCAGGATTAGGAATAATATCGCCATCCTTCAAAAGGGATATTTGGTAAGAAGCATCTGAATTCGGGTAATAGTTAATTCTTCTACCGTAGAATCTCCTAACACATGCAGAAGTGGACAAGAACGGTTGTGGTACAGTACATGTAGGCTTAAGTACATGTTTGATAAAATGCTGACCATTATCATGTCCAAGGCACAGTCCAAGAAGAAACACAATAGTAAATCACTTGACTGCATCAATTGTTGTGGACAGTCCTACTTGTCTGTTACAATAGGGCATTGGTAAAGGTGATAATCAGGCTTGAGTGAGTATTAATACTACTGAGTACACTGTGCAAGATCAACAACATGGCTACATTACAGCAGTGAGAAGTTGCAAGTAAGAAAAAGTACAAGTCCAGATCTTTACTGTTGATAATTTGGTTCCAGATAACAACAAAAGTCACCCAAATTAAGCAAAGAAATAGAGAGCAGATATAGAGAGCTGCCAACAGGTTGAGCGCTCCTTAAAACCACTATTTATGAGGAATGACCTGTGCTGACTACCACCATAATTTCGCCTATGGTCCCACACCTATATTTTTTGTGGTGGATGTGCACTCTGCATCTACAGTAGCCTACATGTCCCGCTACATGTATATGTAACATAGGCCTCTTGCTTACTCGTGCTCAGCCACCAATGCCAATGGAGATCATGTTGAAGCTGTTTTTGTTGGCCCTCCCCTTCGTCTGGACGACAGACTGTATTGTTAGTGCCTGCAACACGATACACTTGAAAGGAATTATTATCCAAATAGTTATTCAACATTTCGTTGCTTGTTATACACTGCTGGTGACATCGAATGCAATCCTGGACACCATCCGACGCTTACTGGAGTGTGTGATGACAACATAAACATTAATAGAGGAAGAAACAAACTGTTCTCTTGTACATTATTTAATGCAAGGAGTGTAAGAAGCAAACTGGTTGAGTTTTTCTTCAGACCTTAAAACAAGGCTTACTGTGCAAAACTGAAGCTCGGTTGGGGCTGACACTGATGACGGTGCACTTGGTTTTCCCCGATGATTATTTGGTACTGCGTCGTGATCGAGATGGTAGACGTCGGGGTGGCGGTGTTCTCCTTCCTGCGCAACATTCCCTCAAGCCGCAAGTCATTACTACTGCTATTCAAGGTGACAGAGCAGAACTTTTATGGGTATCGTTATCCTTTACCCCAGGATGCTATTGGCTAGTTGAATTGATGTAGAGGCCTCCGAACAGTTCAAGTTCCTGCTGGAATGCCTTGAGAGCTGAGATTGAAGCTGTAGGTGTTGACAATTATGATGGTTGCCTACTGTTGGGTGACTTTAATGTCAACATGTCTGCCGGTAACTTCTCTTCTAATTGGAACCAACTGTCAGAGCTTATGGAGGAGTTCAACTTTAATCAGATGGTGAAGCAGTCTACCAGAATCAGGGTCTATGGAGATAGCGTTTCAGGTTCCATTATCGATCTTGTTCATACGAATCGGCCTTATTTCTTGATCCATCCTAATACTGCAAGTAACCCAATGACATCTGATCATGTTGTTAACATCCGTATCCGTTCTCCGAGACATTCGCTCCCAACGAGCCACTTTGGGGTCCTTTCTACGGGTTCTTCGTGGAGATTTTGCGAGACTTCGATACCTCATTCATCTGATCCCATGGCGAGCTATTTTATCAGGAACTGATGTGGACGAGTGCAACGAAATCTTCAGACTCTCTTGATGCTGCCATTAAGGAAACTATCACACAGGTGCACAAACGGAAAAATCGCCTCTCTCCTTGGATCACACCCGAAATCAGGTCCCTGATTAATGAAAAACATTCTCTGTTTAGACTTACTAAGAGAACTCATAATCATGTAGACTGGTCAAATTATAAAGTTGTCAGATATTTCAAATCCTGGAGAGATTGCAGATGCTTTCAGTTCTTATATTATTTATTATGTATTCAATCATCAATGTACTCTACCTGGTTATCCCCCTACTTCTTTCACATTTCTCTGTATCTGCTTCACAGGTTCACTTGGCTCTTCTTCGTCTGCAGAGAAATAAGTCTCCTGGACCTGATGGCATTCTTCCCAGTTTACTTCGTGAAGTTGCAGAAGAAATCTCACTTCCTATTTCTATTATTTTCAATACATCCTTAGGTTGTGGCAAAGTTCCATTGTCCTGGAAACGGGCACATAATACACCCGTAAGAGTGGGAACAAATCACTTGTCACGAACGATCGTCCTGTTGCTCTAACCTCAGTTCTTTGTAAACTCCTTGGGGTTTCATCGTTAAGAGCATTCAGGAACAGATTTATGCTAATGGACTTCTCAACCCTGGGCAGCATGGTTTTGTCTCTGGTAAGAGCTGTGTAACACAGTTGATCAATGTTTATCACCAGTGGAGTTGTACCTTAGACAAAGCCCATGCACCCAGGATTGATGCAGTCTTCTTAGATATGTCGAAGGCATTCGTCAGAATGCCACACACACACAGCTTCTGTATATTAAACTTGCCAAATCATTTAACATTCAAGGTAGTTTATGGAACTTGATTCACTCAGCGAGTTTTGTTTTTAGGCTCTTCATCGGACTGGATTGATGACCCGAGCGGCGTCCCCCAAGGGAGTGTCCTGGGCCCCACACTTTTTAACTTGTTTGCCAATTATATTTCCTATAATGCTCTCATTGTGTTCTATTTGCAGATGATGTTCTTATTTTTAGGAACATATATTCATCTGCAGATGAACGTCAACTTCAGTCAGATCTCGTTGCTGTCAATTCATGGTGTGCAATAAATGGAACGACAAAGGTGATGCATATCACAAGAAGTAGACAAGTTTAACTATTATTTAAATAATGCTGCTCTAAGTTCTGATTCTTCCATCAGATACCTGGGACTGATCATTTCTTCCGATCTCTCCTGGAAAACCCACATTGACTCAGTTGTATCACGTGCTAATCGTCTATTTGGATTCATAAGACTAGTGGCACGTGGTGCTTCTGCATCCTCCATATTCTGTCTACACAAATCAATAGTATTACCGATCTTAGAGTATGGTGTGCCTGCATGGCAACCCCCAACCTCAAAACAGGTGGATAAGCTTGAGCGTGTTCAGAGGACAGCCACTAGACTTGCCCTTAAACAGCGTCGTGGTGTGATATCCTTCGAAGATGGGCTTAAACTTCTCGACTCGTCTTCATTTGCGACGAGATTATCCCCTATGTTCATTTGCAATTTAAGTGTCTTCATGGAATTTGCAACTGTGAACAGCTCAGTGCAAATATCTACATATATCAACCCCCGCCATCCTGAAACACTTTCTTTCCGTTATCTGCCCTCCAGAACTCAGTTTTTTTTTTTTTATTCACCCTCTAGGCGCCTTCCAAGCCTTCCTCTAGGACACTCTTCCTCTAAGTGTAAGAGATAATGCTGTTTCAACTTCCCTCTCTTCATTTCTTTCTTTTCTAAAGGGAGCACTCTTTTCCAACTCATAAATACCTTCATTTTCTTTCCACTTTATTTGCTTTCTTTTCACCTTATTATTTTTGGTATTTTCTTTAAGAAATGTTTTTGTCTGCTGCAATATACAGTGCATGTATCCCTTCCCCTCTTTTCTCCTCTTTTTAGTCGGACCTTACCTCCAGAACATTTATACCAAATTAAGTTTTGCCATTACACTTTTCTTGAAATTTGATATGCTTGCCATATAACCTATATAATTACATGTACTTTGTATATTTCATTATATGATGTGCATCCAAAAACTGTGTTTCCTGTATTGTAATTTGATTCGATTGTCTGTCAGTAAGCATTTAGTATATAATTAGATCTTACTTTTTTTATTCAATTAATATTTCAGAATAATGCTTCGCAGTAGTACTAGTCCAAGAGCATTAGGCCAAAACTGTTCTTCCCCGTGGAAGAACAGTACTGTCTACGGGCAGAGCTGAACTGGGTGTCCTTCCGACTTAACTATTTCTCATGTCTATTTCATATTGCTGTTTTTTTTTTTATATATCTGTTCTAATTTGTTATTTGTTTTTTATATATATTTTGCTTTTATATGTTCATTTGTACATTTATTGTGAATTTCGGAAAATAAATAAATACAAATACAAAATACAAGAAAGGAAATTTCAGGTAACAAGCTGATTTTTTCAGGATAGGTCCAGAAATATGTCTAGAATAACATACTAAAAGTCTTCATATATCCTCTATGAGGGTTTTCCGTAATCCAAGATGTCGTCCAAAATGGCCGCCATTACAGAAAATCCACAATTCATCTATTGTTTATGTTAGTATCTATAATTTTGTTTCTATTCAATGGTTTTAAGGGTCAAGTAGTACATTTGGACATGTTACAAGGACAGTCAGTGGTCAAGTATGTCCCAAAATCCAAGATTACTTCCAAAAATGGGGTTTAAAAGAGCTTGTATTACTTCCTAATGGACAAAGTACACTTAATATCTGCCTAAATAGGTGTCTAAACCATGGTTCGATTAAAGGTCAAATAATACATTAGGACAGGTTAAAAAGACACTCAGTGGTCCAGTATGTACAAAAATCAAAGACGACTTGTAAAATGGAGTCTAAAATTGACATAATTCATCTAATATTTGTCTGGGAGATAATATTTTGGTGTCTAATCCATGGTTTAAAGGGTCAGATAATACATTAGGACGGTTTAAAAGGACATGCAGTGGTCCAGTATGTTAAAAAAACGATGGCTTCCAGAAATGGAGTCTAAATTGACTACTGTTACTGAAAAAATTACATACTTCATTAAAAATCCATCCGAGAGATGTGATTGCTGTGTCTAAAGTATGGTTTAAAGGGTCAAATAATACACCAGGACAAGTAAAAGTAAAAAAAACGTGGAGTCTAAATTGACTGCTGCTACTGAAAAATTTGCATACTTCATTAAGAATCCACTTGGGAGATATGATTGTGGTGTCGAAAATATTGTTTAGAGGGTCAAATAATACACTAGAAAAACAGGACTGCCAGGGATCCAGTATGTCCAAATATTAAAGACGGCTTGTAAAGATGGAGTCTAAAATGGCAGCTATTACTTACTAAGGGACATTAGTATATTTTACATCCGCGTTAGAGATATTACTAGTATTTTGGTGTCTATAGTTTCAGGAATAAAAAAATACTTTGGGACCCCTCACAATGATATGCAATTGTCCATTTTGCATTAAATTAAAATCCAAGAGGCCTTCCAAAATGGCGTATAACTCCCATCACTTAAAGCGGTCATACTTCATATCCACCTGTGAGAAGTGAATTGGCAAATATAGGACAAGGATGTTCAGCTAAGTGCAAATATCCAAGGGGGGGTTGATTATTGAAAAATGCCTGCTGTTACCTGCTCCTGAAACCATAAGCCATAGGATCAGTTTTCCCCAATGCATTTAAGCGTTGATACCGGATTTATTCCTCACAGGTGGATATTGTATGAATTAACACTACTTTCAAATGACGGGAGTTATTAAGACGCCCTTTTGGAAGCCATCTGGGATTTTTAGGCAAAATGGAAACTGCATATCATTGTTAACAGTCAAAAATATTATTTGACCCTTGAAAACATAGTATAGACACCATAATCATATCTCTCAGGTGGAATTTTAATAAATTGGTCATTTTTTTCAGTCACAGTCAATTAAGATTTTATTTTTGGAAGCCATCTTTGATTTTTTGACATACTGGACCACTGGCTGTCCTTGCAGCTTGTGTCAATATATTATCTGGCTCCATAAACCATTGTTTCCACACCCAAACCATATCTGCCAGGCAGATATTAAATGAACAAAGTCCATTAGTATGTAGAGACGGCCATTTTAAACTCCATTTTTAGCAGCCGTCTTTGATTCTTGGACATGCTGGACCACTCACTGTCCTTAACTTTTTCCTAATGTATTTTTTGACCCTTTAAACCACAGTATAGACACCACAATCTTATCTCTTAAGTGGATGTTTAATGAAGTATATGTCCATTTTTAGTAACAGCAGTCAATTTAGACCCCATTTTTAGAAGCCATCTTGGATTTTTGGACGTACTTGACCACTGACTGTCCTTGTAACCTGTCCAAATGTACTCCTTGACCCTTAACACCACTTAATAGAAACAAAATTAAAGATACTCACATTAGTAAACGATAAATTATGGATTTTCAGGCTTTGGCGGCCATGTTAGACGCCATCTTTGATTCTTAGAGATACTGGTCTGCTTATGTTCACTATAACCTGTATCAATAATTTTTTTTAACACCACTTAATAGAAACAAAATTAAAGATACTCACATTAGTAAACGATAAATTGTGGATTTTCAGGCTTTGGTGGCCATGTTAGACGCCATCTTTGATTTTTAGATATACTGGTCTGCTTATGTTCACTCTAACCTGCATCAATAGCTTTTTTTTACACCTTTAAACTATGAAATATGCACCAAAATTGGATGTCTATGGTGGATGATGAGTGGGTTATGTCCATTTTCTGTGAATGGCGGCCATTTTGCACGCCATCTTGGATTACGGAAAACCCTCAAGGAGGATATATGATCTCTTTATTTCTTTTATCTTGCCTTGCGTTAAATACTTTTTTCAATAAAAATGAATGTGTTTTATTAGAATTTTAATAATGTGGAATTTTCTATACTGGAATGTGCAATACTTTCTCAATAGTTTTTTTTTCCATTAGGGCTCGCATGCCTCTAGGCAATGATAATAATAATTGTGATATTTTGTTAAGCGCACATGCCGTCCAGAGACGCGCATGGCGGTAGCCCAGCAATAGTTCATTTGGATATACAAACAACAAGAACAAATATAGACAAATGAAAAAGAGATCTTAACAAATACAACCGAATACATAATTTCAAAAAGGAACAGTTTTGTATCACCCACAGGAATGAATAGTATTGAATTGTACTTTTGCGAGTCCTGGCCCATGGAAAAACCATTTTCTTACGCCTTTCTTCTTTTTTTTCATTTCTACTTTATCCATATTCAATTATACAATTTCAAATTGTATTTTTTTTATAACATTGTACAATTTTTGTATGTTTTTTATGGCCAAATAAATAACAATGAATAATGAAAATAATGTTGTTCATAAGAATGAAGCTTATAACTGTTACGACAATATGAGCCAACACAAATCAGCTTTGAGCGGCCAATCGGGGAAAATGTAGATGAAAATATTTTTATCAAACACCCCCCCCCCCTACCTTGGTGGAAGCTGGATCCGCCCCTGGATAATGGTTTAACTTACAAATGGGTTCCTGTTTTATCTAACAAATAAAAAAAAAAACGTTGCTGCAATGTACAACTGGTTGGTTTTTACTACATGTTCACTCTTTTACATCTTTTTATTAGCTTAAGCAAAAATTAAATTTCTAAACGTATCAAATTACAAGACATGAGTGACAAATCGGCAATCTGGGGCTACCTAATGAATGACCTATCAATGATCACTTTGTCACCATGGAAACTAACACGGTAACAGGGCAGGGAAGAACCACCAATTAAGATTTTTAGTTTCCAAGGTAGTTACTATAAAACCTTAATTGCAAGTCTTTATGGAATTGCATTGTACTGAAATAAATTGTCTTTTGGAATTTTTACACGAGAGGCCTGTTTATCATAAACCAGTGATGCTAAGTGTCAGTATTCTAAAATGTTAAGGTCATTGACCTTTGTCAGCTATCTAGGGTCAAAGGTCAAAACTTATGATACACAAAATTCTCCCTAGGATATGAGGATACTTCAATAGTCAATGAAAAAAACATGTGTATTATAAACTAATGAAGCAAATACATCAATATTCGGAATTCGTTGACCATAAGTTCTTTGACCTCTAGAGGCCAGCAGACGTCGTCTCTAATTTAAACCCTACTTTCAAAATGAAGTTCATGGCAAGATATGACGATGGTAGAATTTCAATGCTTTAATCATGATTCTTAAAAAGTGCTATGATCAGACCAGTGTTTGTACTACTACCAATAATCAAGAAATTCTCACAATGGCCGCTATTTGGATTTATGCAAATTAGGCGTCTTTCTACCCTTTGGATTTTTCTGGACTTTTAGTATGTCATTTTGGGGACGTCATTGAATTGCACTGTGGTGAAAAAAAAAATATGTTGCAATTTTTTTGAGGTTGACCCCCAAAACCGGCTTTTTTTTCCTGGACTTTAATGACTTCATCAATTCAACTTTTCATCAATGTTTTATACTACTCATGCTGCTCGCCGAAAAATCAAATTGAGTAAAGGAAAAATTATGATAAATTTCATTATGATATTTCTATCACTGAAAATGGTAGAATCAACAATTCCCAGCTTTAATGTCCATTTAAAGAAGGGCATGAGATGGCATTATTGACAATATCATTTTGTGTGATAATGTTTGCCAAGATTAAGTTTCATAGTTTGATCGTGCTAAATAACCTTTCTTTTGGGTATGTCCGCTTCAAACTGTTCCGAGAACTTGCTTTAAGTTTTTATTTTAGTTCTTTGTGATGCCTACATATTTTGTTGTGCTTGAACTCATGTCTCTAAAAGAAAACAAGTGGAACGCCTCTGGCAGTCTCGCCTGCATTACGCAATGCGATATAGCAGCATTGCTTCCTTTGAAAAACAGCTAATGAATAATTATTCACAGAACAAAACATTAATAAGATAATAAAATATTATGTCCATTGAAACAAAAATGACATTTGACCATGATCATGTGACCTAAGGATTGTGCAAAACTACTATTCATACTTGATTACCCTTATGTCGATGTTTCATAAACAAGTACCATAAACTTCCTAAGTAATGAAGCCAATTCAACACATACTCCCAACACGGCCAGAGTTCGTGGACCTTTAAATGACATTTGACCTTGGCCATGTTTCTGAAACACACACAGGGTATTCAGGGATACATTGCTGCTCTTATGTCTAATTTTCAAGAACTAAATCCATAGACTTTTAACGTTATGATGACAATTCCACAAATACCCCCAACATTACCCAAGTTTGTTGACCCTAAATGGCCTTTGATCTTGTTCATGTGACCTGAAATTAGCACAGGATGTTCAAGGATACTTTATTGCTCTTATGTCCAAGTTTCATGAACTAGATCCATAAAATTTCAAAGTTATGATGACAATTCCTCAAATACCCCCAATATGGCCAAAGTTCGTTGACCCTAAGTGACCTTTGACCTTAGTCATGTGACCTCAAACTCGCACATGATATTCAGGGATACATGGTTGCTCTTATGTCCAAGTTTCATGAACTAGATCCATAAACTTTTAAAGTTATGATGACAATTCTTCAAATAACCCCAACATGGCCAAAGTTTGTTGACCTAAAGGGACCTTTGACCTAATCATGTGACGTGAAACTCAGGCAGGATATTTAGTGATACACTTTTACCCTTATGTCTAAGTTTTATGAACTAGGTTTGTATACTTTTGAAGTTATAACAACATTTCAAAAACTTAACCTTGGTTAAGATTTCGATATTGATTCCCCCAACATGGTATCAGTTCATTGACCCTAAATGACTTTTGACCTTGGTCATGTGACCTAAAACTCAGGCAGGATGTTGAGTAATACTTGATTATCCTTATGTCCAAGTTTCATGAACTAGGTCCATATACTTTTTTAAGTTATGATGACATTTCAAAAACTTAACCTTAGTTTAAGATTTCAATGTTGACGACGCCGCCGTCGCCGCCGTCGGAAAAGCGGCGCCTATAGTCTCGCTCTGCTATGCAGGCGAGACGAAAACTATTCGTTTTCATTCTAACTTATCGGCCTTCCAAATTGTGTTTATCTCTAAAGAGAAAAGCTATCTTAATAGCTTTCTTTTCTTTTTCCCACTCTATCACTTGGTCCAATGCTATATTACAAGTTGCACTGTCGAACAACACTTTCATTTTACAAAGTTCGAAAATATAAACAGACGAAGAGGAAATGAGAACATCTGGATATTGATCTAAATAACAATCGGACAACATCGATAGGAGTAAAGTGGTTTTAAGTAAACCAAGTAAATACAACACTCTTGATTATCGAAAAACATGTGATAATTTCAGATTTGGTTACAGACCCTGATTATCTGGGCATTTTATTTCATACATCACCTCAAAAATAATAGTACTGTTGACCACTGAAATAAGCTCAAGGGCATGGTTTTCAGATCTTGTTATCCTTCACAATGGAAAGCTGTGTAAACGAAAAAAAAAAATTAGTGGTTTTATGATAAGCATTCCAAACTCTCATTTGGAGGCAATCCAAGACGTCTCTCCCTTACTACAGGTTTTTGATAATAATATTACGTTGATAAGGAGCGTGATATAAATATTTCAATTAGCCCTGATCACTCGTTTTTTAGACCACACCCCTACTGAGAAGAATACAGTGCCCACAATGTATTCCATAGTTTGTTCACAGTGTGGAGCACAATGTGTAATCACCTTAACACTCTTAAATTTGAGCCTTTAAACATGCAGTGTTATTACATATTCACATATGTGAACACGCTGTGAATAGTTACATTGTCGAGATGTCCACGGTATGAAAATAAGCCTATATATATTCACACTGTTGAATCTGAACATTTTAGCAGAGTGAATAATATTTTCACATAGTCCACAATTTGAAAAATAAAGGAATAAAATAAGGAATGTTTGTAATAATCAAAACGACACCTTGGCACAACAAGATCGTGCCTGACGGACTGCCTCGTATTTTTCGAATGGGTTTTGTTTAGATCCTGAAAATAATTTGGGTAGTATTCTGGTGCGAGTCCATAAACACATTTATAAACAAATATACAGCGCGTCCCCCAAAACCGAAACCGAGATTTATCGATGATTTATCATAACTTAATCTCAAATACAATAGACAAATGACCTACCATTGTAAAGCTGAGAATCCCCTCTTTCATCTGAAATTACTTAGATTATTTCTCATTCACGCATGACTGAGCAAAAACAATTTGAAGAGGGGATACCAAAAAGTCCTTTGGCGGGCTGTATCTGGGTTTCAAAGGAGAAAACCACATTTGGAAAAAGTTCAATTTCTGCTCTTTAATTTGATACCTCAATTACAGAAAATGGTCAAGAAATAACAAAGTTCTGGTTATTTGAAATAAGGCTTGAAGTTCTACAGGCTAGCGTTCAAACTCACTTGACACTCCGTTTGTTGACGATAAGCCATGCATTACCATGAGATAGCTTCTGTGGGAAACCGATGAAAACATGTTTATTTAATGAAATTATGGAAATACAAGCATTTTTTTCGAGGGAACATAAAATTTTTACTTCTTGACCATTTTTGTGATTAAGGTATCAAATAAAAGAGCAGATATTGAACTTTTTAGGCACGTGATTTTCTCTTTGAAATTCAGATACCCTGTTGCACCCACAAATGTAATAACGCCCACAAATGTAATAACACTTTACCCACAAATGTAATAACGCCCACAAATGTAATAACACTTTACCCACAAATGTAATAATTTCACCCACAAATGTAATAATGCACTTTACCCACAAATGTAATAATTTTTGATCGCCCACAAATGTAATAATGACTTTACCCACAAATGTAATAAATTTGAAGGGATTTTTGGCGAATCCGTTCTAAACTAAAATCCTGTAGTAATGCGTTCATATAGCACAAAAGTGCAGTCTTTTTTCCAGACCCGGTTAATTAAACATTATAGTACAAGTCCAAAGTCTTTTTCCAGACCCGTTTGTTTCAAAATTATAATATACGTCCAAAGTCTTTTTTCCAGACCCGGTTGTTTCAAAAATTGTAATATAAATCCAAAGTCTTTTTTCCAGACCCGGTTGTTTCAAAAATTATAATATAAATCCAAAGTCTTTTTTCAGACCCGGTTGTTTCAAAAATTATAATATAAGTCCAAAGTCTTTTTTCCAGACCCGGTTGTTTCAAAAATTATAATATATGTCCAAATTCTTTTTTCCAGACCCAGTTGTTTCAAAAATGAAAATATAAGTCCAAAGTCTTTTTTTCAGACCCGGTTAATTCAAAAGTTATAATGCAGGTCCAAAGTCTTCCAGACCCGGTTGTTTCAAAAATTATAATATAAGTCCATACTAAGATGCGATAATGATATTCCAGTGGAATAAAAATGAGAATCGAGCTTAGTCTTTTCTCCAGACCCAGTTAATTAAAACTAGTGGAATTAATGTCTTTGTTGTTGTTTCAACTTATACGGCGTATATTGTGAATATATGCGCTAAGAGTCAATTGAGAATCAAGCGTAGTCTTTTCTCCAGACCTGGTTACTTAAAACTAGAAACTAAACCCTATAGCAATGCGTTCATATAGCACAAAAGTGCAAAGTCTTTTTTCCAGACCCGGATAATTAAACAATTACAATATAAGTCCAAAGTCTTTTTTTCAGACCCGGTTAATTCAAAAATTATAATGCAAGTCCAAAGTCTTTTTTCCAGACCCGGTTGTTTCAAAAATTTTAATATAATTCCAAAGTCTTTTTCCAGACCCGTTTATTTCAAAAATTATAATATAAGTCCATACTAAGATACGATAATGATATTCCAGTGGAATAAAAATGAGAATCGAGCTTAGTCTTTTCTCCAGACCCAGTTAATTAAAACTAGTGGAATTAATGTCTTTGTTGTTGTTTCAACTTATACGGCGTATATTGTGAATATATGCGCTAAGAGTCAATTGAGAATCAAGCGTAGTCTTTTCTCCAGACCTGGTTACTTAAAACTAGAAACTAAACCCTATAGCAATGCGTTCATATAGCACAAAAGTGCAAAGTCTTTTTTCCAGACCCGGATAATTAAACAATTACAATATAAGTCCAAAGTCTTTTTTCCTGACCCGGTTGTTTAAAAAATTATAAGTCCAAAGTCCTTTTTTCAGACCCGGTTGTTTAAAAAAAATTAATATAAGTCCAAAGTCTTTTTCCAGACCCGGTTATTTCAAAAATTATAATATAAGTATAAACTAAGTTACGTTAATGGTATTCCAGAAAAAAAAATAGAATCGAGCTTAGTCTTTTCTCCAGACCCAGTTGATTAAAACTGGTGGAATTAATGTCTTTGTTGTTGTTTCAACTTATAGGGTGTATATTGTGAATATATGCGCTAAGAGTAAATTGAGAATCAAGCATAGTCCTTTCTCCAGACCCGGTTACTTAAAACTAAAAACTAAACCCTATAGCAATGCGTTTATATAGCACAAAAGTGCAAAGTCTTTTTTCCAGACCCGGATAATTAAACAATTACAATATAAGTCCAAAGTCTTTCCTCCAGACTCGGCTATTAAAAAATGAATAAAAAACTTCAAATCTAAGACCAATTTTCCAAAGTTTCACCCAGTAAAAAGGATATGTCTTTACCCCACACCCAGTTTCTTTAATAATACTACGACCCCTACAAAACATTGTAATAATGCATGGGTAAAGCAAACATCCTTCCTCCAGACTTGATTATTTTTTGAAAAAATAAGATAGTTTTTACAAATATTCTAAAACGAATACCCAATAATCTAATTACTGTGGAATAACATGAAGACCGATTGTCGAAGATCGACTTTCCTCCAGACACAATTACTTCAAGAATAAAAAATCAATAAAACCCAACCCCCAAAAACGATTCTTAGAACCAACAATCCTCAAATTAAGACAACGCATGTAGAAAAGAACATGTTTAGAGCGTTGTCTTTATTCCAGACCCAGTTATCTAAAAATGATTTAAACAATCTTAAAAACAAAACACTTTGTCATATTCTTATTCTTGTGGAATAACACGAGTATTATGCTTAGTCTTTCGTCTAGACCCGGTTATTTAAAAGATAAAACAAATATTGATAAGAAAATCACAGCTAATTATAAGGCCAGTCTTCAAAATTAAACCCACTTAAAATGCTTGGGCTTAGAGTGTTGTCTTTACCCCTCACCCAGTTCTCTTTAAAATACAAATTAAGCGAAACATTAATCTTAAAACGTAGACCCCAGCATCTTCCAAACTATAAAACCCTTGTGATAACGCATACTTAATTTGACCAGACCAGTTTATTAAAAAAAACAGGAAAAAAAATTAACCCTCTTCCAGCCTAACATCCTGTAATAAATGATGTAATTAAACATTCATTTTTTCTTCCAGGCAAAGAAATTTATAATAAAAAAACAACATCAAAACTTAGAGCCCGGGCAGCATTTCATGAAAGGAGTTGTTGACTGACGTTTTATCCGACACTGGTAGCACTGCTTTTTAGCCAATCAACATCAAGAACAGTTGTCAGATCTGACAACTTGTCGGACATGAATTTTGATGAAATACTCTCCCAATCATCTTATTCATGTTGAACAGGCACAAGAATATGATTGAGTCTTAGTTATGAGGATTTCATTTATCTTATTTTTGAAATGATAAGGTCTGGAATAAAAAAAACTCTCTAAACTTTTATTTATTGAAGGTTCTCAGTTTGAAGGATAGTTGGGCCTTAGATTCTGTTATTCATTTTTAATGATTTTTGTTATTTTGAAATAATTGGGTCTGGAGGAAAGACTACGCTATATTTCCATGTTTTTCAACATAAAGAGGATCGTGGGTCTTTGTTTGCTTTTTTATTATTACTTATATATCATTAACATTATTCATTTGTTATTTGAAAGATCTGGGTCTGGAGGAAAGACAACGCTATATTTCCATGTTATTCAACATAAATACGATCGTGGGTCTTTGTTTGTTTTTTTATTATTACTAATTTATTATTATTATTATTATTCATTTGTTATTTGAAAGATCTGGGTCTGGATGAAAGACTACGTTATATTTCCATGTTATTTAACATTTACAAGAGAGTTGGGGTCTTTGTTACTTTTCCACCAGTTTTAATTAACTGGGTCTGGAGAAAAGACTAAGCTCGATTCTCATTTAATTTTATATACTAGAATATCATTATTGTATCTTAGTTTGGACTTATAATAATTTTGAAACAACCGGGTCTGGAAAAAGACTTTGGACTTATATTTTAATTTTTTAATCAACCGGGTCTTAAAAAAAAGACTTTGGACTTGCATTATAATTTTTTAATTACCCGGGTCTGGAAAAAAGACTTTGGACGTATATTATAATTTTTTTAACAACCGGGTCTGGAAAAAAGACTTTAGACGTATATTATAATTTTTGAAACAACCGGGTCTGGAAAAGACTTTGGACTTATATTGTAATTTTTTAATCAACCGGGTCTGGAAAAAAGACTTTGGACGTATATTATAATTTTTTTAACAACCGGGTCTGGAAAAAAGACTTTAGACGTATATTATAAGTTTTGAAACAACCGGGTCTGGAAAAGACTTTGGACTTATATTGTAATTTTTTAATCAACCGGGTCTGAAAAAAAAGACTTTGGACTTGCATTATAATTTTTTAATTAACCGGGTCAGGAAAAAAGACTTTGGACTTATATTATAATTTTTGAAACAACCGGGTCTGGAAAAAAGACTTTGGATTTGCATTATAATTTTGGAATTAACCGGGTCTGGAAAAAAGACTTTGGACGTATATTATAATTTTGAAACAACCGGGTCTGGAAAAAGACTTTGGAATTGTACTATAATGTTTTATTAACCGGGTCTGGAAAAAAGACTTTGCACTTTTGTGCTATATGAACACATTACTATAGGATTTTAGTTTAGAACAGATTCGCCAAAAATCCCTTCAAATTTATTACATTTGTGGGTAAAGTCATTATTACATTTGTGGGCGATCAAAAATTATTACATTTGTGGGTAAAGTGCATTATTACATTTGTGGGTGAAATTATTACATTTGTGGGTAAAGTGCTATTACATTTGTGGGCGTTATTACATTTGTGGGTAAAGTGTTATTACATTTGTGGGCGTTATTACATTTGTGGGCAATTATTACATTTGTGGGTGTAACATGCCCCCCGTCAAAAGAGTTTTTGGTATCCTTTCTTCAAATTGTTTTTGCTGACTCACGAGGAATAATTTAAGTAATATCAGATGAAAGAGAAGATTCCAAGCTTTACGTTGGTAGGTCATTTGTTTATTGTATTTGTGATTAAGTTATGATAAATCATCGCTTAATCTCGATTTCTTTTTTATGGGACGCACTGTATATCGAAAATAAATTATTCTATACTTGAAGGTCGTCCACTATATTTGAAAACATTTCTTTAGATGGGTAATTATGTGACATCTAAGGATCAAACGGGCTGCTATTTTTTGGAGTTTGGTAATTCGATCCACATGAATCTAAAAACAATTTCCCCATATCTCACAACAATAATTCATTTGTGATTCAATGAGGCACATATATACTAATTTCTACAAAAGGACGAGTTCTTTTTAGCATAGCAAGTCCAACAAATACTTTTTTTACAAACAAAATCTACTTGATCATGCCAAAAAAGGTGTCTATCAAGTATTACACCTAGACATTTGATATTAGAGCATTGACTTATCTCGTCACCATTATCATGATTATAGGTTATGTGAATACAATACTTTCTATATGAAGTTTTTGTTTACTCCCTAAAACCATGACTTTTGAATTCTCTGTATTCCGTTATAATCTGTTGTCTGAAATCCATTTGCATATAGAATTAAATTTGTAATTTATATTCTACTTCTTGAATAGAACTACTGGTGACCTACAGAGTGGTATCATCTGCGTACATGTTACATTACCATCTTTTAGGACACGGACCACATCGTCGATGAATATTAAAAAAAGAGAGGTCCGAGGATCGAGCCTTGGGGAACTCCTATGGAAAGGGAACGTTCATTTGATACCGTTTGTCTTGTTTTCTATTCGTAAGATATGATTTTAACCAAGATAATGAACCATCAGACAAACGTATTTTCTTATAATATGACATGTTTATTCTTTAAACTAGGAAATTCATATTTAAGAGGTGAGTGAAAAAGTGGGCATGGCCTATGACACCAATGAAAAAAGTGCCCAAGGGTGCCCAGGTGGCATCCTTCAGATTCTTGAAGTAGACACCCCATACTACAATTTCCAGCAAACAAATCGCAGTTATGCCCAACTTGACGGTCATGCAATAAGTTTGATCATATCTACCCGACTAGCAGGTCTTCGTTTTTTTTATTGTTTTTTTTTAGCGTATCTCAAATGGTAATCGGGGATTCAATTCAGACATTATTCCTATGAATCAATGGACACCAAACATGACATGAATTTCATAGAAAAGTAATAATAAAAAAAATCAAGAAAACATCATTAAAACAACACTGTACATTATAATATACATGTATAATTTACATTTTAGATGTCATCAAGGCTTTAAGATACGGATCCTAGGGGGCACACCCCGTATAAATTGAAAGAAAAGAGAAAGAAAAGAGCAGACCCCAGTTACCTTTACATCTAGGAGTGATGACATTTTTTTCTTCCTTTTTACTTCTTTTTTACTGGTGACCAAATGCCCTTAATTTCTTAATGATGATCATTTAGGGGGGTCAGAAATAGCAGAGACTAAACGCAACCCCTTCGGAAAAATCCTGCCCTCGGCTAATATCCATTGATATTTCTTCTTCTTCATATAATAACTAAATAAATGAAAATGAACGTACCTTTTCTATGTAGAACTCAGCAGGAGAGAACATTAATGTAGTGTGCGATAGAAATTATTACATTTCTTCTACAATTGTACAAAGAAAATCAACAGAACCACCTCGTGGATTATTTCAGAGTTTGATTCCACTTAAATGGAAAAGAAAATGTGTATGCCAAGTAGATCGAAGTGTGTTACACACGGCTTGTTCTGTTTGTGGCACCACAGACAATAAGCTGAAAAGGCATTTGCCTTTCTATTTGCGTGTGGGTGCCTGATTATATGTTGTACAAGAAAATGGACTTTTAGCTCCGCCCTACTCCGGATATTTTATTGATGCGCAGCTTCCCCCCAACCCCCCCCCCCCCCCCCCCCCCCCGTTCCCCGTGATCTGGTTTATTGATCATGAACTTGTAATTATGGAGAAGGATTATACATCATCAATTTTTATTCTACTCTCATGGTTTATCGCATTTTAAAAGGATATTATCAAAATCAAGGGTTCCAAATTATTTTATATTCATAGAAAAATTTGTTAGACAATAAGTCCCGGGTCGCATTCCTATAATTGCAAAATCGCGCCAAGTGTAAGAAGATATTCAAAAGAATTTCAAAATGTTCAGGTTTAATTCGATCAGCTGGATTTTTATTCGCCATTTCCTATTAATCCCATTTCAAAAGCTTCGTGATTTTCACAGTACTTACTCAAACGTCCATGAATAGCAAAGTGAATGGGACCACGATTTGTTGAAAGTAAGACGCGCAATTAATTATTCTTTCAAAATTCATTTACAGAACTGTTTATTTACTTGAATTGTCATTATCTATTAAAATATGATATCTTTTAATACTGAACATTCTTTCATAAAATCGTTAACCCAGGTAAGGGGACTTGCTTTGTTAATGGGAGAGCTTGTAATTTATTATTTTGTGCTACAGAGGTTCTGGTGCCTTTGAACAACGTGAATCTCTTCCTGATAATTAATATTGTCCTGTCAAGCACAAAATTTAACTTTTTCAAGGAATCAATATCCCTTTGACAAAAAGAATTCATATCTTTCAAAGGTATCATAATCTTTGTTGCACATAATAAAATGATTTTTAAAAATAATAATTTACAAGCCCTCCCCATTAACAATTTAAGACTCCTAGCTTGGGATGGCAAAAAAAATAGTTTTTTTCTTCTGAAGGCATATTCAAAGCTAAAAGATAACCTATTTTAATGAAAACAAAAAATAGTTCTGGTCAGTGTAGGGAAAACATGAGGGCGACCGGCGATTTCGCCCTCATGCCAGCCAAAATCGCCCTAAAATGTGGAATATTGGATGCTTTGGGGCGACCATCTTTTCTAAAGTTTCCGCATTATCTGTCCAATCAATATTCAAGAACATTATAAAGAAAAGCAATAATCTATTACATCAGAATAATGAGATTTTCGAATTTTCAAATTTCTGAGCGAAGGCAGTATTGTGACTTGTCAATCAAACCCAATCAAAGCACTGCATCGCAAAAAAGAAACTACGATGAGTGCATGACAATTGTATTATATACGGAAGTGCTTGAAAGGTTACGTAAGCTCCGCCCCTCCAAAGATGTTTTGGAGGTCACCCCTTTCAGACGTAAAATTCGAACCGTAATTTGAGTGAAACTGGAATTCACCTTTGGAGTAGAATTTGAATTCGTGATTGTGATTAGCGTTCGTGATTCTAGTTGAGTTTCACACGTGCTACAAATTCGTCATTAGAATTATTTTTCACTTGAATCATCATTCAAATAACGATTTTGGTACAGTGTGAAAGGGCGGTAAATCGCACACGAATGGTTAAATTCACTGGATTGTATTTTTGTATTCTGTGTTGTGGTCGAAATTTCTAAATTTCATTGAAGAATTTTTAACATTTCTTTCTATGTTGCTACAACTTATTCCAGTTTTAAATGAAATTATGATACATGCATAAAGAAAGCCCAACTTTTATCCAAGTTCTTTAACATTTCACATGTCTCTGTTTATTGGTTTTGTATTCATATGCCCTTAGTACCAGCAATGGAGTCCATTATAATTTTGATATTGGGAAATGTACACTGATGGACACAAATGTTATACCTGATTGATGCTCATTCAATATTTCGCTGATATTATATCAACTGCATTCTTGTTCCCATTAATATTATGTTAAGTTACTGAGGTCAAATCAATTTACTTGATTCACTTAAAAAAAATAATGTAAATCCGGTTCCACGAGTAATATTTGCTTTCATTAAGCCACACGTGTGGGCGTCTTCCATAGTTAATTCATCCTGCACCTTACATATTTTTTATCATGTTAATGCACTGATTCCTCCCTCATCAAACAAACTACATGTATGGGGCCGCGAAACGGGGGCGGGGGGGGGCGCTTGGGGGATTCAGCCCCCTCTCCACTTGTTTTTAATAATCCTGAACAAAACGTGAAATTTACCATCTGGTTGGTTTCAAAACTTTCAAAACCGCGCGTTTAATACTTATTTCCCTTCATAACGGCTTAAGATTTGAAGGACATGGTTAGATCAAGGAAATTTCCCTGATTAGATCTTGTAAGTTCAAAGGGGATTGACATGCACAAACTACAACATAGGAATCAGCTATAAGAAAACACTACTGTTACAAAAGAGATTATGTAGTCAATACCCTCGAAACCGAGACGAATTCGATAGAAGTTGAGGAATAAAATGATATTTCGAATTATGCAGATTTTCTTGAGAATATTTGGTATTTGATAAATGCACCCGTAGGCCAGAAGGATACTTTGCGGTAACACGCGGTAGAATGTCTTTTTGTTTATTTTGAAATACTAAATGTAATTGACTAAAATATAAATTTGTCTAGCTCGTTTGATTTGATTTTATTTCAGCATTTTCCAACAATAATTATTAACAAACATAATGTACAACATAAAGAAAAAATAGTGATACATTTCTTTTTACAAAAATAAGTACAAATAATCATTCATTGGCAAAAACACCTTCCTCATTTCGTCGATCGGCTTCTCAGCTCAGTCTGCCAACCCCCCCCCCCCCCCACCCCCTGCAAGTGAAAATTACTGACCACACTAGAGAACTTTCGTGTATTTCATTATGTTGAGTATGTTGACTGGCTCCGGTCTGCAATTCACGCTATTAATACATGACGCATTATACACAAATGTCGAGAACTGCACTTAAACTGAACAAGAATGGATTTAAACTCTATGGACGTGAGGCATTAACAGAAAAATACATTTTAAAAAACACATATGCACTTTCATTGGTATACAATCGACCGAATAATTGGTGATCTGAAGACAAAACCATCTAAAGAAAAATTGTTTTTCCTTCCTTTTTAAACTTGGGAAAATAATAAGGGAAATTCCCGTAGTTTTGTTGCAATCAACAGATGGGTCAAGATTATTTTAATGATATTCCGCTTTACAAACGACCTAACATGCCTATAAGTGCCAAATACGAACATAAATCTTAATTTTATCTTGCCATGTATATACACTTATTTCAATTCATAATTAAAAGTGAATTTGATAAAATAATGTAAAGCAATGTTGTTATTGGTATATGAAATTATATGAACATGAATTTTCTCAATTAATATTGATTACATCGTTTTACTTACGCCTCACCACGATACGTTGGCCTCGATTTAATTACCTCGTGTGAAATGAAAAGTGACATCAATGCTTTCTGTTTACAAGCTAGATGAAATACAATCCTGTTGTGTTCGAGCTTTAGATAAAATAAAAGTGTTTTACGAATTTGCGAATATCTAAAATATGGATTCTCAAAATGAAGTACAATTTGAATTTGAATATGGAAATAAATGAATTGAATTGAATTGAATTGAATTAAATGACCATAAGTTTTTTACATGGAGTTTGAAAGTAGTCATAATGATCATTTAATTTCTGGTAATAGATATTTGCAATTACCATGATAATAATCAATATGTTTAATGTAAGTAAAATAATTGAAAACCCCTTTAATAGTTTATGTTGTACCTGCTCCCATGTACTGTCTAATAGCAGGTACCTTTAGATTCATTACTAAAGCTCCTTCTGTATGACGCGATTATTAGGCAGATATTGCTATGCTCTTGATTAGAACAGCTTTATCTTGCGCATGACTTGTGCATAACTATTTTTTTACAGTTAAACACAGAAGATGCGTCACAAATATAAAACTGACTAATGACGAGTTTTGATGTTTGTTATTCTCTTCACTAGAAATAAAAATCATATTGCAGCACTTTCAATTTTATATCAATGTTCTTTTCCCCCACAGAGACTAAAAGGGACTAAGGTTTAGTTCATAAAATTTAGGTATGAACAGTTTACCTGGGTGAAAAACAAGTTTTCACTCGATATCCAAATACGTAGAGCTCGAGCACGTTTCGATTCGGATGTGCTATATGAGCTCAGTTTCCTGTAATTATTTCATTACACTATATATGAAAGGTAGACAATCCGCTACAATCTTGCAAAGCAGGAAAAATATACTCAACTAAGTCCGGGTCATAAACCTTTAGAGGTCTAATATTAAAGTGATCATTTCACTTTGTTCTGATTTAAAAAATTCTCCTTTTGGTTCCTGAAAATGGGCTAAACATTAGGCTTATAGTGTAAAAATACCGTCCCAAAAGTTTCAAAGTATTATATTTACAGGGTCATTTTTAAAACCTTGGAGATGTAAACCAAAGTTTGAAATAATTGGGAGTTGGTTTCAATGACTATGTGTATACAGGGAATCTGTGCACCACAACACATTAATTCTAGATGAACACAGCATGACCTACATACAGTGTGTGTACAAGGTATACTCTGAATGTACAGTGCAGCTAATAGTGTGTGTATAAGAGATACACACAACATAAGGCAGTCAAAATAGCCAACGGACTTTTTGAATTGGAGAAAACTGGTCATAAGCTGAACCCGTCTACTAGACGGTTCTCAAAATCAGGCTAATAAATTGCTACTTGTATCTAAATTAGAGTTTTTCATCCTATATTGTGGTCTGTTTCAGGGTTTTTGAGGACAAATACAGGCACTCATACGCACGTTTCAACTCAGTTTGAGAATTTTTTAAATCAGCTGCTCACAAAGTTAAACGATCCCTTTAATGATATGTCTTTGAATATCGGTGATAAAGATGTTCCCATCCACGGACTCTCATGGTGGGGGGGGGGCTCTCCGGGAGTCCTACTACCAAACTCTCAACTATCTCAGATAGCACCTTAATTGGCGTAATCGAGATAACCAAATATGCAACTCACATCATGTACATGGGGCAAGTCTTCTAAGAAATGCCATACTGAATGGCACGAATAGGAATATCCACTTATTATAGTGGCTTGAACGGAAATATCCCTAATTTGATACCATTAACCATAGGCGGATCCAGGGAGCCAATGGGGCACGCCACCCCCTCCTCCTTTATTTGTGGAGCAAAAATAATACTTAAAAAGCAGTAAAGAAAAAAAAAAGGGAAAAGAGGGGAGAAAAAAGAGAAAAAAAGAGAAAAAAGAGGAAGAAGTCGAGTGAATGAAAAAACGCGATGGGAAGAACTTAAAAAAAAATCATGTCACTATATAAAATATCTTTGTCAATAGGCTGATATGGAGCTTTAGATAAGTTTTCAAGTCAATATACAAAACATATTTCAGCTGTAACATCGAGTTTATATATATTATTGATTTACAAATTAATTTTTTTACAACTGCGCTCTTGCATTATTTCATTTTGTCAAGTACCTATTCTCTTCGTGTAATCCATAAAGTTCTCAAAATATCCCTTTTATGAAAAATTTCGATTCGCGATTTGCGTTTACATTGTTTAACATATATTCACCCATGCATCCTATTTATTATTAAAATGTCAAGTTTTAAGGCCTGAATAACAACAAATTTCGCGATCTAATTAAGCTCATTATAACTAACATTTCATGACTTCCTAATATTTAATTTGTCCCTTTTTTAGAATGGAATATCGAAAAGTTTCATATCGCGCTTCAGAAGAGGAATAGGAAGATAATGTTCATATCAGGCGCGGATCCTGGAGGAGTCCGAGCCGGCCCCGCCCCCCCCCCCCTCTTTTTTGACAACCTGCAGAAAAAAGTGTACTCTTTAACTTGATAGAAACTATGAAAAACAGAAAGAAAAGTAAGAAAGAGGTATCATACCCATGATGTGTAGTTTACAGCCTCGTAACGGCCGGCCCGACCCCGAAAGGAAACAAAAAAAAAGTGAGGGGATCAATTGGAAAATAGACTTTATATAAAAAATTTCGCTCGCGCTTCGCGCTCGCATTGCCTGTGTAATGAATCCCATTCAATAGGATTAATGGCACTTATATATCCAGTTCTGAAATCAATTTGCACACAATATTTTAGCTCTCACTTTCATTATTTCATTATTTTGTTTGATTTACACAAATTGTTTATATATATCAAAATTTTCAGCTCGCGCTGCGCGCTCGCATTATTTGATTTGTGAGTTACCTATCCTATTTGGAAATTCTTACCAAAATTTGTCAAAATGGTCCTTTATCATGTCAGTATATCAAAAAATTAAGCTCGTGCTTCGCGCTCGCATTTGATTGTTTGTGAACACACAGAGTGTTCTTTATTTAAATAAAAACGCACTTAGACTGTTCAGTTTTCAGGTCGGAATATCAAAAATTTTAGCTCGCGCTTCGCACTCTCATTATTTAATCGGTGGTACTTGTATCCTCTTCATTAATCACTAAAGAACAGTCCTAATTGAGTCCCTTTTCACGTTACTATAATAAAATTTCGGTTCGCGCTTCGCGTTTGCATTGTTTAGTTGGATACTTATCTTGTTTCATAATTGTAAAATCTCCTCAGAATCTTCAGGACTTAGGACATAAAATATTTAAAAAATTTAACTCGCGCTTCACGCTCGCATTATATATTAAGGTTGTTCCACAGTTATGTTTGTGCGCATTTTGATCTGCGCATAGTTGACACTCTGCGCGCTGACGTCACAATGGACGAGCAGGTGATTAATTAGCTGCGGGTATGAGCTGATTTTTACCATCTTCTGCACTTTAACTGCAGATCCGATGCGTTATTTCATGAACCTAAAAAATGGAATTATTCCATGGACCATTCAAAAAAATATTTTCTACAATTTCAAAATACTTTACTCTGCAGTGCTGCCAAAAATCACGAATATTACCCCGAGTTTGAATAAATGGTAGAGTGGTTTTATATTTTTTCTTTACATAGATACTAAGCATTCGGCGCATTTTTGGTGTTTAAAAAAGCACATTTGCTCTAATAAAAGTGCTGATAGTTTAAAAACAAGCACATGAACCCCTATTTTTTAATGTTTGTACCTCTTATGCGCCAGTATGTTGTTTTCGTATCATAATGATGATTCGATGTTGCAGTTGCAAAGTGTAAGCGCGCCACCTTGTGTTGGTCTCTTGGCCATGGTTATTAAAGACAGTTACACGTAACCTCAATGTTGTGTAGTTTATTTACTTCTTTTACCTTAAGTTGTGCCTTATTAACCCATGGCGTGGTGGCAGCTGGATTGTATCCACCCATCGATTATAAATAAGCCTTCCTAAGTTAATTTAACCCTATAAATTGGGGCTAGGCACGCCGTGTTCTATCGGTGGTAGACGAGAGGTTGGGTCTCTTCCCGAATATAAATTTGTGTAGTCCCACATATACCATGGCCAGGGCCGCGTTGACCGCCGCGGCAGCCGTTCACGATGCGTCGAGCTGGCGTTCGGCTAGCAGGTCGTCGCAACCAGGGTTGCGCCAGTTTTCTGCTTGCAAGCAGATATTGAATAAGCCTTGTTTTTGTGCCCGCACAATTGATAATTCGCGGATTAATGTTGAATTGAAGAGCTGATCACAGCTCAATTTAATCACTGAATCTGTAGCGGATGATATTGGTGTTGAGATTCTAGTTGATGATTTTGGTTTTGATGATTATTTTGTTGATGGAATTCTATTACCTAGTCTGATTGATCAGACCCACATTGTGGGTGTGACTCAGTATAGATATATGGACTGCTTTGAGAGGCATGGTTGTTTCTAGAGGCTCAAGGGGGCCGCAGCGCGACTATGCCCGAGGGCTTTGCCCGAGGGCATGGTCTGGCCGATGCGGTACCTGCGAGCCGAAAGAAACAACCATGTCTCGAATATAAAAGCAGTCCATATATATTTTATGAACCGAATTAACGCTAGATCTAGATCTTAAACAAGTTTTAGGCCTAAAAGCCCTAAGCCACAGGCTAACATTACATTAGGCCTAACGTTAGGCCCTAACTTAGCCCTGCCCCTGACGTTAGGTCTCGAAGTCGAATACTAAACTAAAGCATTCCATACCAATTAGATCTACTGAGTACTGCCACTAGGCCTATTTAGGAACCAAATTAGAGTCTGAACTAGGCTACCCCAAGTTAAGTTTACTGACTTAACGTTAAATCTCCATTAACGTTACAGTCTAAGTTAGATCTAACCGACGTCATGAACGTTAGATCTCGGCTACGTCAAATCCAAAGTAAGATTAAACGGAACATTAGGCCTAACGTTAATTAGATTTAACTTAGATCTTGAATCTACTCTTAACTCCTATAAAAGCTAACGGTAGATTTCACGACCTAACGTTGTCGTTTGTCATACCTAACGAGTAGTCTAACGTTAGACTCTAACGTTACTTATAAATCTAACTTTAATTAGAAAGTGCAGTGACCGTACGGTATTATCTTTTCATTCGACTCACCTTTTGCGAGCATGCATTTCAATGAAAAACTGCAACAAGACTTGATGGTTGATACATCCGTTATGTCCTTAATAAGTTAGTCTTCTTTTAAATAATGCCATATATTTTAACAGGAATCAACAAGCAAAAGACAAAGATCGGCATCTTTCCATCGATGTGACATATCCGTTGCGCGCACTAGCGCTATAAGCGCGTAAATGCGCGAATTGTCTAAAACTTCCGATCAAATCGCGCGGATATTTATGGTATCCGCAATCACCGCAGAAAGCAACATTTTGCATGCAATCAAATGGGGATCTCGGCCAAATTTTGCCATGCCCGTCGTTAAGGGGTGGGTCAGGGGGCAACGGGCAGAAATCTTGTTAACTATGCCCGTTGCCCTTGGTTACCACCTTAATTTGTTGTTTTGAAGGCATGGTCGTTTACATGACCTCAGTTTTGACCAATCAGAGGAACGGATTATTCGACATTCTTAAAGAGAGGTTTATAATTCACATTATTGTATGATGATTGTGAGCTTTGGTTTGATGGTGTGGTAGTCCATGATGACTACTTGCGTGGTTCTCGCAGTATTGTTGCTGGGGCTCCATTCATGGAGCAGAACGATATTTCAGTTCGCCCCTCCAAGCAGTTGATAAGGTTTGGAGACGGTACTGCTTTCTGCTATGGTTTGTCATCTCGAGCAGCTCCGCCATGTTTTCGTGATGTTGATCTCGCTGGCATACATTCAATTATAAATCACATTCTCATTGATCGGGAGCATGAGATGAATGAGAGTGAAATGGATGATGGTCATGAGATTGATAATCATGTTACATTAGGGACCACAGTCACACCAGTAAACACTAACATACACAAAGGAGATGATGGATATGAGACAAGTGATAGCGAGTTGAATGAATCTCAAAGTAATGATTGTAGATCTTTTAATGAAGATCAAAGAGATGAGACTAGTAATGGTGAGGTGCTTGAAATCGACAAAGGTGAAATGAAACCATGCAATGTAGATGGATACAAGAGTAGTGATGGTGGAGGTCATGACTCTAACATAGTTGATGTGAAACAATGTAATGCAGATGATGGATACGTGACTAGTGATGATGAGGTGAATGTAACAAACAGTGCTGACATGAAAGGATGGAATGAAGAGGTTGAGTATGCAGCTTGTGATGGTTTGGTTTATGAAAGTGACCAAGGTGATGTAAAACAATGAAATGAGGAAAATGGATATGAAAACCTATGTTGGTGTGGTTAATAAAGCTAATGGAAATGATGTGCCTATTGATCACATAACAGGTGCAAATGAAACAAAGAAAAATGACGTAGTGTTGAATATCAGTGAAGTAACTGGTCATTATATCAAGGCCAGTGATCCTTCATTGTTCCAAGAGTGTAGAGTTGCAGACACTCATGAAAGCAGTTCATTTTCTCATCCAGTGTCGCGTTTGCGTGATTTCAGAACGTCTTCACTTCATTACATTGATTGTTGGCATGGCAATGTTGCCTCTCCTACTCCGAATAGATCGAGTTGCTCTCCACTTTCTGCTGATGACTTTCAGTCTTTGGTACTTTGGGATTTTTGCCAATTCAATGTGATCTACAGTTTCACAGAGTCCCTTAATTTGGATCTTAGTCGGAACTATGGTTCTCACTCCTTGTTTGATGTGACAGTTATGGCTAACTTGACTTTGCCGGATGTGACAGTTTCGCCTACATTGACTTTGTCTGATGTGACAGTTTCCCCTACATTGACTTTGTCTGATGTGACAGTTACGCCTACCTTGACTTTGCCTGATGTGAAAACTTTGCCTAACATGTTGCCTGATATGCTACTGGATCGCTGCATTGGTAGCAACCGTGGAGGTACCGTGCTGTCTCTTGATCAAAGGTTTGACACTCCCGGAAGTGTTGATAGCGTGTCCGTTACACCATTGGCCGATTCGACGCGAGTAACCGCTACAGGGAAAACACCGTCGTAACCGCTAACTCTTCGTGCCCGGCTACCTTCAGCAGCTGTAGCTCCACTGTGCAAGTTGTCTGTCCGGCGCGAGTACCATGTTTCGTGGATAGGTTGGTCTTGCAGATCTTTCAATCGTCCATCCTGCCAGCGTCAGCTACTACTGACTGTCAGTACTCGACTAGAATCTCAGTCGATATTAGCCATGTTCGTTCCATTTGGACTGATGTCACATGCCATACTCGCCCTCCTGATCAGCCCCATGCTATTCAAGAGCATGGTCCTGCTGATCTGTCTGTCCCAGGAGGATGTGCTCGTCCGCCAAATCAGCCCCATGCTAGTCCAGGGCATGGTCCTGCTGGTCTGTCTCTCCCAGTGGAAGAGCTTCGCGGTTTAGGACTCCATCACCTACCTATCGATGGTACAGAGACATTTGTTACTTAAGCCCAGTTCCGCTCGGCTAGCTTTCCCAAGACTTTGCAGGGTCGTACCTCTATGTGTCGGATAGTGACCATTACAGATGTGAACAATATGTTTTTATTTTGATTGGACTCCCAATTCTACCATGTGATCATGAGGAACGGACTAACAGGAGTTTCATTGCTTGAGTCGGATTTGTCTTTTGAATTATTACCTGATGCCTAATTGATTTTATATACCAATTACCATGATGATTTGTTTTATGTTTATTTGTATATTTCGCTTCGATCAACATGCTTTAAAGTGCTTTTTTTCTATTATTGAAAGTGAATTTGATTATGATTTTATGTCGGAATGTTTCATTATATTCCTTTGCAGGTATTTTTATGTTACAGGATTGCATTTTGATATGTGATTTTGGTTGATCACAATAAACAGCTTTATGATGTTTGTCATTGATCTGTGTGGTGTATTTTGGGCGAGTGATTTTTGCCAGTTATGAGTGTCGTTGATTTTATGGATGTATGTTTTTTTTAATGTTTTTATGATGCCATACTGGTGATGAATAATGATTTATATGCCTTTGTTTTCAATCATTGTATGTTTATGTGTATTTTGCATTATGTCTAGTAATAATATTGGGTGTGTCAATTTTATGTAGTTAAACAGTCATAAGTTTTGGGTACGTGGCTGTTTTTTGTATTCGATTCATTTTCCTTTTTGCAAGTTTTTCTGCTTTTATTGAGATGGTATGGAACTACTGATGATTCGGTACTTCTTGTGCCGTCCTTTTTATCATACACAGATATTTGATATTTAGGATGAGGCTGTCGACCTGTGTATTTAATTTATCTGTTATGTGGATACGTTGCACTGAGCGATTGTCTTTATTTCATTATTCGATCCATTTGCCCATATGCATCCTTTTTATGCAGGTTTATGGTTGTTTTATTTGTGTCGAAAATTGGTTTTTAGTGCACAGCATTAATTGAGCCTTGTGTTTCGGAGTAAATTAGGGTCGATTTTTTGCTCGTAATAATTTGATGCCTAGATAGGGATAATGATTTGTTGTTTACCCCTTTTTAAGCCCATAAATGTGTTTTTCCCATTTTTTATGATGGAGAGAGATGGGAAGTGGTGATGCCAGTTGATGTTATTTGAATTGTGACCTTTGTTGTGTTAATATGTTAGTTTGATATTCAACTCATTATGATACATTGGTGTCTAGATTTTTCAGAGTCTTACACCAGCGAAGGTCTACCCTTTTTATTTAATAGTGAGCTAATTACGAATCATCATGTTTTTGTTATACAGATTATATTGTAAAAGAGGAGGAGGAAAAGGAAAAGGCAGTCACGCCAGTATGTTTTTTTCGTATCATAATGATGATTCGATGTTGCAGTTGCAAAGTGTAAGCGCGCCACCTTGTGTTGGTCTCTTGGCCATGGTTATTAAAGACAGTTACACGTAACCTCAATGTTGTCTAGTACTTCTTTTACCTTAAGTTGTGCCTTATTAACCCATGGTGATGTATACCTTCCTCTACAACTCTGCAAATTTTGGTGAAAATGACATGGATTTTGAATAAAGTGCATCATTTATTGTACGTTTGTAGTTTGCTGCTGAAATTTTACATTTTTTTAGATTGGGATCTTGTTAATTTTTTACGCCATTTTTAAGAACTGACAGTGCTGTTAAACTTAAAATTGCAAACAAATAGCACTATAAATAGATTCTCCATTCTAACGATACAATTATTAACTCTCTTGCGAAATTTGATGAGTTTTTCATGTATTTTGACTGAGTAATAGAGGTTTAAACTCATTGTAGTAATCTTGGGCGGTCTAAAAATGCCAAATTCTTTTGAATGCGCAATTTTTAGGAGCATCAATTTATGTGAACTTTGAAGCTCTACAGCAAAAAAATCAAGCACATTGACTTATGTTAATATTTGCATATTTCGAATATTAAGGTTCTAAAGTATCTATGTGCAAAGTTTGGTGAAAATGACATGGATTTCACTTTAACTGTGGAACGTCCTTAAGACCACATGATATACCTTATCTTATTCTTAAAAAACTTCAGTCTTTAGTTAGGACGATTACACTTTCCGAAGGTTCGTAATTCCGAAGGTTCTTTATTCCGAAGGTTCGTAATTCCGAAACACGTAAATTGCCTATACCTCGATGTTCGTTAATCCGAAAACGAAAAAGGGTTCGTTAATCCGAACATTTGTGGCGTTATTCCGACGGTTCGTTATTCCGAAGGTTCGATAATCTGAAAACGAAATAAGGTTCGTTGTTCCGAAGGTTCGTTAATCCGAAAACGAAATAAGGTTCGTTGTTCCGAAGGTTCGTTAATCCGAAAACGAAATAAGGTTCGTTGTTCCGAAGGTTCGTTAATCCGAAAACGAAATAAGGTTCGATGGTCCGAAGGTTCGTTAATCCGAAAACGAAATAAGGTTCGTTGTTCCGAAGGTTCGTTAATCCGAAAACGAAATAAGGTTCGTTAATCCGAAAAAGAAATAAGGTTCGATGTTCCGAAGGTTCTTTATTCCGAAGGTTCGTAATTCCGAAACACGTAAATTGCCTATACCTCGATGTTCGTTAATCCGAAAACGAAAAAGGGTTCGTTAATCCGAACATTTGTGGCGTTATTCCGACGGTTCGTTATTCCGAAGGTTCGATAATCTGAAAACGAAATAAGGTTCGTTGTTCCGAAGGTTCGTTAATCCGAAAACGAAATAAGGTTCGTTGTTCCGAAGGTTCGTTAATCCGAAAACGAAATAAGGTTCGTTGTTCCGAAGGTTCGTTAATCCGAAAACGAAATAAAGTTCGATGGTCCGAAGGTTCGTTAATCCGAAAACGAAATAAGGTTCGTTGTTCCGAAGGTTCGTTAATCCGAAAACGAAATAAGGTTCGTTAATCCGAAAACGAAATAAGGTTCGATGTTCCGAAGGTTCGTTAATCCGAAAACGAAATAAGGTTCGTTATTCCTAAGGTTCGTTAATCCGAAAACAAAATAATGTTCGTTAATCCGAAAAATGAAAACCGGGAAAGCAGAGGCAGAGGCAAGTGGGGGGAACACCGTTTCTGTTCAATTGTTATGAGGATGGATGGGAAGGCAAGGGCGGCCGAACCAATTTTCGTTTGGGGGGCAAAGCCAAAAATGAAACTCATACGTCAAAATTTACACTTTGGTGATATTTTCACCTTGAGATTATCATCTGCGTGAAGTCATTGTGTGTTTTTTATATAGTAATTAAGTAGAGAAAAGCCTTTTTGAAGTGACTTCTGATTATTGAATGATGCATATTTAGGCTTTATTTTTCCACAGACAGTATAATGATCGAGCGGCTTGGAAAAAAGTTGTAAAACTCGTTTTTTGGGGGGTCAATTATTCTTAAAATTGCATTATTGCGAAGTATTGCGAGCGTGAATCACAAGCTAAAACTTTGGGGCATTTCATTAAGAAATGAAAAAAAAACCCGAGCAGGTTTCTGCTGTCATTAAAAAGATGTGCATCTAACTAAAGAATTAACACGAGCGCAAAACGCGAGCTTAAATATACTGACCAGAAAAGGAACCTATTAAAGAAAGCATTTAGTGACCTCTTTAGGATACATATTTCACCAATCGAATAATTGAGAGTGCGAAGCGCGAGCTGAAAATTTGTAAATTTTCCAGCCTGAAAACTAATAAAAAATGTATACTTTAAAAAGAATATTTTATTTCGAAAAACGGCACATTTTTTTTTTTTTTTAAAGGGAATTTCCCATTTTGGAAAAATAGCATTTCCTTGGGGTTTTTTTTCTTTTTGGGGTACAAGTGCCCCCTGCCCCCCTGCCCGGCAGATCCAACTTTAGCCAAAGGAGGGGGGGGACAAAAAAAATTTCACCCATATTTTCCCCGATCGGCAGCTCAAAGTTGATTTTTGTTTGTTTCTTTGAAAGGGTAGTCATAACAGTCAATAATTTGCTTTATTCTTATGAAATAAAGTAGATATGTAACAACATCATAAGCCATTTTCAAATAATGCGAGCGCGAAGCGCGAGCTTTTTTTTAATATGATGGGCAATATGTTTGTGATCTTCAAAACGAGATGCCTATGTAACTAGATAATAACTGCGAGCAAGAAGCGCGAACAGAAATTTTAAATATAAGCTCTGACCTGATCTAAAAGGGATGTTAAGGACCTTTTGCAGTTAGCCATGAAGACGATGCATGTTTCAACCATGGGCGGCGGAACGTATTTTACGTTTGGGTGTGGGGGCAAAGCTAAAAATGGGCACTTATATGTCAAAAGGGGCATTTTGGTGCAAACAGATATTTTCAACATGAGATTATCATCTGTGTAATGAGGTTGTGTATTTTGTGGTAATTAAGTTGAGCAAAGTTTTTTTAAGTGATCTCTGATTGATAAGGTATATATTTAGGTTTTATTTTTGCGAGCGTAGCGAGCAAGCGGTTTGGAAAATAAATAAATCTGAAGTTTTTGGTCAATTACTGTTAAAAGGGCACCCTTGTGAGATGTTGCGAGCGAATCTCATGCTCAAACCTTTGGAAATTTCATGTAGGCCTAAAATAACAATTATATAATAATGATATAAATATTATTTACCCAGGGAAGCCACTTCAGTTCTGTTCTCCCATCTATTATTATTACCCCCGAAGTTGAATGTTCAAGTTCTTGTTAACATGAAATGTCTAATAGTTTGAGCTCGCGATTCGCGCTTTCAACATCTCACAAGGATGCCCTTTTTAAAGAAATTAGCGCCACAACCTCAGATTTGATTTTTTTTTCGTAAATATATATGTTATCAATCAGAAATCACTTCAAAATGGCTTTGCTCAACTTAATTACTACAAAACACACAACTCCTTCACGCAGATGATAATCTTAGGGTTTGACATTATAAGTGCCCTTTTTACTTTGCCCCCCTAAACGAAAATGCTCTCCGCCGACCTGCCTCCAATTTTAGCAACAAAAAATTGCCCTCTTCATAATGTTAAACAGTCCTTAATGATCAATTCGATCTTCACACTTGCATTGATTTGTTTCTTGAGATACACGACTCGTTTTTTTATTGGGGAAAATGTAAGGAAAATCCCAAACCCTCCGCATTGGGGAAAGCTGGATCAGCCCGTGAACTACAAAGGATTCACTCTTTTATTTTTTATTCGGAACCCCCTCATAGAAATCATGGCTTCGACCCTGATATGCACGAACACACAGCACTCATATATGAGCATCACTCACGCAACATACACACACATAGGCCTACTGTTCGGTGGATACGAATTTAAATGCATTCCATTTTTAAATTTCACATGGTTTATGAAAAAAAAAGAACATTAAATGTTGCGCTGTTATCATTTTTATTGTCATTAACATTGTCAACACTAGGCGTAACGATCAATAAAATATTATTAACATTTATATTCTTTATTACCATTTTTATTATGATCATCGTTTGGATTATTATGATCATCATTAGTATTATTTTTATTACCAGCAGAAGCTGTTATTAAAAATGACATCCCCTCCAATACAAATCCTATTGTCTGGAGGTTACGCGCACGTGACCAACAAACTTATTCCCTGCATCCTTAAACCATTTGCTTAGGCAGCAATTGCTAAGATAAAATCGAAATTAAGCCGATTCTTAATGCAATACATGTTTTGGCCACAACAGACACATGTATCATCAATCGTTTTTACTATTATTGCATAATATCGTGTTATCTTGTGACAACACCGTTTTTGTTACAAAAATGAATTAATTTCATTTTCGGAAATACGAAGCTTATTTAATTTTCGGATTAACGAACCTTATTTCGTTTTTCGGACTAACGAACCTTCGGAATTACGAACCTCATTTCGTTTTCGGATTAACGAACCTTCGGAATTACGAACCTCATTTCGTTTTCGGAGTGACGAACCTTCGGAATTACGAACCTCATTTCGTTTTCGGACTGACGAACCTTCGGAATTATGAACCACATTTAGTTTTCGGACTTACGAACCTTCGGAATTACGAACCTTCGGAATAACCGAACCTTCGGAAATACGAAGCTTCGGAATTACGAAAGTATGCGAGTTAGGACTACCCATTACAAAAAGTTTACACGCATCGGCGGACAAACACTTTAATGCGATATGATGTCATACTTTTATTAACATACAGCCAATAAAAACCTGTTACTGACCGCGCCATCATTATAAATATTCATTAAACCTATCACGCGTTGACCTCTACCTATCACGCGTTGACCTCATTTGTTCACAAGTATTAGCCAATCAGAGAGCATAGTGCCGGGGGTCGGTTCATTATTATGCATATTAGTCAGCCGCGGAGCTCGGAGCGCTAGCGGCGAGCGGGAGAGCGACATCAAAATACCAGCGCAGCGCAGCAGGAAGCCTATATAGGCACGCCACACCGGCGCAGCCCGACAGTATACCGGTCGCATAGCCTAGCATGCAATACATGAACGCATAGGCGTGTGTTTGATCTTCACTTCATCGATCGACTGATTGACTTTTACGTACTTGTCTAACTATTAGTGTTATATATGAAAGAACGTCGGCGACCAAGCAGACGGTGTGTGCAAGTAATCTCATCTTAGACTGTGGGATGGACAAGGAAAATGTCTCTAGCTTTTCATTTCCGTGGGGCGGCAAATGCAACCACGGTTCTTGGACATGATAATATGTAAAATATTATGTGTGAGTACATGCAACATGTTGCCATCGCTAAATTCTGCTCCTGAACTCAAAATTGAAATAATAATATGCGAAATCGTACCATTGATTCGACTGGAAATTCCGCCATTCACTCCGTGTGTTAAGGACTTCCGCGACCGCGCGCAAGTGTGTACAATGCATGTAACCTCGTTCGCGTTTTTTTTTATATTATTATTCGCTGTCAATGCTATACGTTTACACAGAATCTACGATGGCGGATAAGATGTCTTCGTCGTGTTTTGACAGCGAAAATGACGATTTACCACCAGCGAATGTATGATACATGCACGTCTTACCCAATGAGAGGGGGCCAGTAAATTTCATTCAAGTAAAGAGCTAGAACAAATTTAAGCCTTTGCTGCATTCGTTGGTTTAGACTACCTGGGACTTCGGAATAAAAATAGCTATTTGTGCAGCGCAGCAGAGAATTTTACGATTGACTTGCAGCCCGGCCCCGGGAGCAGTGGCGTAACAGGCGGGGGGGGGGGGGCAAGCTGTCCCCCCTGGCGGAGTTCACCGGAAAAATTATTTCAAAAAAGCGAAAAAGAAAAAAAAGGGGGACAAAGAAAGGGAAAGGGTAAGGAAAAAAGAGGAAAGGGGGAAATGGAAAAGAAAACTACGAAAAAACATAAAAAGTGAAAACTGGAAAAGGAAGGAAAGAAGAACAGTTAGATTGTCATGAAAAGGTGATTTTTTTTAATCTCGCTTCGCTCGCTCGGGACTTAATTGAGCTACTTCTTGCCACACGCGCCATACTGGGCCCCCTCGAGCATAGAGCTTCACCGATGCCAAAATCATAACAAAAATCCTGTTCACCGTGGCGTTCAGACCAAGAAAAAAAAAGAGAAAAGGAGAGAGAGAATGGTGAAATATAATATCTTCTTTAGCATTATGTCAAAATCTATTACAAAATTTTATTTTTGTAATAAAAATTAAATGTCACAACTTTTGCTCACTCGCATTTTTTGTTAACCGATACACCATATCGCCCCTCAAAATGTTGCCTCATGACGCCATTGCCTGTTCCATAATTGCCTGCCCCCCCCCCCTCCTTTGGAGAAGCAAAAAAAAAATGTAATGTGAAAATGCCATTAAAACAGGTGTGCCCTCTCTTTTGAAATTGAAAACCTTTTTTTTTTTTTTTTTGCTTTTTTTCGCGCGTGTACGAAATATACATAATCTGTTGTTGAAAACCTTTGTTTTATTCATTTTTTTTAATATTTGTTTTGCTTGTGAATTTTTTCGGGTACGAAATATCCTTCATTTGTGGTTGAAAACCTTTTTTTTGGGGGGGGGGCTTGTCATAATTTTCCTCTGAAAAAATTGCCCCCCCCCTTTTGGAAAATCCTAGATCTGCCCCTGATAAGACCGGGAAATTTTTGGCTCTTGCCCCTCCTGGCCACCGACCCCTGTTACGCCCCTGCCCGGGAGCCCGGCCCGACCAGCATATTGCAGCAAGATCCGAATGGATCAAACTAACGTTATTGATTGCTGAATGCTGGTGATACCCCTTACAAAAAATTCCTGTAGTACTCTGTGATATGTACTGCAGGAAGTATCGCAGGAAAGTACTACAGGAATTATGTGCACATAATTTGGGACGGTACCGCAGAACTGTACAACAGGAGTACAACAGGTCCGTGTCCTGTGATACTTCCTGTGGTAATAACCGCATAAGTATGGCAGGAAGTATGACAAGACATGATCACCACGACCGCTACAACCACTACCACACTACTACTAGTACTACAGGACAGTATCACAGGAATATCACAGGATAGTATCACATGATAGTATCACAGGACAGTACTACAGAAATTCCGCAGACCAGTATCACAGGGAAGTACTACAGGACAGTACTACAGGAATACCAGACCAGTATCGCAGGACAGTACTACAGGAATACCGCAGGCTTCTGGTACTGTGTCCTGTAGTACTGTCCTGTGATACTGGTCTGGTATTCCCGTAGTACTGTCCTGTGATACTGGTCTGGTTTTCATGTAGTACTGTCCTGTGATACTGGTCTGGTATTCTTGTAGTACTGTCCTGTGATACTGGTCTGGTATTGCTATAGTACTGTCCTGTGATACTAGTCTGGTATTCATGTATTACTGTCCTGTGGTGATGGATAGTATCACAGGACAGTATGACAGGACAGTACTATAGTAATTCTGCAGACCAGTATCACAGGAAAGTACTACAGAACAGTACTACAGGACAATATCACAGGACACTTCTACAAGAATATTACAGGGCAGTACTGCAGGAATACCAAGAGACCTTACCGCAGGACAATTCATGCAGTACTGTCCTGTGGTAATCCTGTGATACTGTTCTTTGATATCTTGTGTGGCATTATTGGTCTCATCCTGCAGCCTTCTTGTGATACTTTACTGTGGTAATCCTGCAGGGGTATTCTTGTTGATTTCCTGTGACAATCCTATGGTATTGTCCTGTAGTAGTCTGTGCGATTTTCTCACGACACCGTCCTACACTGGTTTGTTAGGCGTAGTAGTTTGTCAGAATTTTCTGTGATCCAGCACAACTTTGACATCTTGACTAATGAAAAGAGGGGTGAAAAAAAACAAATTTGCAAAGACGTTACAAGCATATTTACATACCTTTATTATGTATAAGTTGTACTATGCACAGTATAAAACATCTTTGATATTATAAATGACTGCTAGAATAATGCAGTAACATTTCATCTTTGGGATAATACATGTACAAAGATTTATGTCCACCAACATTGAGATGCTACATGAATTACTTTCACTATTCATACATTGCTGCCATTTTGAGATCACATAAAGAAAGCTAGATTCGACCCAGAATCCTTCCCTCTAACACAACAATAAGCAAGTATTATTAATACCTCGGTCACATTCGCTGACCGGTTGCCTTACGGCGAGACAAAATCAGCAGTTTTAGGTATTCCTGTACAAACCACCTACGTGCAGCTGGTAGTAGCTGGTACAAGGTTGATAAAAACGGCTAATTTTGACTCGCCGTAAGGCCACCAGCCGGAGAATGTAACCAAGGCTTAACCAGTATTATGGTTGTAAAAAAAGCCTGTACTAGCTGAGCAATTGCATTTTCCCCTTTTTGTCAACACCCGATTGGCTTAATACTAAAAGCAGAACATCCTTTACTCAACCATGTTATGAAACAATGGATAACCACTTGTGCATGTACAGATAATGCATGGTGCACATAGAGTAAGTGATGAAATTATGATGTGTTGATCACCAGTATAAATCTAAAGTACATGTACGTAATCATAATCACTTCATTTTGCTCAGAATTCACTCAAGTCCATAAATAATGAAAGATATTTTTGAATGAATTTCACATGATTTAGAATGTTTACCATAGGTTAGAAAAAATATGAACATAAGATTACTTTGCCGAAATGTAGATCAAATCTATTGAGACATTAATCTTTTTGACATTGAATAGGCATATCATTGTTTTGCACAGTCTTCTTGTCTAAGAATTGCTCCAACCACGGATTGAAGGGTTATATATGAATGTAAGCATGAGCCTATCATAAACACGAAATTGCGGCATGTAATTTGATTTGCTACATGTCATAATTAATAACTAAATGACGTTCAATACTTGATGTTGCTACATAAAATAATTAAGGTCATGTGGCAACGTGAATTCATACCTACTTGAGTCATTTAGTAATTTCAATTAGTATATGACCTAAACAATTATGACATATAGCTCAAAATTGACTTGAATAATTATGACCAATTTGATTGACCTCAATTATTTAACATAAGCACGCTCAATCGACGTGGAGTAATTATTCTTTAGGTCATGTCACTATTCGAATTGGAACATGTCACTGTTTAGGTCATGCAGCAATTCAAATTACTTGCTCAAGTAAACAATTACAATTGTAATATCACACAAAAGGAATTAGCTGTACATGACATAATTCTGTTTTTGATGGGCTTATGCTTCCATATGTTAAGAAAATAGCTTTAATTCTTAATGATTACCAGTTCACCCAATGTCACAGTACAAAAATAAAAAGCTGATTTTCGTTTGTACTTTCACACACGTTATACATGTGCACTGTATGTCATTTGACCCTGGCAGACAATAGAATTGACAAGCAGTGAGTCCTACATGTACATGTAGCTGCCTGGTTTGCATACTTTAATTTTATATGAATTTCAATCATGGCCATGTGCTATTTATACACTAAATGGAGGGATCTTGTCATAATGTTATGTCAATTAAAAACTAAATAAAATCCCAATAATCCTGAATAGCCTAGCCCCCTAGCAATGGACATTGTAATCTTGTTAGGTGGTCTGTCTATGACAGATCACCTCTTGATTTCGCCAGAATTTTCTTTCTTTATTCTTTATTTATTCTTTATTTCTTTATTAGGTGGTCTGTCAACGACAGATCACCTATTGATTTCGCCAGAATTTTCTTTCTTTATTATTCTTTATTAGGTGGTCTGTCAACGACAGATCACCTATTGATTTCGCCAGAATTTTCTTTCTTTATTAGGTGGTCTGTCAACGACAGATCACCTATTGATTTCGCCAGAAATTTTATTTCTTCCGTACACTTTTTTGTACACACGTTCACTCGAAATCGACAAGGTCAATTCCCTTCAAATTTCTGTCAGTCATCAAGCTCTATGATTTCAAGTAAAATCAACTTTTTCAAGGTCATCAGGTCATGATGACGTCATCCAGGCGCCATTTTGTAAAATCACATTGTCGATCATATCTCCATTATCAATTATCAAAAATCAATCAAGTTAACATCACATCAACTTCAGGTCAAGCGTCAACAGTTCATGTCATCAAAGGTCACCTGGAGGTCACGACGCGCGCGTACGCGCTCGTCAAATTTTAAAAATGCTCAAAATCACTTTTTGACCAACGTAAAGTACGTTTCAGGTCATTTCAAGCATTTCAAAAATTTGCGCACGCACAGGTATGCGCGCGCGTTTCCGCGCGTAACGCCTTCAACGCAACGCAGAAACGCCGTTTTTTTTATAACATTGCATTGATAATATAATTCTGAGCAATTTGATACCTTGATCAACCTTCTACGACCATTAATAACGAAATTAACACCCGTTAAAGTTTGCAGCACGTGTGCGCGCGAGCTCTTACTATAGGCCATATATGGGCAAAAACATGCCTATTAAAAATTCACTGTAGTTCCTTGAATAGTCCGTTGACCCCCAATTTTTTTTCATATATCGATAGAGTATGAGTTGTAGATTTGATTTCATGTCACCATTGTCCCTCAATTCGATCATGACATCATCAAAATGGCGTCGGAAGTTAAAATATCCATTTTCCTTGTTATGACGTCATAACAATTATGCAAATTAGGCTCTAACTTCGTGAATATTGGTTAATTTTCGCCCATTTTTCGATATGTTGTAGCTTAAGTCTTACTCTTTCTGAATCATTGCCTTTAATTTTCATTTTAATAAACTAATCATCCTCAAAAATTGCAAATAAATAAGACATGTCATTTTTCCTCATTTTGCGTGCAATCTCTATGGGACATGACTTTTTCTCAAAACTAGATTCGACATTCCTCTATTTCGTGAGCCATATCTCCATTTCTTCTTGTCAGTTTTTCCTGAGCTTTTAGTATGTTGTAGCTGAGATTCTAAGCTTTCGAAAATGTCAACCTATCTTTTCGATCAGATGCCGGGATCATGCCCGTATTTCACTTGCAAAATTGGATTGGATATTCTCGTATTTTCCTTACGTGTAAAGTCTATGGGAAATATTCTAGCTCAATTCTTTCTTCTTTATTAGGTGGTCTGTCAACGACAGATCACCTATTGATTTCGCCAGAAATTTTATTTCTTCCGTACACTTTTTTGTACACACGTTCACTCGAAATCGACAAGGTCAATTCCCTTCAAATTTCTGTCAGTCATCAAGCTCTATGATTTCAAGTAAAATCAACTTTTTCAAGGTCATCAGGTCATGATGACGTCATCCAGGCGCCATTTTGTAAAATCACATTGTCGATCATATCTCCATTATCAATTATCAAAAATCAATCAAGTTAACATCACATCAACTTCAGGTCAAGCGTCAACAGTTCATGTCATCAAAGGTCACCTGGAGGTCACGACGCGCGCGTACGCGCTCGTCAAATTTTAAAAATGCTCAAAATCACTTTTTGACCAACGTAAAGTACGTTTCAGGTCATTTCAAGCATTTCAAAAATTTGCGCACGCACAGGTATGCGCGCGCGTTTCCGCGCGTAACGCCTTCAACGCAACGCAGAAACGCCGTTTTTTTTATAACATTGCATTGATAATATAATTCTGAGCAATTTGATACCTTGATCAACCTTCTACGACCATTAATAACGAAATTAACACCCGTTAAAGTTTGCAGCACGTGTGCGCGCGAGCTCTTACTATAGGCCATATATGGGCAAAAACATGCCTATTAAAAATTCACTGTAGTTCCTTGAATAGTCCGTTGACCCCCAATTTTTTTTCATATATCGATAGAGTATGAGTTGTAGATTTGATTTCATGTCACCATTGTCCCTCAATTCGATCATGACATCATCAAAATGGCGTCGGAAGTTAAAATATCCATTTTCCTTGTTATGACGTCATAACAATTATGCAAATTAGGCTCTAACTTCGTGAATATTGGTTAATTTTCGCCCATTTTTCGATATGTTGTAGCTTAAGTCTTACTCTTTCTGAATCATTGCCTTTAATTTTCATTTTAATAAACTAATCATCCTCAAAAATTGCAAATAAATAAGACATGTCATTTTTCCTCATTTTGCGTGCAATCTCTATGGGACATGACTTTTTCTCAAAACTAGATTCGACATTCCTCTATTTCGTGAGCCATATCTCCATTTCTTCTTGTCAGTTTTTCCTGAGCTTTTAGTATGTTGTAGCTGAGATTCTAAGCTTTCGAAAATGTCAATCTATCTTTTCGATCAGATGCCGGGATCATGCCCGTATTTCACTTGCAAAATTGGATTGGATATTCTCGTATTTTCCTTACGTGTAAAGTCTATGGGAAATATTCTAGCTCAATTCTTTCTTCTTTATTAGGTGGTCTGTCAACGACAGATCACCTATTGATTTCGCCAGAAATTTTATTTCTTCCGTACACTTTTTTGTACACACGTTCACTCGAAATCGACAAGGTCAATTCCCTTCAAATTTCTGTCAGTCATCAAGCTCTATGATTTCAAGTAAAATCAACTTTTTCAAGGTCATCAGGTCATGATGACGTCATCCAGGCGCCATTTTGTAAAATCACATTGTCGATCATATCTCCATTATCAATTATCAAAAATCAATCAAGTTAACATCACATCAACTTCAGGTCAAGCGTCAACAGTTCATGTCATCAAAGGTCACCTGGAGGTCACGACGCGCGCGTACGCGCTCGTCAAATTTTAAAAATGCTCAAAATCACTTTTTGACCAACGTAAAGTACGTTTCAGGTCATTTCAAGCATTTCAAAAATTTGCGCACGCACAGGTATGCGCGCGCGTTTCCGCGCGTAACGCCTTCAACGCAACGCAGAAACGCCGTTTTTTTTATAACATTGCATTGATAATATAATTCTGAGCAATTTGATACCTTGATCAACCTTCTACGACCATTAATAACGAAATTAACACCCGTTAAAGTTTGCAGCACGTGTGCGCGCGAGCTCTTACTATAGGCCATATATGGGCAAAAACATGCCTATTAAAAAATCACTGTAGTTCCTTGAATAGTCCGTTGACCCCCAATTTTTTTTCATATATCGATAGAGTATGAGTTGTAGATTTGATTTCATGTCACCATTGTCCCTCAATTCGATCATGACATCATCAAAATGGCGTCGGAAGTTAAAATATCCATTTTCCTTGTTATGACGTCATAACAATTATGCAAATTAGGCTCTAACTTCGTGAATATTGGTTAATTTTCGCCCATTTTTCGATATGTTGTAGCTTAAGTCTTACTCTTTCTGAATCATTGCCTTTAATTTTCATTTTAATAAACTAATCATCCTCAAAAATTGCAAATAAATAAGACATGTCATTTTTCCTCATTTTGCGTGCAATCTCTATGGGACATGACTTTTTCTCAAAACTAGATTCGACATTCCTCTATTTCGTGAGCCATATCTCCATTTCTTCTTGTCAGTTTTTCCTGAGCTTTTAGTATGTTGTAGCTGAGATTCTAAGCTTTCGAAAATGTCAACCTATCTTTTCGATCAGATGCCGGGATCATGCCCGTATTTCACTTGCAAAATTGGATTGGATATTCTCGTATTTTCCTTACGTGTAAAGTCTATGGGAAATATTCTAGCTCAATTCTTTCTTCTTTATTAGGTGGTCTGTCAACGACAGATCACCTATTGATTTCGCCAGAAATTTTATTTCTTCCGTACACTTTTTTGTACACACGTTCACTCGAAATCGACAAGGTCAATTCCCTTCAAATTTCTGTCAGTCATCAAGCCCTATGATTTCAAGTTAAATCAACTTTTTCAAGGTCATCAGGTCATCGTGACGTCATCCAGGCGCCATTTTGTGAAATCACATTATCAATCATATCTCCATTATCAATTATCAAAAATCAATCAAATTCATATCACATTAACTTCAGGTCACGGGTCAACAGGTCATGTCATCAGAGGTCACCTGGAGGTCACGACGCGCGCGTACGCGCGCGTCAAAATTTTAAATTGCTCAAAATCACTTTTTGACCAAAGTAAAGAACGTTTAAGGTCATTTTAAGCATTTCAAAAATTTGCGCTCGCACACGTATGCGCGCGCGTTTCCGCGCGTAACGCCTCCAACGCAACGCAGAAACGCCGTTTTTTTTTATATCATTGCATTGATAATATAATTCTGAGCAATTCGATACCTTGATCAACCTTCTACGACCATTAATAACGAAATTAACACCCGTTAAAGTTTGCAGCACGTGTGCGCGCGAGCTCTTACTATAAGCCATATATGGGCAAAAACATGCCTATTAAAAATTCACTGTAGCTCTTCAGAACGAACGGGAACCCCCAATTTTTCCTCACTCTTGGATATAGTCAATATCTCGTTTGGAGATTTTGTGATGACATCAAAATCCCATTCGAAGTAAAAAAACATTTTTTCGGCAATTCATCAATTTTTTATTTATTTAGTATTTATTTATATTTGGCTGTATCTTCGTTATTAGTGGTCGATTTTCTCCCAAATTTTGATATGATGTATTTAAGACAATTCTCTACAAATAACATGTGACTAATTTTCACTTTTGACCACAGCATCAGTGTGTTATGACTTGTTTAAGTTTTTGCTATTTTTTTCTGGACTTAATTTTTGAGAATTTTTTGAAGAAAATGCTTTATTAATCAATTTTACAGTCTTGCTGAAAATTTTAAGCCCACCTGCTTTGCGGTTACTTCTGTAGGACATATTTTGTAATTTTGTCGGAACTTTTCAAGGGGCAATTTTAACATTGTAAAACATCATTTATGTATTTTTGTAGTAAACGCTGCAATATTTAAACGCTATTGGGTTGAAAATTTTAATTCCGGACATTTTGCGGAAATCCTGGATTTTTGTTCTGTTTGTTCATTTTTACTAAATATAACGTATAACAAATTTTCAGGTACCTTCTGTGAAATGAAAAAATTGTGCAATTTAGTTAATTACACATGTTCCCGAAATTTTGCGAGAAAATCGCCAGTATTTGAATCTTTTACGTGACTTTTTTTAGTAAAAATCATCAATAAAGAATTTTGAAGTAAATGTCAAAGTCATACACAAATAATAAATCGATATTGAAAATTCTTCACGGAAAATATGATTTGAAATGTTTCGAAATTTGCAGAAATTTTGCAAACATTTACCCAAAAAAATTCTACTTGGTTCTTTTATCAAATACATCACTGATGAATTTTGATGTGAATGCTGTGAAATTATAGCATTGTGAAACTTCTCATTAAAATCTAATGAAATGTAGCAGAAAATTTGAACAAAAATATTTGAGATATTTTGGTTATCAAAAAGTATCACCTATGAATTTTCAAGTATTCTGTGAAATTAATACCCACTGACATTGTGAAATGTCAGTGGGTGAAATATTTAAAAAAAATGCTCAAAGTACAAACAATTTTTAACAAGATTTTGCATAAAAAAACATCAAAATGTTGATTAGAAATTAGCTGCTGTGAAAATTAAGGCGCCTTTCATTGCGCAATTTTGGAAAGCCAATTTCGGTAAAATCGTCTGGGATTTTTGAGGAGTTTTTAAGGCATTTTAGGTGCTCCTAACTTTATTTCGTATTTAACATATTGCATTATCACCATCATTATAATCATCACGATTGTCATCACTACATTTATAATCACATTTAGCAATGGTCAAAATTTATTCTTTTGATGGCTATGATCAAGATTATCAATCATATCTGAATGATTCATTCCCGGGATTCATTTTATACAACATTAGCCGACAATGAATGAAAAATCATGACAGACCACCTAATTCGTCCGCATGACGAATTAAAATCTAGTTTATTTTTATTCTTTATTAGGTGGTCTGTCTATGACAGATCACCTATTGATTTCGCTAGAATTTTCTTTCTTTATTCTTTATTTATTTATTTTTATTTCTTCCGTACACTTTTTTGTACACACGTTCATTCGAAATCGACATGGTCAATTTCCGTCAAATTTCTGTCAGTCATCAAGCCCTATGATTTCTAGTAAAATCAACTTTTTCAAGGTCATTAGGTCATCGTGACGTCATCCAGGCGCCATTTTGTAAAATCACATTGTCGATCATATCTCCATTATCAATTATCAAAAATCAATCAAATTAACATCACATCAACTTCAGGTCAAAGGTCAACAAGTCATGTCATCAAAGGTCACCTGGAGGTCACGACGCGCGCGTACGCGCTCGTCAAATATTTTAAATGCTCAAAATCACTTTTTGACCAAAGTAAAGTACGTTTCAGGTCATTTCAAGCATTTCAAAAATTTGCGCGCGCACACGTATGCGCGCGCGTTTCCGCGCGTAACGCCTTCAACGCAACGCAGAAACGCAGTTTTTTTTATATCATTGCATTTATAATATAATTCTTAACAATTTGATACCTTGATCAACCTTCTACGACAAGTAATAACGAAATTATCACCCGTTAAACTTTGCAGCACGTGTGCGCGCGAGCTCTCACTAAAGGCCATATATGGGCAAAAACATGTCTATTGAAAATTCACTGTAGCTCTTTAAAATGTCCGTTGACCCCAATTTTTTTTTCATATATCGATAGAGTATAAGTTGTAGATTTGATTTCATGTCACCATTGTCCCTCAATTTGATCATGACGTCATCAAAATTGCGCCTAAACTGAAAATTTCATTTTTTCAAAAATGACGTCATCAAATGTATGCAAATTTGATCATAACTCCGTGAATATTGATCATTTTTCGCCCAGATTTCGATATGATGTAGTTTAGAATGTACTCTTTCTCGTCAGTTAACATGAATTTTCATTTTGAAAAACGCATCATGGTGTAAAATTGCGATGAAAAGAGGCATGTCATTTTTCCTCATTTTACGTGTAATCTCTATGGGACATGACTTTTTCTCAAAACTAGATTCTACATTCCTCTACTTCGTGAGCTATATCTCCAATTTTTCTTGTTTGTTATCCTTGAGCTTTTAATAAGATGTAGCTGAGATTCTAAGCTTTCGGAAGTGTGCCCTCATTTTTTCAAAGTCATTAGGTCATCGTGACTTTATCCAGGCGCCATTTTGTAAAAATCAGGTCATTATCATATCTCGATAACGAGTCATCAAAAATCAACTATATTTGGTATACATCAACTTCAGGTCAACGGTCAACTAAAAAATTCATCAAATTCCGCGCGCGCACCTCGACGCGCACGTACGCGCGCATTAAAATTTTAAAATGCTCAAATTCGTTCCAAATTAATTTTCCATACGTTTTAGGCCATTTTAAGCATTTTGCAAAAAAAACGCGCACGCACATGCGCGCGCGTTTTCGCGCGTAATTGCATCTTCCAACATAGAATCGCCAATTTTTTTTATATCAATGCACCGATAATATAATTCTGAACAATTTGATACCTTGATCAACCTTCTACGACAAGTAATAACGAAATTATCACCCGTTATACTTTGCAGCACGTGTGCGCGCGAGCTCTCACTACAGGCCATATATGGGCAAAAACATGTCTATTGAAAATTCACTGTAGCTCTTTAAAGAGTCCGTTGACCCCAATTTTTTTTTCATATATCGATAGAGTATGAGTTGTAGATTTAATTTCATGTCACCATTGTCCCTCAATTCGATCATGACGTCATCAAAATTGCGCCTAAACTGAAAATTTCATTTTTTCAAAAATGACGTCATCAAATTTATGCAAATTTGATCATAACTCCGTGAATATTGATCATTTGTCGCCCAGATTTCAATATGTTGTAGTTTAGAATGTACTCTTTCTCGTTAGTGACCATGAATTTTCATTTTGAAAAACGCATCATGGTGTAAAATTGCGATGAAAAGAGGCATGTCATTTTTCCTCATTTTACGTGTAATCTCTATGGGACATGACTTTTTCTCAAAACTAGATTCTACATTCCTCTATTTCGTGAGCTATATCTCCATTTTTTCTTGTTAGTTATCCCTGAGCTTTTGGTATGTTGTAGCTGAGATTCTAAGCTTTCGGAAGTGTGCCCTCCATTTTTCGATCAGATGTCAGGATCATGCCCGTTTTTCGCTTCCAAAATTGGATTTGTAATTCTCAAATTTGCTTACGTGTAATCTCTATGGGAACGTGTAATCTCTATGGGGAATATCGTGGCTCAATGGATAACGCACTTGACTTGAGTTCTCGGGGGCGCAGGTTCGAGTCCTGGGGGTGAACAAGATGATTTTTTTTTTCATTTTTTTTTCTTTTTACCACCTCGTACATGATCCTTTATGATAATTAAAAGGTATGAAAGTTAAAATTTAGCAAGATTAAACAGATTATAATTACTTTTTTCATATCACATGTATTTTCATATATCAAAGAGACCCTTTTCACAGTGCCTTCTCATCTCCCGTCTTTCACAAGTATTCCATCCAAAATGAACATTTCGTTGTCATCATGAAGATCATATTGATCTGCTTGAACATGGTAATAGTGATCATGATGGCGAGAATAAGGACAGACCACCTAATTCGTCCGCATGACGAATTAAAATCTAGTTTATTTTTATTTCTTCCGTACACTTTTTTGTACACACGTTCATTCGAAATTGACATGATCAATTTCCTTCAAATTTCCGTCAGTCATCAAGCCGTATGATTTCTAGTAAAATCAACTTTTTCAAGGTCATTAGGTTATCGTGACGTCATCCAGGCGCCATTTTGTAAAATCACATTGTCGATCATATCTCCATTATCAATTATCAAAAATCAATCAAATTAACATCACATCAACTTCAGGTCAAAGGTCAACAAGTCATGTCATCAAAGGTCACCTGGAGGTCACGACGCGCGCGTACGCGCTCGTCAAATTTTTAAAATGCTCAAAATCACTTTTTGACCAAAGTAAAGTACGTTTCAGGTCATTTCAAGCATTTCAAAAATTTGCGCGCGCACACGTATGCGCGCGCGTTTCCGCGCGTAACGCCTTCAACGCAACGCAGAAACGCAGTTTTTTTTATATCATTGCATTTATAATATATTTCTGAACAATTTGATACCTTGATCAACCTTCTACGACAAGTAATAACGAAATTATCACCCGTTAAACTTTGCAGCACGTGTGCGCGCGAGCTCTCACTACAGGCCATATATGGGCAAAAACATGTCTATTGAAAATTCACTGTAGCTCTTTAAAATGTCCGTTGACCCCAATTTTTTTTTCATATATCGATAGAGTATAAGTTGTAGATTTGATTTCATGTCACCATTGTCCCTCAATTTGATCATGACGTCATCAAAATTGCGCCTAAACTGAAAATTTCATTTTTTCAAAAATGACGTCATCAAATTTATGCAAATTTGATCATAACTCCGTGAATATTGATCATTTTTCGCCCAGATTTCGATATGTTGTAGTTTAGAATGTAGTCTTTCTCGTCAGTTAACATGAATTTTCATTTTGAAAAACGCATCATGGTGTAAAATTGCGATGAAAAGAGGCATGTCATTTTTCCTCATTTTACGTGTAATCTCTATGGGACATGACTTTTTCTCAAAACTAGATTCTACATTCCTCTATTTCGTGAGCTATATCTCCATTTTTTCTTGTTAGTTATCCCTGAGCTTTTGGTATGATGTAGCTGAGATTCTAAGCTTTCGGAAATGTGCCCTCTATTTTTCGATCAGATGCCAGGATCATGCCCGTTTTTCGCTTGCAAAATTGGATTTGTAATTCTCAAATTTGCTTACGTGTAATCTCTATGGGAACGTGTAATCTCTATGGGGAATATCGTCGCTCAATGGATAACGCACTTGACTTGAGTTCTCGGGGGCGCATGTTCGAGTCCTGGGGGTGAACAAGATGATTATTTTTTTTTTCTTTCTTTTTACCACCTCGTACATGATCCTTTATGATAATTAAAAGGTATGAAAGTTAAAATTTAGCAAGATTAAACAGATTATAATAACTTTTTTCATATCACATGTATTTTCATATATCAAAGAGACCCTTTTCACAGTGCTTTATCATCTCCCGTCTTTCACAAGTATTCCATCCATAATGAACATTCCGTTGTCATCATGAAGATCATATTGATCTGCTTGAACATGGTAATAGTGATCATGATGGCGAGAATAAGGACAGACCACCTAATTCGTCCGCATGACGAATTAAAATCTAGTTAGGTGGTCTGTCAACGACAGATCACCTATTGATTTCGCCAGAATTTTTATTTCTTCCGTACACTTTTTTGTACACACGTTCACTCGAAATCGACATGGTCAATTTCCTTCAAATTTCTGTCAGTCATCAAGCCCTATGATTTCAAGTAAAATCTACTTTTTCAAGGTCATCAGGTCATGATGACGTCATCCAGGCGCCATTTTGTAAAATCACATTGTCGATCATATCTCCATTATCAATTATCAAAAATCAATCAAATTAACATCACATCAACTTCAGGTCAAGGGTCAACAGGTCATGTCATCAAAAGTCACCTGGAGGTCACGACGCGCGCGTACGCGCGCGTCAAAATTTTAAAATGCTCAAAATCACTTTTTGACCAAAGTAAAGTACGTTTCAGGTCATTTTAAGCATTTCAAAAATTTGCGCTCGCACACGTATGCGCGCGCGTTTCCGCGCGTAACGCCTCCAACGCAACGCAGAAACGCCGTTTTTTTTATATCATTGCATTGATAATATAATTCTGAGCAATTTGATACCTTGATCGACCTTCTACGACCATTAATAACGAAATTAACACCCGTTAAAGTTTGCAGCACGTGTGCGCGCGAGCTCTTACTATAGGCCATATATGGGCAAAAACATGCCTATTAAAAATTCACTGTAGTTCTTTAAATAGTCCGTTGACCCCCAATTTTTTTTCATATATCGATAGAGTATGAGTTGTAGATTTGATTTCATGTCACCATTGTCCCTCAATTTGATCATGACATCATCAAAATGGCGTCGGAAGTTAAAATATCAATTTTCCTTGTTATGACGTCATAACAATTATGCAAATTAGGCTCTAACTCCGTGAATATTGGTCAATTTTCGCCCATTTTTCGATATATTGTAGCTTAAGTCTTACTCTTTCTGAATTATTGCCTTTAATTTTCATTTTAATAAACGGATCATCCTAAAAAATTGCAAATAATAAAGACATGTCATTTTTCCTCATTTTGCGTGCAATCTCTATGGGACATGACTTTTTCTCAAAACTAGATTCGACATTCCTCTATTTCGTGAGCCATATCTCCATTTCTTCTTGTCAGTTTTTCCTGAGCTTTTAGTATGTTGTAGCTGAGATTCTAAGCTTTCGAAAATGTCAACCTATCTTTTCGATCAGATGCCGGGATCATGCCCGTATTTCACTTGCAAAATTGGATTGGATATTCTCGTTTATTTTTATTTCTTCCGTACACTTTTTTGTACACACGTTCACTCGAAATCGACATAGTCAATTTCTTTCAAATTTCTGTCAGTCATCAAGCTTTATGATTTCTAGTAAAATTAAGTTTTTCAAGGTCATCAGGTCATGATGACGTCATCCAGGCGCCATTTTGTAAAATCACATTGTCGATCATATCTCCATTATCAATTATCAAAAATCAATCAAATTAACATCACATCAACTTCAGGTCAAGGGTCAACAGGTCATGTCATCAAAAGTCACCTGGAGGTCACGACGCGCGCGTACGCGCTCGTCAAATTTTTAAAATGCTCAAAATCACTTTTTGACCAAAGTAAAGTACGTTTCAGGTCATTTTAAGCATTTCAAAAATTTGCGCGCGCACACGTATGCGCGCGCGTTTCCGCGCGTAACGCCTTCAACGCAACGCAGAAACGCCGTTTTTTCTATATCAATGCATTGATAATATAATTCTGAGCAATTTGATACCTTGATCAACCTTCTACGACCATTAATAACGAAATTAACACCCGTTAAAGTTTGCAGCATGTGTGCGCGCGAGCTCTTACTATAGGCCATATATGGGAAAAAACATGCCTATTAAAAATTCACTGTAGCTCTTTAAATAGTCCGTTGACCCCCAATTTTTTTTCATATATTGATAGAGTATGAGTTGTAGATTTGATTTCATGTCACCATTGTCCCTCAATTTGATCATGACGTCATCAAAATTGCGCGTAAACTGAAAATTTCATTTTTTCAAAAATGACGTCATCAAATTTATGCAAATTTGATCATAACTCCGTGAATATTGATCATTTTTCGCCCAGATTTCGATATGTTGTAGTTTAGAATGTATTTTTTCTCGTCAGTTAACATAAATTTTCATTTTGAAAAACGCATCATGGTCTAAAATTGCGATGAAAAGAGGCATGTCATTTTTCCTCATTTTACGTGTAATCTCTATGGGACATGACTTTTTCTCAAAACTAGATTCTACATTCCTCTATTTCGTGAGCTATATCTCCATTTTTTCTTGCTAGTTATCCCTGAGCTTTTGGTATGATGTAGCTGAGATTCTAAGCTTTCGGAAGTGTGCCCTCCTTTTTTCAAGGTCATTAGGTCATCGTGACTTCATCCAGGCGCCATTTTGTAAAAATCAGGTCATTATCATATCTCGATAACGAGTCATCAAAAATCAACTATATTTGGTATACATCAACTTCAGGTCAACGGTCAACTAAAAATTTCATCAAATTCCGCGCGCACACCTCGACGCGCACGTACGCGCGCATTAAAATTTTAAAATGCTCAAATTCGTTCCAAATTAATTTTCCATACGTTTCAGGCCATTTTAAGCATTTTGCAAAAAAACGCGCGCACGCACATGCGCGCGCGTTTTCGCGCGTAATTGCATCTTCCAACATAGAATCGCCAATTTTTTTATATCAATGCACCGATAATATAATTCTGAACAATTTGATACATTGATCAACCTTCTACGACAAGTAATAACGAAATTATCATCTGTTAAACTTTGCAGCACGTGTGCGCGCGAGCTCTCACTACAGGCCATATATGGCCAAAAAAAAGGGGCAATTGAAAATTCACTGTAGCTCTTTAAATAGTCCGTTGACCCCAATTTTTTTTCATATATCGATAGAGTAGGACTTGTAGATTTGATTTCATGTCACCATTGTCCCTCAATTTGATCATGACGTCATCAAAATTGCGCCTAAACTGAAAATTTCATTTTTTCAAAAATGACGTCATCAAATTTATGCAAATTTGATCATAATTCCGTGAATATTGATCATTTTTCGCCCAGATTTCGATATGTTGTAGTTTAGAATGTACTCTTTCTCGTCAGTCAACATAAATTTTCATTTTGAAAAATGCATCATGGTGTAAAATTGCGATGAAAAGAGGCATGTCATTTTTTCTCATTTTACGTGTAATCTCTATGGGACATGACTTTTTCTCAAAACTAGATTCTACATTCCTCTATTTCGTGAGCTATATCTCCATTTTTTCTCCTTAGTAATCCCTGAGCTTTTGGTATGATGTAGCTGAGATTCTAAGCTTTCGAAAGTGCCACATTTTTTTTCGATCAGATGCCAGGATCATGCCCGTTTTTCGCTTGCAAAATTGGATTTGTAATTCTCAAATTTGCTTCCGTGTAATCTATATGGGAACGTGTAATCTCTATGGGGAATATCGTGGCTCAATGGATAACGCACTTGACTTGAGTTCTCGGGGGCGCAGGTTCGAGTCCTGGGGGTGAACAAGATGATTTTTTTTTTCATTTTTTTTTCTTTTTACCACCTCGTACATGATCCTTTATGATAATTAAAAGGTATGAAAGTTAAAATTTAGCAAGATTAAACAGATTATAATTACTTTTTTCATATCACATGTATTTTCATATATCAAAGAGACCCTTTTCACAGTTCTTTATCATCTCCCGTCTTTCACAATCATTCCATCCATAATGAACATTCCGTTGTCGTCATGAAGATCATATTGATCTGCATGAACATGGTATTAGTGATCATGATGGCGAGAATAAGGACAGACCACCTAATTCGTCCGCATGACGAATTAAAATCTAGTTTATTTTTATTTCTTCCGTACACTTTTTTGTACACACGTTCATTCGAAATTGACATGATCAATTTCCTTCAAATTTTTGTCAGTCATCAAGCCATATGATTTCTAGTAAAATTAACTTTTTCAAGGTCATTAGGTCATCGTGACGTCATCCAGGCGCCATTTTGTAAAAATCAGGTCATTATCATATCTCGATAACGAGTCATCAAAAATCAACTATATTTGGTATACATCAACTTCAGGTCAACGGTCAACTAAACATTTCATCAAATTCCGCGCGCGCACCTCGACGCGCACGTACGCGCGCATTAAAATTTTAAAATGCTCAAATTCGTTCCAAATTAATTTTCCATACGTTTCAGACCATTTTAAGCATTTTGCAAAAAAACGCGCGCACGCACATGCGCGCGCGTTTTTGCGCGTAATTGCATCTTTCAACATAGAATCGCCAATTTTTTTTATATCAATGCACCGATAATATAATTCTGAACAATTTGATACCTTGATCAACCTTCTACGACAAGTAATAACGAAATTATCACCCGTTATACTTTGCAGCACGTGTGCGCGCGAGCTCTCACTACAGGCCATATATGGGCAAAAACATGTCTATTGAAAATTCACTGTAGCTCTTTAAATAGTCCGTTGACCCCCAATTTTTTTTCATATATCAATAGAGTATGAGTTGTAGATTTAATTTCATGTCACCATTGTCCCTCAATTTGATCATGACGTCATCAAAATTGCGCCTAAATTGAAAATTTCATTTTTTCAAAAATGACGTCATCAAATTTATGCAAATTTGATCATAACTCCGTGAATATTTATCGTTTTCCGCCCAGATTTCGATATGTTGTAGTTTAGAATGTACCCTTTCTCGTCAGTTAACATGAATTTTCATTTTGAAAAATGCATCATGGTGTAAAATTGCAATGAAAAGAGGCATGTCATTTTTCCTCATTTTACGTGTAATCTCTATGGGACATGACTTTTTCTCAAAACTAGATTCTACATTCCTCTATTTCGTGAGCTGTATCTCCATTTTTTCTTGTTAGTTATCCCTGAGCTTTTGGTATGATGTAGCTGAGATTCTAAGCTTTCGGAAGTGTGCCCTCCTTTTTTCAAGGTCATTAGGTCATTGTGACGTCATCCAGGCGCCATTATGTAAAAATCAGGTCATTATCATATCTCGATAACGAGTCATCAAAAATCAACTATATTTGGTATACATCAACTTCAGGTCAACGGTCAACTAAAAAATTCATCAAATTCCGCGCGCGCACCTCGACGCGCACGTACGCGCGCATTAAAATTTTAAAATGCTCAAATTCGTTCCAAATTAATTTTCCATACGTTTCAGGCCATTTCAAGCATTTTGCAAAAAACGCGCGCACGCACATGCGCGCGCGTTTTCGCGCGTAATTGCATCTTCCAACATAGAATCGCCAATTTTTTTATATCAATGCACCGATAATATAATTCTGAACAATTTGATACCTTGATCAACCTTCTACGACAAGTAATAACGAAATTAACACCCGTTAAAGTTTGCAGCACGTGTGCGCGCGAGCTCTCACTACAGGCCATATATGGGCAAAAACATGTCTATTGAAAATTCACTGTAGCTCTTTAAATAGTCCGTTGACCCCAATTTTTTTTTTCATATATCGATAGAGTATGAGTTGTAGATTTGATTTCATGTCACCATTGTCCCTCAATTTGATCATGACGTCATCAAAATTGCGCCTAAACTGAAAATTTCATTTTTTCAAAAATGACGTCATCAAATTTATGCAAATTTGATCATAACTCCGTGAATATTGATCATTTTTTGCCCAAATTTCGATATGTTGTGGTTTAGAATGTACTCTTTCTCGTAAATAGGCATGAATTTTCATTTTGAAAAACGCATCATGGTGTAAAATTGCGATGAAAAGAGGCATGTCATTTTTCCTCATTTTACGTGTAATCTCTATGGGACATGACTTTTTCTCAAAACTAGATTCTACATTCCTCTATTTCGTTAGCTATATCTCCATTTTTTCTTGCTAGTTTTCCCCGAGCTTTTGGTATGATGTAGCTGAGATTCTAAGCTTTCGGAAGTATGCCCTCCATTTTTCGATCAGATGCCAGGATCATGCCCGTTTTTCGCTTGCAAAATTGGATTTGTAATTCTCAAAGTTGCTTACGTGTAATCTCTATGGGAACGTGTAATCTCTATGGGGAATATCGTGGCTCAATGGATAACGCACTTGACTTGAGTTCTCGGGGGCGCAGGTTCGAGTCCTGGGGGTGAACAAGATAATTTTTTTTTCATTTTTATTTTCTTTTTACCACCTCGTACATGATCCATTATGATAAGTAAAAGGTATGAAAGTTAAAATTTAGCAAGATTAAACAGATTATAATTACTTTTTTCATATCACATGTATTTTCATATATCAAAGAGACCCTTTTCACAGTGCTTTATCATCTCCCGTCTTTCACAAGTATTCCATCCATAATGAACATTCCGTTGTCATCATGAAGATCATATTGATCTGCTTGAACATGGTAATAGTGATCATGATGGCGAGAATAAGGACAGACCACCTAATTCGTCCGCATGACGAATTAAAATCTAGTTAGGTGGTCTGTCATTAACCCTTTGCGTGCGGGCCCGCGAAACCGGATACTTCTCCCTGCGGCGGAGCTGTTTTTGTACATTGCTGGTATTTGGATCTGTGGCGGTGTTTTCCTAATCTATTGCTAATTGCGCCAAACTGAAGTATTTTCAGGATTTTTAGTAAATGTAAAGATGAAAGATCAGACATTTTTCTTTATAGAATTAACGGTCTCGCTTCTCAAATCAACAGAATAGTTAAGGAATTTACGAGGAAAAAGTCGTGTTATTTTGTAAAATCTTCGCTTTTTCCCAAGTCAATAGGCACTGTGTACAAAAATGCGTAAGGGCAATCAGCACGCGCGGACAAGTCGGGTTCGATCGATACCGCTTTGTTGTCTGCTCTTTTTTCATTGCTCATGAATGGTCTCTTTACCCCCTTGCAGATCTTTGCAAAGTGTATAATTACGACGATAATCCGATAATTTACTAGGTCATCCTGACGAAATACACTAATCTTCCTTTTATTCAGGGCGTTGGCTATTAGTCCCCTGCTCTTTTTTATAAGGAATTTGTTTGAGCGTCCGCCATGACTTTCTTTTGTTCATTTTTAAAAGAGCAGAGGATAAACGGTGTTCTTAATTCCTTTATTTTCTGTTTGTTTCCTTTGAAATAGAAGACAAAAATAAGAGCAATATCGGATGAGAGAACGAGAGAAAGCTGGGGGGGGGGGGTTCAAAAGTTGTCCAGGGGCCCGTTTTATATAAAATTTGTTTACAAGTTTTTCTATAACACTTGAAAGCTATATCATTCTATTTGACTGGCGGATGGTAAATTTGTTTAAATTATTGCGCATTTTTTAATATAACATGTGCATGTATAATGTATTTATAAAACGGTACCAATTAGGGATTTCCTCGTTTTCCCTTTCTCTGGTTTCTAACCTGTAACTGAATGTATACCGCTTTCATTCCCTTATATCTATCGTCTTTCTATATCCCCTCCCTTCTACACCTTTTTTCTCTGAGTTCTTCTCATTTGAATTATATCTGTATCGTCTTCTTTCTTCCCGATTTGGATTACGAGGTATATACCCGCCCCCATCCCCCTCAATCCTTTCTTTCTGATTTTTTTCTTCTCAGTACCTGTCATTTTACATTACATCTAACATCTCCCCCCCCCCCCCCTGTCTTCATCGGTAACGGTTTCGAGAGATCAATGCCTCGTTTTTGCCAACTTGTATTGATTGGAGATGGTTGCATTTGTGGGCCTCTCGTCCTATTGCATCGTGGTTATCATGTCGAAAATTTGGGGGGTTTTCCCCCTATTTCTCAAATAATGTCCCGAAAAACCTTCTAAAATTACTATTGTAACTGTCATTTCACAAAAAATTCTATATCATCTTCCATTTTCTATATTGAAAACGTGGGTAGATATCTTTCACAAAAGACAATATGATGATGATCATCATCATCATCGTATAAAAATGCACGACTAAACTATTTTTTGTGAACCTGGGGCTTAGGGTTATGGCAAGACAGAGGCCTTAATCTTTCACTAAAAGTAATTTTCTTTTTTAGATTTTTTTATAAATTATATGTTTCATTTAATTCGATTTCCCCCGCAGATATTATAGTAATAAAATAATTTTGTTCCTGAAGTTTGCGCATCGGTATTCGATTTGTAATATCATGAAATTATTTCAAAGAGTTAAACGAATAAAAGTGACTAAAATTGTAAGTCTGAAATCATACCTCCCAACTCTCTTCTTGTCACTTTCTACGTTTCTTTATCTTACTATTCCCTCAAAAAGAGCAAAGCAATTACTGAAAGTAAAAGAAAGTATTTTTTCTTGAATAAATTATAGCATCCGCAATCATAAGTGTTGTTTTTTATTTGTTCTTTCGTTTTGTTCTATTGTCTCCTTGATTTCAGAACCGATAATAAATAACCGTCCTCACCTCTTTCAGCAAACATGTACAAAAAATCCGAAGTCTATATAACTTTCTGATTTTTTTTTCGGCCGGTCCACTCCCTCCCACATTCAGTCACGGAAACAATTTTTTTTCCTCTATGAATCTTTTCTACCACGCTATTCGCCAGTTAAAAAAATGAGAAAGAAATCGGCAAAAAGTACGAAAATCAATAAAATTTGGGTCGGTATCAACCTTTTTTTTTTTTTGGGGGGGGGGGGTAGGTTGCACATGAATAAAAGTTTGTAGGATTGAGAGGATTCTGTCGGGTGACACGCCATACAAACGTGTTTTCTTTATAGGGGGTGCCTTAGCGTAATGTATCATCCTGTATTATTCTATTTCCTCCATTTCGCGCGAGGAAACTTAGTTCATTATTGGTTTTATCATTTGAAGTAATTATGTTTCCGTCAACTTTTCAATGCAGAAGTTTTCATCTGGGTGAGAAAAGGAAATAAGATGAAGAGGTTCTAAAACCTAACCTATTATAAATTCATTCTGTAAAATTACATGAATTAACAAATTGTATTTTTTTAGCCGCTTCATCCCCGTCCCACAGCTCAACACTTGCACCATAAAAAAACATTGCAGTCCCTGTATAACATCTTTTTCCAAACATTTTGGTTTAGATGCTAACCATGGTAAGCGCCCAAAATGCGATTTTTTTTTTTTGGTCGTAACGGGGGAAAAAAGGGGCCAGGACGGTCTTTATTCTTATTTTTTATACAGCGTTACTCGCAATTAAAAACAGAAAATCGGAGAGAGGAGACAAACAAGAAATATTAGAGTGTAGGTCAGAACATTTTTATTCGGGTGGGGGGGGGGGGGGCAAACAAGAACAATGATAAAAAGTCATCAGTTTGGCAAGGGTCTTAGGACCGAGTTGCAACAAACAAACATTGTGGGATTTTTTTTAAAGTAATCTAACCAAAAAATAAAGTCATGTTGTAATTCGTTTAAGTAGATATTCATGGAATTTTAGCAAAAGCGCACTTGTCTGTTACCCCTTTTATCTCTGTATCTCATTCTCTCTCGTCCTCCCTGACATTTGAACATATTTTTTCGATAATTTCCCTAAATAATTATTCGTTCATCCTTATATGCATCATCACCCAGGGGAAGCGCCTTTTTGCAATATGAATCACTGACGGATGTCATAAGCACCTGTGTTGTCGGTAATGAGACATTTTTTTAGATACGGTATGTTGGTCGAAAAAAGATTCATAAAAGCTTTTTGTATTGCTAAGTACGAAAAGCGTTCAATGGGTCATCCTGCCGATAAACACTAATCTTCCTTTTGTTCGGGGCGTTGGCCATCTGTATCCTGCTCTTTTCGGAAGGAATTTGTTTGAGTGGCCGCCCAGACATTCTTTTGTTCGGGTAGTGCCGATATCATGAACTACATGGACGTTCCCCCTTTGAAAAGAGCAGAAGATGAATGGTGTGCTAAACTGCTTTCTTTTCTCCTTTTTTCAGAATAGTAGACAAAAATAATGAGAAGAAGAGGGATGATGGGGAGGGAAAAAGTTCAAAAAGTGCACTGAGATCAGCTCAAAGTACTAAGACATTACAAGCTTTTTGCTTTTCTGAAAATGCAATCGATCGATGAAACCAAGGAGATATCATTCTATCTAGAATGATATCTTCTTGATTAAACAAATTAGACGAAAATGGTGAATAAACGCGTAGCTTATTACGTGACGATCTTGCAGAAAAGATGTTAGCGTATGTATCTATCAGAACAACGATATGGATCAAATCACGTGATCAGAACGAATCACGTGATCAGGCCTCATGCGCGCGCGTACGTGCTCGTCACAAAATTTATCCTTCCCGTCCGACTCCAACGAAAAAAATCGGGTAAAGTTGAAATGATTTCCTATTTTCGGGATTTTTCCCCACGTAGCTGTATATTTTTTTCAATCTGTTATCGAAATAGGTTTATGAAGGAAATAGTGTCAGAGGTTTTAGTACATAACAATTACGAAAAAGCTGAAAAACTTCACTGAATTAAACCAAACATTTCTCGGCTTCTGTAGAAGCCCGTCGTAGCTAAGTGAACGACTCGCTGGGCTTCTGTGGAAGCCCGTCGCACTCAAAGGGTTAAGATGACAGATCACCTATTATATTCGTCAGAATTTTCTTTATTTTTATTGCCAAATCTTTGTCCACCTCTATCTCAAAATCGGGCATGTCAATTTCCTTGATTTTCATGTCATGTATGGGCATCATTATGGACATGGGAATGGAAGCTTTTCAAGGTTATCAAATCATGATGACGTCATCTAGGCGCCATTTTCTAAAATTAAATGATTGATCATATCATCGCAACTAATCATCAAAAATCATCCATATTTGCATCATATCAAGTTCAGGTGACAGGTCATCAGGACATATCATCAGAGGTCATGCAAAGGTCACGACGCGCACGTACGCGCGCGTCAAAATTTTAAATTTCCCCAAATCGACCGTGGTCAAGTTTGGGTACGTTTCTGGTCATTTTGAGCATATCAAGAATTTGCGCGCGCACAGGTATGCGTGCGCGTTCTTGCACCTACCATCGTTATGCATCTTCGAGTCATCATTTCTTTCATGTCTTTCCATTGTCCATTATCTTCTGATTAATTTGATACCTCATTCAGCCTCTTACGACCAATAATACGGGAATGCGCGTCCATTCAAATTTGCATTACGCGCGCGTAAATGGGCTAAAATATGCCTATATAAAATTCACTGTAGCTCTTCAGGGAGTCCGTTGACCCCAATTTTTCTTTTCATATTCGAATAGAGTCTGAATAGGAGATATGATTTCATGCCACATTTGACTCTTAATTACATCGTGACGTCATCAAAATGGCGTCGGAACTAAGAACAAGTGTTTTCTGTTTCATGATGTCACCACAGTCATTTAAATTGATTTTAATTCCGTAAATCTTGGTCTGTTCTCGCCAAATTTTCAATATGTTTTAGCTTAGAATGTATCCTTTAGACAATATCTCCACTGTTTCATTTTAAAGCTTGTACTATTCTCAAAACTAGAATTTGTAGAGTTTTGTCATCATGCCAATTTGGAATTGCAAGAATGTACATTCAATGTCAAGTTGACAATATGTTTCCTATTTTGCTCTCTGTGCTTGTCGAACACACTGTGGCCGACTGGATAACACACCTGACTGGTATACCAGGGTTCGGTGGTTCAAACCTCGCTGGACCCCCTTTTTTTTTTTTTTTTTTTTTTTTGGTCCTTTTTAGGTGGTCTGTCATTAAGATGACAGATCACCTATTATATTCGTCAGAATTTTCTTTATTTTTATTGCCAAATCTTTGTCCACCTCTATCTCAAAATCGGGCATGTCAATTTCCTTGATTTTCATGTCATGTATGGGCATCATTATGGACATGGGAATGGAAGCTTTTCAAGGTTATCAAATCATGATGACGTCATCTAGGCGCCATTTTCTAAAATTAAATGATTGATCATATCATCGCAACTAATCATCAAAAATCATCCATATTTGCATCATATCAAGTTCAGGTGACAGGTCATCAGGACATATCATCAGAGGTCATGCAAAGGTCACGACGCGCACGTACGCGCGCGTCAAAATTTTAAATTTCCCCAAATCGACCGTGGTCAAGTTTGGGTACGTTTCTGGTCATTTTGAGCATATCAAGAATTTGCGCGCGCACAGGTATGCGTGCGCGTTCTTGCACCTACCATCGTTATGCATCTTCGAGTCATCATTTCTTTCATGTCTTTCCATTGTCCATTATCTTCTGATTAATTTGATACCTCATTCAGCCTCTTACGACCAATAATACGGGAATGCGCGTCCATTCAAATTTGCATTACGCGCGCGTAAATGGGCTAAAATATGCCTATATAAAATTCACTGTAGCTCTTCAGGGAGTCCGTTGACCCCAAATTTTTTCTCACTCTTTGATATAATCAATATCTCATTTGTAGATTTCGTAATTACGTTAATATTAAGTTATCAGTGAAAATTACATATTTTCGCAACATAGGTCAACGTACTTGACTGTATCTTCTTTATTACTGGTCAGTTTTCTCTCAAATTTTGATATCATGTAGTGAAGATAATTCTCTACAAATAACGTGTGAATAATTTTGACTTTTGACCACAGCATCAATGTGTTATGATGTGTTTAATTTTTGGCAAATTTTTTCTGGACGTAATTTTTGCGAAATTCTTTGGAGAAATGTTTTATTAACCAATTGTACAGTCTTCCTGAAAATTTCAAGCCCACTTGCCTTGCATTTTTTTATGTAGGACAATTTTTGTAATTTTGCCGGAACTTTTTAAGGGGCAATTTTAACATTGTAAAACATCATTTATGTATTTTTTAGTAAACGCTGCAATATTTAAACGCTATTGGATTGAAAATTTTCATTCCGGACATTTTGCGGAAATTCCTGGATTTTTTTCCGTTTGTTCATTTTTACTTAATATAACATATAACAAATTTTCAGGTACCTTCTGTGAAATGAAAAAATTGTGCAATTTAGTTAATTACACATGTTCCCGAAATTTTGCGGGAAAATTGCCAGTATTTGAATCTTTTACCTGACTTTTTTCAGTAAAAATCATCAAGAAATAATTTTCAAGTAAATGTCAAAGTCATACACAATTAAATGGATATTGAAAATTTTTGACGGAAAATATTATTTGAAATGTTTAAAAATTTTCAGAAATTTGGCAAACATTTACAAAAAAATCTGGTTCTTTTATCAAATACATCACTGATGAGTTTTGATGTGAATGCTGTGAAATTATAGCATTATGAAACTTCTCATTAAAATCTATTGAAATGTAGCAGAAAATTTGAACAAAAATATTTAAGATATTTTAGCTTTTAAAAAGTATCACCTATGAATTTTCAAGTATTCTGTGAAATTAATACCCACTGACATTGTGAAATGTCAGTGGGTGAAATTAAAAAAAAAATGCTCAAAGTAAAAAGAAATTTTAACAAGATTTTGCATAAAAAACATCAAACTGTCGATTAAAAATTAGCTGCTGTGAAAATTAAGGCGCCTTTCATTGCGCAATTTTGGAAAGCCAATTTCGGTAAAATCGTCTGAGATTTTTGGAGACTTTTTAAGCCGGCATTTTACGTGCTCCTAACTTTATTTCGTATTTAACATATTGCATTATCACCACCATCATTATAATCATCACGATTGTCATCACTACATTTATAATCACATTTAGCAATGGTCAAAATTTATTCCTTTGATGTCTATGATCAAGATTATCAATCATATCTGAATGATTCATTCCCGGGATTCATTTTATACAACATTAGCCGACAATGAATGAAAAATTATGACAGACCACCTAATTCGTCCGCATGACGAATTAAAATCTAGTTTATTTTTATTTCTTCCGTACACTTTTTTGTACACACGTTCATTCGAAATTGACATGATCAATTTCCTTCAAATTTCAGTCAGTCATTAAGCCGTATGATTTCTAGTAAAATCAACTTTTTCAAGGTCATTAGGTCATCGTGACGTCATCCAGGCGCCATTTTGTAAAAATCAGGTCATTATCATATCTCGATAACGAGTGATCAAAAATCAATTATATTTGGTATACATCAATTTCAGGTCAACGGTCAAATAAAAATTTCATCCAATTCCGCGCGCGCACCTCGACGCGCACGTACGCGCGCATTAAAATTTTAAAATGCTCAAATTCGTTCCAAATTAATTTTCCGTACGTTTTAGGCCATTTAAAGCATTTTGCAAAAAAACGCGCGCACGCACATGCGCGCGCGTTTTCGCGCGTAATTGCATCTTCCAACATAGAATCGCCAAATTTTTTTATATCAATGCACTGATAATATAATTCTGAACAATTTGATACCTTGATCAACCTTCTGCGACAAGTAATAACGAAATTATCACCCGTTAAACTTTGCAGCACGTGTGCGCGCGAGCTCTCACTACAGGCCATATATGGGCAAAAACATGTCTATTGAAAATTCACTGTAGCTCTTTAAATAGTCCATTGACCACAATTTTTTTTTTCATATATCGATAGAGTATGAGTTGTAGATTTGATTTCATGTCACCATTGTCCCTCAATTTGATCATGACGTCATCAAAATTGCGCCTAAACTGAAAATTTCATTTTTTCAAAAATGACGTCATCAAATTTATGCAAATTTGATCATAACTCCGTGAATATTGATAATTTTTCGCCCAGATTTCGATATGTTGTAGTTTAGAATGTCCTCTTTCTCGTCAGTGAACATAAATTTTCATTTTGAGAAACGCATCATGGTGTAAAATTGCGATGAAAAGAGGCATGTCATTTTTCCTCATTTTACGTGTAATCTCTATGGGACATGACTTTTTCTCAAAACTAGATTCTACATTCCTCTATTTCGTGAGCTATATCTCCATTTTTTCTTGTTAGTTATCCCTGAGCTTTTAGTATGATGTAGCTGAGATTCTAAGCTTTTGGAATATGCCCTCCATTTTTCGATCAAATGCCAGAATCATGCCCGTTTTTTGCTTGCAAAATTGGATTTGTAATTCTCAAATTTGCTTACGTGTAATCTCTATGGGAACGTGTAATCTCTATGGGGAATATCGTGGCTCAATGGATAACGCACTTGACTTGAGTTCTGGGGGGGGGGGGCGCAGGTTCGAGTTCTGGGGGTGAACAAGATGTTTATTTATTTTTTTCTTTTTACCACCTCGTACATGATCCTTTATAATTAAAAGGTATGAAAGTTAGAATTTAGCAAGATTAAACAGATTATAATTACTATTTTCATATCACATGTATTTTCATATATCAAAGAGACCCTTTTCACAGTTCTTTATCATCTCCCGACTTTCACAAGTATTCCATCCATAATGAACATTCCGTTGTCATCATGAAGATCATATTGATCTGCTTGAACATGGTAATAGTGATCATGATGGCGAGAATAAGGACAGACCACCTAATTCGTCCGCATGACGAATTAAAATCTAGTTTTATTTTACCTTTCATTCTTTTTGAAAATTTTCGTACAACTCTTTGGGTTTTTTATACTTTATTAAAGCTTTTATGATTAGAAATGTAATTAAATAATTTGACTTTAATCTTAATAAATGTATATTACTGGTATACCAATTGTGAATTTTTAGCAAGAAACAGCATGTGTGTTGGATTAGTAAATAAAAATGTTGCGAAATTTCGGAACAGCATACCCAGGCATCGCAAATTTGGTCTCAAAAGATGTGCAAGACTTGAAAGTAAAAAGGCAGCTAACAGCCTCTCAGTTATTAAGCCTTAGTTAAATTGGACCAATTTGAACCCCCCTTCCAAAAATTTTGCGACCATGCTGTCGCACAATTTTTTTAAAACGTGCCTCTTTCTAGTTTTGTGCATCTTTTGAGGCCAATCTTGTGTCACCCGGTACGTGGTTCTGAAATAACGTGACATTATGTAAGTACATGTCATACTAAAAATTGCTCAAAAACGTAATTTTGTGTACAAAGTCAATGCAAATTGTGTTTTCAACCGAAAATCATGAATGTATTATTGTTTTTGGTTTTACTGGTCTAAATGTATTTATCTTATGCTTTTCATGATCGCAGAAGAGTCCCCAACAAATTTCATTGAAAAAACAATGAAAAACAAAAGTAAAAAAAACAAAGAAATACCTAATTGCAAAAAACAATATAATACATAGAAAATTATTTGATATTTTGTTCATGTATACTTGCTAAGAAACCACAAAGAGGTTCCATTCCAAAAATTTGAACATTTGGAGCTTTATTTAGGGAGTTAGAGGAAAATGTATGATTTTGTATTCTAATTACGCATAAATTAGTATTATCACTTAATAACAATTTGCGTGAAATAATTTACAATTTAATTTTGTAAATTATGTCCTAGCCAGCCCATGTGCCAATCTTCGACGAGATTGTGCGGTCGAGATATCAAGGGAGGGGGGAGCCCCCCCCCCCCCCCGGCCATATGAACTCCCAAAATACCCTGACCTTGATAACATTGAACTTTTATTGACTTTCTGGCTCCTCTTGAGTAGTCACCATTCATTGGACAGCTTGTTTCGGCAGCCTCCCTAAGAAGTTTTTATCCACGTCTGTATAGCATGAGGCAGCTTAATCTGTAGAAAAAAAAAACACGTACCATTACGATAACATGAGCAACATTAAAATAAAAGAAATAAGGTGTTTTGCCACCATCTAGATCTCTTTTCACAAGTACATACCTATCGGACCATGAGATCCTTGCGGCTATCTCTCTTAGCATATTCTTGCTTATAAAGCAAACTAAGCCGAATATTCGAGAGTGACAAACAATTTATAATGCAAACAAATTGTCATAAGCACATATTGAAACTCTTTAATAAAAAAATGAAGAACAAATTCACCTCTCCTAAAAAGGATTTTCAACTACACTGTATGCCACTGCATGAATACAATCTGCTTAATTTTGCAATTATAATATCTACTGAAGTGAATGCCTACACAATCACCTTTTATGAACTCCAACCGTGTATTGTACATGAACATGGCCTTGTTTCATTGTTGGGAATTTTTTTCCCAACGTTGCATCATCGATAGAAGTGCACGCGCATACATCGTCAGACCAACAACATTTCCAACGTCAGTTCAACGTTGTCCAGCAACAATGTTTCAACGTTGTCTGGCAACGTTGATCCAATGTTGGCTAAATAGTCAAATACAACATTGCTACAACGTTGGTAAGCAACGTTGCATCATCGATAGAAGTGCACGTCCATACATCGTCAGACCAACAACATTTCCAACGTCAGTTCAACGTTGTTCACCATCAATGCTCCAATGTTGGTATAATGTCGGCTATCTCTCTTAGCATATTCTTGCTTATAAAGCAAACTAAGCCGAATATTCGAGAGTGACAAACAATTTATAATGCAAACAAATTGTCATAAGCACATATTGAAACTCTTTAATAAAAAAATGAAGAATAAATTTACCTCTCCTAAAAAGGATTTTCAACTACAATGTATGCCACTGCATGAATACAATCTGCTTAATTTTGCAATTATAATATCTACTGAAGTGAATGCCTACACAATCACCTTTTATGAACTCCAACCGTGTCTTGTACATGAACATGGCCTTTTCTGTGTACACCTGTAGTATCTTTCTCACATCATGCTGGACTTGCTGCTCGATCATCCAGAGATCCCTCTTTGAATCTTTAATGAAATGAATTTAGGAAGTGCCGTTTTGAAAAAAAATTCATGGATTAAAAATGTTTTTTATTGAATCATAAAATGTAAATATTGATTGTGAATAATAATTCAATATTTACAATCAATATCTAAATTTTATGATTCAATAAAAAACATTTTTAATCCATGATTTTTTTTTTCTTCAAAACGGCACTTCCTAGTGCCGCTACGTATGTGGTACGTACGTGTACGTCATAGCAAAGCGGGTTCAAGGGTCAGGCTATTGTATCGCAGTGTTTACAATATGGATACATGACATCGGTCTGGTAAGAAAACTCTAATTTTTCTTATTTTTTTTTGGGGGGGGAAACTATGATCCTATTACACGCATTAAGAGTATAAGGGTATGCAATTTAATAAAATTTTGGTCTATAAATGGACCACTAGTTATAATGTTAAATATGAAGGGAATTCCCTTCTGGACTAGTATCTTCTCCACACAGAGATAGGATGCCTTCCCAGGTAACAATACAGCGTTGGACCAACGTTGGATCAACGTTGGAAATTTTTTTCCCAACGTTGCCTCAACGTTGGCAGGCAAACGTTGCATCATCGATAGAAGTGCACGCGCATACATCGTCAGACCAACAACATTTCCAACGTCAGTTCAACGTTGTCCAGCAACAATGTTTCAACGTTGTCTGGCAACGTTGATCCAATGTTGGCTAAATAGTCAAATACAACATTGCTACAACGTTGGTAAGCAACGTTGCATCATCGATAGAAGTGCACGTCCATACATCGTCAGACCAACAACATTTCCAACGTCAGTTCAACGTTGTCCACCATCAATGCTCCAATGTTGGTATAATGTCGGCTGAGTCATCAATAACAGCGTTGCTGCAACGTTGATGGGCAACGTTGAAGCAGCGATGGACGTGCACGTGCATACATCGTCAGTCCAACTATGTTTAAAACGCTGGTTCAACGCTGTCCAGCAACAATGTTCCAACGTTGTCTGGCAACATTGCTCCAACATTGTTACAACGTTGTCACAACGTTGCTCCAACATTGCTCCAACGTTATTCCAACGTATGGCAGTAATTAACAAAACATTAATTGGTTTCAAGGTGAAGTCCACCATTACAACTCTGCACTCTAATCTTTATCATCATGTCTTATCCTATCCTAAAATCCTACATCCTAATCCTATATCCTATTCCTATCATCCTACACCTATCCACTGTATCCTGTCATTGACTCCTATATATAGAGCAACTTTGCTATACTTGGCAGAATACAGTTAATATCATTTTCCACACTTAACCTTGAAAATTTCACTTAGAATAATATGTTTTGATTATAAATGATATGGTAATGGAGCCACATACTTTTCTGAAACTTTTCATGGTGGAAATATTGAATAAACATAAATACTCTAAATATTATAGCAATATTACCTAAAATTTTGGTCATTTACTGATGTAATGAATATTCATGAGTGCATAATCATTATGTCCAGATGAGGCAGGTATGGCAGCGTTGGTCCAACGTTGGGTGACGTTGATCCAATGTTGATATAATGTTGGTCCAACGTTGATGGAAAGTTGATTCAACTTTAGTCCAATGTTAGTCCAACGTTGGCGTAAACGTTGATTCAATGTTTGTCTAATATCGGTTAAATTTTGTTGTAACGTTGATTCTTTGTTGGTCTAATTTTAAACAAATCCAACGATGCGCCATCTCCATCAAACAGTTTTCAACACTGTGCCATCATCATCGGTAACCTGTTCATGATTCTATCAAAAAACATTACAACTATTATTACAGCTATTCATTTCTTTTCATTCTTTCTGTGACAAGTCTCTTCACATAATTAAGAGGAATCAAGAGAATTACGTGTGATATTTATTGAGGCCTTTGTAGCATTCAAACTTTTTTGACATCCTCTTTTTCTCAAACAAGACTAATACCAAAAAAACATATGCATATGTAATAAGAATTAAGATGTATTACATTTTCTTGCGAGTTGCATCTCTGTTTCTGTCTACAATTGTTTAATGACTCGGTATGCAATGCCAATTGCAACGTCAGTAATAATCACAAAAACTCACATGTGTAATTGCAGTCTCTCAGTATTTACAAAATCTAAAAAGGAGGTCGCGTAACTTGGCCTCACTCAGAGTATCGTAGCTACTGCCTACTGTAACTAAAGAGTGTCTCTTTTTGATTAAGATAGAAGTCAACTGATATCTCAATATGCATGGCCATGGCCTAGTCTCGCTCGTGCGATAACTATTGAATGATATTTCAGCGTCAAGTGTAGCATGCCTCACATAGCAACTACAGGTTTGACTGCAGTTGGAAAACACTCGGTCCAGGCTAGGCCAGGCAGGATCGACCAGGTCAATTCAAGGCAGCGTATAATAAATAAGGCAGGAATGCCAGGTAGCAAGTCATTGGGTGATTTCAAGTACGGTGTACGGTGTTGAGAGCGTGAAAGGGCTGCTGAACTGAGCTCCAACACCAAGCGTAATATTATTTTTCATTGAAATGTATTAAAACTCTAATGATTTGCTCTCATCTTAAATGTAAAAGATAATTTTACGGAGATGGTTCGTCGTGTTCGCCCCCTGTTCGTGAGCTACAGTTCATCAACACCAACACTGAACTTTAAATCACGATTCTCCCAATCCCTGGGGGTCGGTGTTGCTGAATGGGGAGATTGCTTGTAGATCATCAACACCATGCAGCCACAGTGCAGTGTTGGGTTCAGCAGATGACAATCAACACCAGCCTTCAATACAAACTGCCGGAAATACACCATATTTTCCGAGGTCAATCTCAACACCAGCCTGATTCAAGTACGGTGTTGTCACAACACCAACACCAGATTTCAACACTGTACTTGAAATTATTGAAATCACCCAATGACTGTTGCCTTGCCCTTGGTATCGCATACTCGTTCCCACTCACACGTATTGCGAGGTTAGTATTAGTCACTCACACAATCTAATTACGAGGTTAGTTAGTATGTTATACTGTGCAGTGACTGGTGTTAAGTACTACTTTACTACTACTTACACGAATATACTAGCGTCGGACTGTACGCGCACAGAAGCTGACTCCGGGATCTTTCGGAGGGGATCAATGGTTGCAGTTACCGATTATCTGCCAGTGCAAAGAAAATTCCACTGTAGATTGTAGGTCCTAAATATGCAGCTTATAAGTACTGTTCCAGATCACTAGATATTCTGGAATTTAATTGTCTATATCCAGTCCAAATTCTGCCAGATTCTTCAAGTTCAAAATTGAAGGAAGCAGACTACACAGACATGACAGAAGGAGTCCAACGTCGCGACTAATTCTGCGCATCAGAATAGTATGGTATTTTTAGATAGGCACATTTGATGCTTGTATTTCCTTCTTCAATTTCTTCTAGTTATGTGACGGTAGGCCTATGACATATCTCGTACTTACTGTGAAAGGCCTAGCCAGCTGCAAAGGACGAGGGCGTTTCTGGAAATTCTGGTCTTGAACTACATTTTTTTTTCTCCTTTATTTTCTATATTAATCGACACATTTGCATCCCCCGGTGCATGCAGCCTCTCTATATTCTACCCCATCTTTATTTTTGTTTTCCCCTTAGACTTAGTTTTAGTTCCTCTTTCCCTTCCCATTATTTTCCTTCTCTCTCGATTTCTTTTCCCCTTATTGCTGGGGGATACCAAGGGTGACATGGATAGACAAGCAAACTTACTTGATCGAACCCCCCCCCCCCCCTTGGCCCCATTGGAAATTATGCCAGTAGTCGTCTGTATATCATTATCAATTCTCCAATGAACCAGTTTCTAACGTTCTCAACACTGTGTATATTATGCCGGGATATTATGTTGACTGTCAAACAAATATCCAACAAACTATAGTTTCCAACATTGTGTCAATGTTAACTGTCAACAACTCTCCAATAAACTATTCCAATTACGCTGTCCACGTTGTGCCATTGTCCGTTGTTCAACAACTCCCCATCAAACTAGTTTCCAACTTTGTCAACGTTGTGCCATTGTCGACTGTCCAACAAATCTCCAAGAAAATAGTTTCCAACGTTGTTCCTTTGTCGGTTGTTCAACACCTATCCATCAAACACGCGTTTCCAACGTTGTGACGTTGTTGGCTGTCCAACAAATCTCCAACACACTAGTTTCCAATGTTGTGCCATTGTCTGTTGTTCAACAACTTTCCAACGTTGCCAACGTTGTGTCATCGTCGACTATCCTACTGATCTCCAATCTACCAGTTTCCAACGTTGTGCCAGTGTCAGTTATTCAACAACCTCCCATCTAACTAGTTTCCAGCTTTATCAACGTTGTGTCATTGTATACTATCTAACTAATCTCTAATCTACCAGTTTCCAACGTTGTGCCATCGTCGACTATCCAACAAATCTCCATCGAACTAGTTTCTAGCTTTGACAACGTTGTGCCATAGTTGGTTGTTCAACAACTTTCCATCGAACTAGTTTCCAACGTTGCCAACCTTGTGTCATCGTCGACTATCCAACTAATCTCCAATCTACTAGTTTCCATCGTTGTGCCATTGTCGACTGTCCAACAACTCTCCAACTAACAAGTTTCCAATGTTGCCAACGTCGTGTCATTGTTGATTGTTCAACAACTTTCCAGCGAACTAGTTTCCAACGTTGCCAACGTTGTGCCTTTGCTGGCTGTCAACAACTATCCAATCAAACGTGTCTCCAACGTTGTGACATTGTCGACTGTCCAACAACTCTCCAACTTACTAGTCTCCAACGTTGTGCCATTGTCGACCGTCCAACAAATCTCCAACAAACTAGTTTCCAACTTTGTCAACGTTGTGCCATTGTCGGTTGTTCAACAACTTTCCAGCGAACTAGTTTCCAACGTTGCCAACGGTGTGCCTTTGCTGGCTGTTCAACAACTATCCAATCAAACGTGTTTCCAACGTTGTGACATTGTCGACTGTCCAACAACTCTCCAACTAACAAGTTTCCAACGTTGCCAACGTCGTGTCATTGTTGATTGTCCATCATCTTTCTATCAAACTAGTTTCCAACGTCGATTCAACGTTAATCCATCAAGTTTTTCCAACGTCCAACGACTTTCAAGTTTCCAACGTGGAGTCAACGTTGGCTTGTTACCTGGGTTGTCAAGACTCCGTGAGTTATGACAATATCAAAATCATAAAAAATATGCTCACGGAGTCCTCACGACTATGCTAGCACTGTAATCGGCGGGTGCGAAACTGCACTAGCGCCCCCGATCTTGCCTTTCTTGGCAAGGAGGGCTTCGTGAAACGGTTAGCGGACAAGTTGCTTACTATCTTTGATTTAGTCAAGAAGTTAGACTTACGACGGTGTTGAAAAACGGGCCCCTGACCTGGCTACAATACAAACATCCACACCGCCGCCATCAATACTAAATTACTAGCCAGCCGTTGGCCGTCCCCGGCCGCGCACACCGCCCGTCCGTTAGGCGAGCGGGATCGGGAACAACGCCAGTGCAGTGGCTGTACGGTATAGATGATTAAAAAGTCGAAGAAATTTAAGTGCATGCCGCGCCAAACTACGAGAAAATGGATCTAACTTACTGTTTAGCCTGTTGTGTGAATGTCTTAGAAGTCGTTGTCCGAATCTGATCCATATTCTGTTAGTTTTTGTTGAATTATTGACGGCCTTCTTCATCAAGCTTCACGTTCGGCTGAGCAGTTTATACGAAAGTTATTTTTCAAATGGCGGAATCGGAAACACGTGTACGCGTACTGCAAATTACTAGTTAGCCGCAATCCGTGCGTTGGTACGGGGAGGGGGGGTTCTTACTTTTTACTTGGCAACCAGTCAATTTGACTATTTTCGCCATCATATATATCATATTGTAGCGAACCAGTCCGCTACAGGTTTTGGTTATAATGCAGTAAACGTAGATGGCGCTATAGCATTTGGTGCGTTAGAACTCAATGATCGACTTACGCAACGCACTGCGTAAGGCAGCTCTCGGAGACTATAAATAGCGGAGTTTCGCAGTGATTTCGCGTTGTGGCGTGCGCCTGTAATCCAAGCTATGTGGGGAAGTTACAAATTGATGCAGAGGTTCGAGGTACGAGCCCTGGTCACGTCTTTCGGATGGTGACGTAAAAGGTCGGTCCCAGACGTAAATAATCATATCTGATTGATACACGTCTGACAAAACTCAAATACACACACAGATCTCGTCACTTCGACGCTGGCGGAGGTCGGAGTCGGACGAAGAACTCCCCGCGCTCCTTTCCACTGGGCTGAATCAAGAAAAGGTTGGGAAATGAACATTGCTCGCTTAATCTATACTACTGCAAATACAATTCTGGATAATTGGTGATGGTATTAATGGTGATAACATGTAAGAGATGCTGAATGTATAATTAAATTATGACCGTTGTCATAAACCAAATGTAATCATCGTCTCCAACCTGTGTGATCTATGGAATCCGATTGACTTATACAGTATAAGCCTTCCCATAGAGATTATACAGCCCCAATAGAAATCCCCTGTTATTCTATATTTCACCTGTTCACACTACCCCTCAACACTCCACCCCCATATATTATGGGAAAACGGAACACGCCCGGGTCTCTACATTACGCCATATATACAGATATAAGGAAACCGCTCGCATTAAGAATGGCTAGTAATTCATCAACGGATGAAGGTGATAGAGGCAAGGGACAGGCCGGCCCCCCAGCATCCAGGACCCGTTCAAAGACGGAGGGCCGCCGCACAAATGGTGTCAGGAGTGGGATGGAGAACGTGAGGACATCTGGAACAGATGGCAGCAATTCTTCAGGGGATGAATCAGTTTCTACACATTCTGGAATCAAGTTATCTACCAGTAGGAGGAGGCAGAAGAGTGAGGCTTTGTTGGAGATTGCAGAGATGATGAAACAGCAAGCCAAGGCCCAGGAAGAAATGATGAAGCATCAATTCAAGGCTCAGGACGAGATGATGAAGCAGCAAGCCAAGGCCCAGGCACAGGCTCAATCTATGCAAACACAGATGGAGAAGCTTCTTCAGTCACTCTCTAATGAGCAGAGTAAGCCTACCAGACGGAGTCGAAGAAAACTGAGCACTCGGGGGAGCACAGATAGGTCTACTCAAACAGCATCATCAACTGAGGAGGAGGAAGGCCCATCCAATACTACGTGGCGGAAAAGGAGAGGCATTTCTATTAATTCGCCAGTACAAAATTCTGCCAGGGAAACTGCATCACCAGTGATGAAACAAACTGCTGTGCGAGACCCTCCAATTGATGACAGTAGGCTTCAGGCCATAATCCATCAGGCATTGGAAGATACACTCCAACATGGGCAGACGTCAAAACCAAGGTCATCACAGGACGCCCAACAGAAGCCTAGAGGTACCCAATTTATCAAGCCAGACAAATATGATGGATGTTCATCATGGATTGATTACATCCAACATTTCAACTCATGCCGAGCAGTGAATGGCTGTGATGATGAAGAAGCGGGGAGGATCCTGGCATCATGCTTAAGAGGTCAGGCACTAAGGCTGCTACGGGAACAAAGGCATACAGTAGGCTTCAGTGATCTCAAGAGAATGCTGGCCAATCGGTTCTCAGATAATAAACAGGCTGAGAATCATCTACTGGAGCTGAAACAAAGACAGAGACAGGATGGCGAGACACTAAAGGAGCTTGCACAAAGCATCAGGGAGCTCACCGCATTGGCCTACCCAGAGCTGGATTTTGATGTCCGTGACAGATTGGCGAAGGGACACTTCATGGATGCCCTTGTGAAACCCAAGCTCAGAGAGGCAGTGTTCAACAACCAATGTAAGACATTGGATGATATGGTTCATGCTGCAGTGGTAGCCGAGGCCTTCCATCATTCTGAGGATCAGAGAAGTAGCAGGAAACCCAAATACAGCAGGGCAATGACAAAGGAGAATGAGGAAGATAAATCAACTTCCGAACCAATTTCAGAAGTTAAAGCCATGGTAGCTACCTTGAAGGAAGAACTTTCCAAGCGTGACGATGAGATGATGACCAAACTGGTGGAGGCCATTAGGACCGCACTACAGCCACAACTTCAAACCGTAGTACCCAGTGACAACAAGCAGCAGAAGCAGGGAAATTCAGATAAGTTCGATGGTAGCTGCTACTATTGTGGAAAGAAAGGCCACATGAAGAGGAAGTGCAAAAAGAGGATGAGAGACGAGGCTCAGATTCATCAAGCCGAGCAACAATATCAGAGCTCAACAAACGAAGTAAGGTCGCCCCAGGGGGGCATGGCGCGGCCGTGGAACCTGGAAGCACCAGCCCCTCAATACCAAATGCCACACAGCCAATAGTTACAACCAGGTACAATGGAGAAATCAACAAAGGAATTATGAAGGGCATGTATGTGCCAGTCACTATCGGTGGGACACAGCTGAGTTTTCTGGTAGACACAGGAGCAACAGATACATACATCTCCAAGTCAGGCTATAGGAAACTACAAGAGAAGCCTACAATTCAAACTACTACAGAGAAGGTTATGCTTGCAGATGGCTCACAACTAGAGGTGGATGGAAAGATCCACACAGAAGTGATAATAGGCCAGGGAAAGGCAAGGATCACCCTGATTGTCGCTGACATCTGTAGCGATGGAGTCTTGGGCATGGATAATCTTCTGCAGTTAGGAGCAAGGCTTAACTTGGAGACTGCTACAATGGAAATCAAGTGGGGTTCAGTTCAGTGTCGCCATGAAGACAACACTAGAACTTGCTTCCGCATCATAGCTACTGAGATGTACACTATACCGGCAGGCCGAGAAGGCATCATTACAGGAAAAGTACTGGATGGGGTTTCAGATGACGTTACAGGCATGGTCGAAGCATCAAATGATAGACGTCAACTTACAAAGAAAGGCATCATCTTGGTCAGGACCCTCGTCAGAACTAGTAATGGAGCAGTCCCAGTTAGAGTATACAACCCTACAGGATCACAACGTGTGATAAAGAAGGAGACAGAGCTAGGATATTTGTCGGCAGTATCAGAACCAGATATCCAAGCATCTCAGCTTTCCAGTGAGGATATTATTCTACCAGAGTACTTGACTGATTTGTACGAGCGGAGTATACTAGAGGTGCCAGAGCAGTACCATGCACCTATTGCTAAGCTACTGACTACATACCAGGATGTCTTTTCTAAGGGAGACTATGATCTGGGGAAAACCAACCTGGTGAAGCATACAGTTGACACCGGGCAGACCAGACCAATCAAACAGAGGCCACGGAAACATCCATTTGGACAGCGAGATGAAATCAGGAAGCATGTCAACGATCTTCTGGACAGGGAACTCATCGAGCCTTCAGACAGTCCATGGGCAGCCAACATCGTCTTAGGAAGAAAGATGGCTCCCAACGCTTCTGTGTTGATTACGGGCAACTAAATAATGTTACCATCAAGGATGCATATCCTCTTCCTCGGATCGACGAGACCCTTGACGCACTCTCTGGAGCCAAATGGTTTTCAACGTTGGACCTTGCTAGTGGGTACTGGCAGGTAGAGCTTGACACGGATGCTAAGAAGAAGTCAGCTTTCTTAGCAGATGGGGGACTGTATGCCTGGAAGGTCATGCCTTTCGGCATGTGCAACGCCCCAGCAACGTTTGAAAGACTCATGGACCAGGTATTGAGAGGACTGCACTGGGAGACGCTATTGGTCTACTTGGATGACGTGATCGTGTTCGGGAAATCCATTGATGATGAGATGACGATGCTGCAGCAGGTGTTTGAACGTCTAAGACAGACAGGGCTGAAGTTGAAGCCAAAGAAGTGCAACTTGTTCAAGACTTCTGTTTCATACCTCGGGCACGTCGTCTCTGCAGAAGGTATATCGACTGAGAAGGACAAAACAGAAACAATCAGGACATGGCCCAGACCCGAGTCAGTGAGGGAGGTCCGAGGATTCTTAGGCCTTGCATCTTACTATCGTCGCTTTGTTGAAGGCTTTGCCAGAATTGCTAGGCCTCTGCATCAACTGACAGAGAAAGGACGGAAGTTTGAGTGGAACCAGGACTGCCAAGAAGCTTTCGAGGAACTAAAGCACAGACTAGTCACGGCTCCAATACTGGTATACCCTACCGAGGAGGGAAGATTCATTCTGGACACAGACGCCAGCAATGATGGTATCGGCGGTGTACTCTCCCAGATACAGAATGGCCAGGAACGGATCATTGCCTATGGAAGCCGAGTCCTAAGCAAACCAGAAAGAAACTACTGTGTAACCTGTAAGGAACTACTTGCTGTAGTAGTGTACCTCAAACATTACAAGCAGTATTTATATGGTCGCCACGTCCAGGTGAGGACTGATCATGGAGCTCTGAGATGGCTGATGAATTTCCGGCAACCTGAAGGTCAGCTGGCAAGATGGCTGGAAGTCATATCAAGCTACGACATTGAGATTATACATAGAGCTGGAAGGATTCACAGCAACGCTGACACTCTATCACGAAGACCATGCAGGCAGTGTAAGCGAGAAGGAGGCTGCATCTACGGAGGAGACACTAAGAATATCAACGTCATCACGTTGAGGAATGACAACCTAGCTGACATCCAAGAGGCCCAGCAGGAAGATCCTAACATAAATACAGTCAGGAATGCACTGATTGAAGGAAGGAAGCTATCCCGGGAAGAGGCGACGGCATATCCTTTTAAGGTCAAGGTTCTCCTGGATCACTGGGACCAGCTAGATGTCAAAGATGGTGTTCTCTACAGGAGGTGGGAATCAGGAGATGGACGTGATGTCAGGTGGCGTTATGTACTACCTAAAGCTCTGATACCGGAGGTGCTACAGGACCTACACTCTTCTCCCATGGCAGGACATTTTGGTATGACAAAGACTCTTCACAAGGTACAGGAACGCTTCTACTGGGTAGGAATGAAGGAAGATGTCAGATCCTTCATTAGGCAATGTCCAGACTGCGCTCGCCGACAGAAGGCAGGACCAGGGAAAAGAGCTCCGCTACAGCAGAGGCAGAGTGGGTATCCAATGGAGAGGATCGCCCTGGACATTATGGGACCATTGCCAGTTACTGATGACGGGAACAAGTACATTCTTGTGGTAGCTGACTACTATACCAAGTATGTCGAGGCATATGCAATACCAGATGAAAAGGCTGAAACAGTGGCACGGAAGCTTGTGGACGAATTCATCTGCCGCTATGGAGTTCCTAATGAGATACATAGTGACCAGGGCAGGAACTTCGAGTCCAACATCTTCCAAGAAGTGTGTCAACTACTGGGTGTCAGAAAGACAAGGACGACACCGTACAACCCAAAGAGTGATGGGATGGTTGAAAGGTTCAACCGTACGCTGATCAACATTCTTGCTACCCTATTGGATCCAGAGAAGCACCAGCGGGACTGGGACAGGTACATACCCTACGCCACCGCTGCATACAGAAGCTCCACGCACAACACAATCAAGGAGACTCCAAACATGATGATGTTTGGCCGAGAGGTTTCAATGCCTATCGATTTGCAGTTCTCCAAACAGTATGGAAGTGAGTGGACTATGCTCAGCAGCTGAGGGAGAGAATGGAAGAGACGCACCAGAGGGTCCAGGAAGGCAAAGGTGTTGAACTGCGACGCCAGAAGAGGAACTATGATCGGAAATCAGATGGGAAACTCTATGAAGTTGGACAGTTTGTTTGGCTCCGCAACAATGCCAGGAAGAAAGGAGTCAGCCCCAAATTGTCACCTAAATGGGAAGGTCCCTACCAAGTGGTGTCCAGACTTTACGACGTGACCTATCGTATCCAGAGATTCCCCAGGAGCAAACTGAGAGTGGTCCACTTTGACCGACTAAAGCTCTACAACGGATCTGATGTACCGGAGGCCTGGAGGACTCAGCCAGCCGACCTAACAGACGGGGTGACTACCGATCGTGAACCAGATGTTGTGAATGATGGACAACCTACTCAGGATCCTACTGAGACTACAGTAGAACCAGGAATCCCATTACCTGATGATTCGAGTGACTCAGACGTCAACCCTTCACGCTATCCAAGAAGGCGGAGAAGACCTCCAGACTATTTCTATTGAACATTCATAACTTTCCATTTGCAGATAGATGTGGAACTGTACTGTAGCTGTTTCTATGACTGACAAACTATTGATATAAATCGGTCTATGGATCTACTGCGTGGCATAACAGAAGACGCAAGGATTCTAACTGTTGAAGAATGAACTAATCAGATAGAAGCACTAAATCCACACGAACTGCTGAACCAATGTGGAAAACAACTTAATTTCCACTGGACTCGTATATATATGTTTCGCCATATTTATGTCGTAGTGTAAGTCATTTATTTGTTTTGTGAAACACCACACCATTATCTTTTCGGATAATATTGTTCAAGGAGGTGTCCTCGACTCACAGATACTTATGAAACTAATTTTGCATAGAAGCACTCGTTGTAATGCTTATATTCAGAGTTAAAGTCCACAGAGTGAACACGTTTCATACAGCTAATGAGAATGATGATAATGTTGCTATCAATGAGAGCTCACAGAAATAAGTTATGGAAGATGTAGAGAGATTGACTGTACATAGTATCCATATAAGGAGTGTATACAAGAGGACATAACTCTCAGTATGATTAATACAGCGATGCATATAATTCAATACATTTTGGTTCCTTTGTCAAATTGTTTGGAATCCCTCTGCTAATGTGAGGATAAAACAAATGTGAGGACACATTCCTTGAAGAGGGGGGCTGTGTAGCGAACCAGTCCGCTACAGGTTTTGGTTATAATGCAGTAAACGAAGATGGCGCTATAGCACTTGGTGCGTTAGAACTCAATGATCGACTTACGCAACGCACTGCGTAAGGCAGCTCTCGGAGACTATAAATAGCGGAGTTTCGCAGTGATCTCGTCGCTTCGACGCTGGCGGAGGTCGGAGTCGGACGAAGAACTCCCCGCGCTCCTTTCCACTGGGCTGAATCAAGAAAAGGTTGGGAAATGAACATTGCTCGCTTAATCTATACTACTGCAAATACAATTCTGGATAATTGGTGACGGTGTTAATGGTGATAACATGTAAGAGATGCTGAATGTATAATTAAATTATGACCGTTGTCATAAACCAAATGTAATCATCGTCTCCAACCTGTGTGATCTATGGAATCCGATTGACCTATACAGTATAAGCCTTCCCATAGAGATTATACAGCCCCAATAGAAATCCCCTGTTATTCTATATTTCACCTGTTCACACTACCCCTCAACACTCCACCCCCATATATTTTGGGAAAACGGAACACGCCCGGGTCTCTACATTACGCCATATATACAGATATAAGGAAACCGCTCGCATTAAGAATGGCTAGTAATTCATCAACGGATGAAGGTGATAGAGGCAAGGGACAGGCCGGCCCCCCAGCATCCAGGACCCGTTCAAAGACGGAGGGCCGCCACAATATTATTAACGTAAAGTAATTGAATAAAGTGAAATTCAAATATTTATTTCTTCTTCCTTTCTTTGTCTTTTATATGTCTTTTAACTTTTTCTTTCTCTTTATTCCTTTTTTTTTAATATAAGGATAAGATTTAAAAACATGTCTCACGATTTAAAACCAGGGCTTTTTCTGAAAATATGTTATATAGGCCTACTAGTAGGATGGAGATGACAAAGAAAGAAATGAGGAAAATCACAGCTCCAATCCTATGTATTTTTTTTATTTTATTTATTTTCAAAAACACACAGTTTATCCTGTCTTGCGATCGAAGGAAAGATCCCTTTATAAGTTTCAAGTAGTAAAAGAAAATAATCTTAGATCAAGTGCCGGCAGGGTATTTTGATAAGGGGTGGAGGAGCAAGACAAGCAAATAAAGTTACCATTTTGAAGCGAAACATAAGAAAGATAATAAACTTTGCCAACTAGGTAAAAAAAATAATATGACATCGATCGTGACACTTTAAGGATGGAAAATAGTTTGAAAATATATAGATACAAACTTCATACAAATAAGAAAAAAGAAGCAAAATAAACTGGCATCATGATAATGTGAACAGAGATACAAGATTGTTCTTGCAATTAAATACATTTTTGCAAACTATATAGCCTCGCATCATAAAAATAGATTGAAAATATCCAAAAAAAAATTATTAAAAAAAAAATAGATATAAACCAGCCGGGCTAACATATTGCAAAGATATAAACCGGGGATATAAAGCAAAACTAGGCCTAAAAATGGAAAATTAAATATACTATTTTTAGTTTAGCCTATTTCACCTGTAAAATAGCAAAAAATAGTATGAATAGGAGAACGAAAATTGAAGCAATTTCATTTGTAAAAATATATTTGTAAGAAAATAGGCCCTTTTTACAAAAAAAAAGTAAATAAAAAAAATTGATGGGAAATTGGAAAAATGTATTTTCTCGCAAACAAAAACTTCAAGGGGCCAGTATCACATTAAAACTTGGTTATCAAACATGTAAAACAAAATCCTAGATGGCATTTTAACTGAGATTTATTTTTTAATCAACATTCAACACTGAATTTTCTTATGTTAATTGTGATGTGATGAACCTTAAAGGGATGGTCCGGGCGCTGAAATATTTATTTTAAATAAATAGAGTGAAATTCACAAAGCAAAATGCTAACAATCTCATCAAAATCGGATGACAAAATAACGAAGTTTATCAATATTTTGTGAAAACAGATATGTGCACATTGTCATGAATATTCATTTGGTGGGCTGATGATGTGTCGACATCCCCATTTTCCTTTTTTTCATGTTAAATATGAAATTACGATTCTTTCATTTTTTTCAATACATGTGTAAATAATGTGTCTCCATTGTGATGAAGTTGCTGCATTAAATAAATAATGTGGTTAATCAGTTGTCATTCCAATTGTTTAAGTTTTTGGTAGAAATATGTTGAATAAACCTAATTTCATATAATGTACAAAAGAACATGGGATATGACATCATCCGCCCACCTAATGAATATTCATGAGACATGCCTAAATAGAACTGTTTCACGGGAATATTGCAAATCCTTAAAATTTAACTTAACTTCGTTATTTGTCATCCGATTTTGATCAAATTTTAAACATTTTGCTCTGTGAATTTTACTCTATTTATTGAGATATGTGAATATCTCTAGCCTTGACCTTCCCTGCATTTATTTTCTTGTATCGTTAGAAAGAGATGGATGAAGTAGAAAAATACGTTCATCACAACCAATTAAGCTCTAAGGGTGTTAGGTGTGTCCTGTATATTTTAACATGTACCCTTTTAAATGTAGTCACTTTTTTATTCTTTATCCTGTTTTTATGAAAAATAAGTGGCGAACAAACAAAACAAATGATAATTGAAATTTAAAAGAGCGCATGAAAGAGAAATAAACCTGAAAACGAACAAGAGTCCTCAAAATATAAGTTGCCCATTTGGGGGTCAATCATTTTTCGTATTTTTCAGTTCGCGCTTTGCTCCAAGTTTTGATCTAGTACGTATAGTACCCTTTCTCGTAGAAATAGAAGCTATCAAACTTAAAACATCTGAGTCTCAGTAGGCAAAACCACCCCCTCGCTGATATAGACCTACACAATGGGACTTAACGTTGGGGGCCACGGACCCCCAAAAAATTCTCACAACAAAGAAAGGAGAAAATAGAGAGAAGGAAAAAAAACAGGGTGAAATATAATTTTCGAATAGGGCCTATGTCAAAATCTAGCTATAACAAAATTAAATTTTTATACAAAAAATTGTACTTTTTAAAATGAATGGTGCCCTTTTAAGCCATAAGGCCTCCTAAAAATATAAGACTCAATACGCTACTGACCTCTCCCGAAAGTGAAGAAAAAAGATAAATCCCTCACTGGAAATAAAACTTTTTTTAGTCTGTGGTACAAACAGGGCTTCCGTGCAAGTACTGAAGGAAAATAAATTTTTCATGTACCACAGAAAATACACCATAAAACGTCTGTGATACAGTTTCAGTCATATTTCTGGGGTGGCTGTATGAGAAGTATCGCAGGAAATTTTGAAAGTATATTACTGGGGTTGCCATAGAATTTTAGAACTGCCTATAATGAGTCCTGCAGGAAATTTCAAAATGTTCATGTACCACAGAAGTATCACAGGGTTTCCATAGAAGTGCCTTTATTAGGATCGAGTACTGCAGGAAATTTCAAAATGTTCATGTACCACAGAAGTATCACAGGGTTTCCATAGAAGTGCCTTTAATAGGAGTACTGCAGGAAATTTAAAAAATTTCATATACAACAGAAGTATTGCAGGGTTGCCATAGAAGTACTGCAGGATATTTTAGAATTTTCATGTACAACAGAAGTACGACATAACTATCACAGAGTGATACCACATAACGTCTGTCGTTATTCTGTATACATGTTATGTACAACAGAAGTATCACACGAGTACAACAGAGTACCATAAAGGTACTGCAGGAAATTTTTCAAATTTTCATGTACCACAGAAGTATGACAGAACTATCACAGAGTGATACCACAGAACGCCTGTCGTCATTCTGCGATACCGTCATGTACAACAGAAGTATCACACGAGTACAACAGAGTACCATAAAGGTACTGCAGGAAATTTTCAACTTTTCATGTACCACAGAAGTATGACAGAACTATCACAGAGTGATACCACAGAACTCCTGTCGTAATTCTGTGGTACCGTCATGTACGACAGAAGTATCACACAGGTACAACAGAGTACCACTACAGTACTGCAGGGTTTTTTTTTTTGTAAGGGACGAACAATGTTTGACCTGGCTCTGGGCAAGATGTAAAGCGTTGCATCTATAACGTTAGTTTGATCCATTCGGATCTTGCTAAAATGCTGGTCGGAGGTCGGGCCGGTCTCCCGGGGCCGGGCTGCAAGTCAATCGCAAACTTCTCTGCTGCACGATACGGGATAGCTATTTTTATTCCGAAGTCCCAGGTAGTCTACACCAACGAATGCAGCAAAGGCTTAAATTTGTTCTAGCTCTTTACTTGAAAGAAATTTACTGGCCCCCTCTCATTGGGTAAGACGTGCATTTATCACATATTTGCTGGTGGTAAATCATCATTTTCGCTGTCAAAACACGACGAAGACGACGACATCTTCGAGCCATAACGTATACCGTAGCATGTACAGCGAATAACAAAATAAATAAATGCGAACGAGGTTATATGCATTGTACACGCTTGCGCCCGTTCGCGGAATTCCTTAACACACGGGGTGAATGGCGGAATTTCCAGTCGAGTCAATGGTACGATTTCGCATATTATTATTTCAATTTTGAGTTCAGGAGCAGAATTTTGCGATGGCAACATGTTGCATGTATTTACACATAAAATTTTACATATTATCATGTCCAAGAACCGTGGTTGCATTTGCTGCCCCACGGAAAGTCACAATTTTAGCGACCATCCCACAGTCTATCTGCATGAACAGAGTAGGAGCCTACTAGTATAAAGCAACACTGAACTTTTCTAAATTACCGCGAATACAAGTACAACCGTACATAAATAATCTGTCGTACAGCAATACAATACTAATAGTAGCTTTCGAAACATTAGGGATCGGTCCTAGGGGCTAGGGCTATAGGCCTAAAATGAAAATAAAAATGATTAAGGATACGACGATTTAGTTGCACAGTTTTTGTTTCTTTCTCCGACTCCGATGTTTTCAATCACACAAATCACATCCACATACATGTAGTAGTAGTGATGAATATTCATTAAATGATCACGCGCTGACGTATATCGCCCCCAAAACAGTTAACCAATCAGAATGCGCTATTCTGAATAGACAAGAGGCAGATTTTATCAATTGATATGGTGTCTGAATATTGCTTAGGTACCTATGGGGAACTTTTCCCAAATTGCTCGATTTTTCACATGAATAATCATTAGTATATGAATATTAATTTTAGGGGTGTACTTTTTTATTGTACGAAGGGAATAATGGTTATTTTGCGTCCTGAAGTAGGCCCTTCTCAAAGGGCCTCCCCTTGCCTTCTGCGCGCACCGCGCCATTGATATAACACGCGGAAATATGTGTGAAATACGGAGAACCGAATTCCAAGGGGAAAAGAAGCTATTTTTCAACTCAAAAGGTACCTAGTATGTAAAAATTCTCACAAAAATGTGAATTATCGGCATCTACACCAAGTGTAAGACCTACACCTTCATTTTAACCATGTACTTTTGCTTCCCGAGATAATACTAAGCAGCTTTAGGCTCATGAACTTGAGTTTGTGTAGATTAGCCCTGTCTCTGCGCTCAGATTAGTGCTTTTTCAAACCGTAATCCGCGTATGGAAGATGTCACTTTGAAAATTGTAATGCCCCTGAAAAACCAACAAAGAAATCAGATTATAGCGGCCAATCGAGAAAAAATGTTGATGAAAATATTTTTCGCCCCCCCCCCCCCCCTATTGGCGAAAGCTGGATCCGCCCCTGCATATGATGACGAAATGTCCTTGAAATGTCCCGGTACTAGGTAAAAAAAAATGATTAAAAAACATCAGCTTACTTCGCGCTCTCATCATTGATCCATATCCACTTCACCCCTTTCATACACAGTGTTTAACATGGTGCTTAAATTTGCCCTTTTCAGATCGAGGACTTGCTTCAATAGCTTTTCTGCCACGGTGTCGGCTCGTTCATCATGTATAGCAAATGCTTCCATCCATTTAGTGAAATACTAGTCCCCAACAATTAAGACATATTTATTGCCTTTCGTAGATTCTGGTAAAAGACTGATACCAGTTGAAACCAATTAACTATACTGGTATAAATTAGTACACCAGTTAATACCAGTTAAAACCAATAGGCCTTGCTGGTTTATCTACCAATAGATTCCAGTTTAAAACCCATTAGCCAAACTGGACCATTTGATGCCAGTTGGAACCCATAGAAACCCAATGGGTGTATATACCAGTTAATGCCACCTTAAACCCATAAACCATACTGGTATATCATTAAGCCAATTGATACCAGTTAGAACCAACATGCATTACTGGTATAACTACCAGTTGATTCCAGTTTAAACCCATAAACCAAACTGGATCAGAATGTTCCAGTTGGAACCCATAAACCTCCCATAACCAACTTGAGACCCATTAACCATACTGGAATATCAAACCAATTGATACCAGTTAGAACCAATATAGGCATTACTGGTATACCTACCAGCTGATTCCAGCTAAAACCCATAAACCAAACTGGAACAGATTATACCAGTTGGAACCCATAGACCTCCCATAACCCACTTGAAACCCATTAACCATACTGGAATATCAAACCAATTGATACCAGTTAGAACCAATAGGCATTACCGATATATATATCTACCAGCTGATTCCAGTTAAAACCCATAAACCAAACTGGAACAGATGCAGTTGGAACCCATAGACCACCCATAACCCACTTGAAACCCATTAACCATACTGGAATATCAAACCAAATGATACCAGTTTGAACCAATCGGCCTTTCCAGTTGATTCCGGTAGAAACCCGTATATACATATATAATATATATGCATTGTACTTATTTCCAACAGAGTTTATATATATAAATATATATATAAATGTGTGAAGTTATACATGTACAACAGCTTTGGCAACTCTTTTTATTCAAATATTGTAAAGAAATGTGTTACCCTTTGGAATAGGGGGAACCTTGATTTAAACTACGCCTACCTCTTTATCCATTTCTTTACAATATATATATATATATACATATACATATATATATATACACATATATATATATACATCTATAAGAACTATGTTTTTATACCTTTGTTGTTTTATTTGTCGCGTCTCTTAAACTGTAACTGACTTTTGAAATATTTTTTTATTGTTGATATTGAAGTAATCAATGAACTTTCTTATCCAAAAAGTCACTGGCTCATAATGTTTTAACCCACTTTACATTTATATTAATATTTTCTGTACAGATCATATTACTTCAACGTCCTCATGTCTTTGTTTTTAATTCCTTTTGAGATAATTCCTTGTGATTATCATTCATGACTGCGTTTCCCATAACTATTATCATTACCATCAACACAGCGCTTCTTTTCTTTAAAAAAAGCAAGTATTATTTCATACAATCCACTTTTTAATCTACACGTATTGTTATTCATTCAACATTGGTTAAATATATATTAATGTGAATATAAATATAGTCTACTCCCAAACTTTCTCCAATCCTGCTTTAATTGACATTACTTCTCCCTCTGTATACTTTTATTTTTGTATCCCCTTTCCAATATTATACATTAGTATACTTTGTTATTTTTCGTTGCTTGTTTGTTTACTGAAATTTTACTCTGTACAAATTCATGTAATTCAGCCTTTGGCTGCTAATTGAATTTTTACCACAATAAATACCATTTGTCCATCCATAATATTTATATATATATATATATATATATATATATATATATATATATATATATATATATCACAAAAGTTTTAGTAAATGCCGTGGAAATAAAATCTTAGATATTAAAAGGAGCATAGATCTCTTATATGCGTTGTTGTTATCAAACAGCTCGAGGATAAGAGGAAAAAATCCACATAATAACTGACTTAATTATTCTTTATGTTCATTTGATATTTCCACCATGAAAAGTTTCATTAAAGTATGTGGTTCGATATTACCAGGCTTAAATCGAAACATGTTATTCTCAGTGAAATTTTCTAGTTTAGATTAAGAAGTGCAGAACATATCATTTTGTATATATTATATCATACATTATTATGTACATATATATTTTTTTTTCTTTTCACATTAGACTTGTACAAGCATATCCTTTCATATTTCTTATAGACAATACAATATAAAAAAATAGTACATCACTCCTTACAAAAACGTTTCGTTCTTGAAACGAAACGTAAAAATGCTTTCTGTATCCCTGGGTCATCTTTTTTAAATACTCCATTATTTGTCCTGGCTGTGATTCATCCAATTCTACAAGGAGCATTGATCTTTCAATTATATACTTTGGACAATGTAAAAAATAATGTCTGACAGTTTCTACCTCAGGACATCTATCACAAAACCCTGTTGGATGGATCCCTAATCTTAGTAGATCTTGGTTAAGACTTGCGACTCCAAAACGGAGACGATGGAGTACAGTTTCCTGTCTCCCTAGATTACATTTATATGTGGATAACACTGATGGTTGCAATTCTTTCAGTGCTGAGTTAGTTTTATTCCATCTTTCTTGCCAAACTATCTTACAACTTTTTGAAATAAGTTGCATAATTTCTGATAATGTTATTTGATTATGAATTTCTATTTTGTTTGATAAAGCTTTTTTGCGCAGGAGTCTGCTATTTCATTTCCTTTTATTCCACAGTGACCAGGGATCAACTCTAGGTATATATCTAAACCTTTATATTTGAGTCTTGTAGTAATAGTCAGAATTTCTGTGATAATAGGATCGTCTTTCCGATTCTGTAAAGATAAAAGTGCACTTAATGAGTCACTGAAAATAACAACACCTGTATATATATCTAAATATTCTATCCATTCCAGTGCAAGAATAATCGCAATTAATTCCGCCCTATAGGAGGAGGTAAAATAAGATAACCTTTTTCCTTGGTAAAAAGAAAAATAAGGTACATAGAAAGCGGCTGAACTAATCCCCTTTTCAGGAGCTTTGGATCCATCAGTGTATATATGGAGTTGGTGTGACCATTTTGTATGTATCAATTCCAAACTCAGTTGTTGCAATTGTATTGGATGGTCCGATTTCTTAATTTGTGAACTTAATTCAGTAGATATAACTGGTGGACAAAATAACCAAGGGGGAAAGGCTGAAGAAATAATATTTTCAATACTAATTTCTTTTCCTATCTTGGATTGAAGCCTATAACCAAACGGTTTACTAACGTTCTTACCTTGAAGATAATCGAACTGCCAGCATGGTTTGATACGTGTTATTAATGGGTGATTACTATGTCTTTCTATATTTTGTCTATACTTGCTTGATAACATTTGCCTTCTTAAATCTAAAGGGGGTTCTCCCATTTCCACCTGCAGTGAAACTAGTGATGTCAATGGTAGCCCACCAGCACATATTCTGAGTGCTTGATATTGCACCGAGTCTAACAACTTTTTTGTAGTTACTGGAGCAATATCATAAGCTTGACAACCATAATCGAAAATTGATCTAATAATTGCCCTGTAAACCATAAGTAAGGACTGAGATGAACTTCCCCATTTATTTCCTGTCAGACTTCGCAATATATTTAATTTCCTTTTACTTCTTGAAACTACATTCTCTATATGGGGATGCCAAGACAATTTACTATCAAATATCATCCCTAGAAAACGGTGATTATTTTTATACGTGAGTATACTTCCTTCCAATTTAACTGTTGGAGGGATAACGTTTGTAAGCTTAGTGAAAAACACCGGAACAGTCTTCTCAATAGAAAAATTGAAACCCCAGTCTTTAAACCAGGTACATAATACATCTAGATAAGTTTGTATCCTTAATCTAATATTCTCTACATTTTTTCCAGACAACCATATTGCACAATCATCAGCATATATAGGTATTGTCACTTCAGGATCAATTGGAATATCTCTCATCATGACATTATATAAAAGGGGACTCAGAACACTCCCCTGGGGGAGTCCATTATGGATTTGGAAAGTTCTGGATTCAGTATTTGTAACTCTTACCTGAAAGGTACGTTCTGTTAGACAATTTTCTAAAAAATGTAACATATTTCCTCCTATACCACATTGAGTGAGTTTGTACAGTAACCCATCAATCCAAAGACTGTCATAAGCCTTTACGACATCCAAAAATACTGCAAGAGTGTGCTCTCTGCAATTAATAGATTTTTGAATGTCATTTTCTAATAAAACAATATTGTCAGTAGTACTACGACCTTTTCTAAAACCGCTAATGAAATTAGGCAATAAGTTATTTTTATCTATGTACCATTGTAATCTATCTTTTATCATACGCTCTATAACTTTGGCAAAACAAGATGTAAGTGATATTGGTCTGTAGGAGATAACATTTTTTTAGTCCTTACCAGATTTCAAGATTGGCACTAAAATTGAGTGTTTTAGAGGACTCGGGATATCCCCCGAATCCCATATTCTATTAATAATGTTCAACATAATTTCTTTTGTACTTTTTGGCATATTTTCATATACAATGTATGGAATGTTATCTTTTCCCGGAGCAGCAAATTTAGTAGATTTAACTGATTTCTCAAATTCATTCATCGAGAAAGGTTCATTAATAACATGTTCATTTTGGTAGAAAGAATTTTGTACTTCCTTAGTTAATGTTTTATTAAAATCTTTATTTTTCTGTCCTACGGATTGGAAATAAGTTCCAAAAATCTCTACTCTCTCTGGTTAGGACGTAATGGCTTTACCTTTCTCAATCAAAATAGGCATATTTTGTGATTTTTTTTGACAGGTACGCCATTTAAACGTTTTATACATGACCATATCTTTGTCTGTGGCATGAATCTGTCTAATCTTCTGCAAAAAGTTTGCCAATATTGCTATACGTGTATATGGTACGGTACGGTATATGCAAATTAACCGGCCGCCAAACCGCCATCAATTTGAAAAATCTTCGCCGTTAGCACTGCACAGACTTTTATCGAGTGAGATAAAGAAGGCCGTTATAATAATTTAACAACTGAAATTGAAAACACATGGATCAGGTTTGGATAAAGACTTGAAAGCTAAGACATTCGCAGTAGGCTCAACAAGTAAGTTAACAATTTTCTATGATTTTCTTTTCGTACTTCTTTAAATGGCGGGGCTGGCAGGTAGCTGGAGAGTTCGTCGTCCTGCCTCATGCAGCCGGGAACACGGCGTGGTTGTGCGGCTGCCGTAGGCGTAGACGGCTGGCTATGCCGGTCCCTAAGTCTGCATGCGCACATATTGACCTTACGATTTGTGTTAAGATTAAAAATGAATTTCTTTTTATTTCACAAAATATTTCAGTTGATAATGATCCATATATTCTTATAAGTAAGTGTGCAAAGTAAATCTATTTAAGAAATAAGAGAGATACGTGATTGTGATCGAATGTGAAAATGATTTTCTTGGAAAAAATCTCGACCAGTCATGATTTTCAATTTCAGATTTAACAAAATTATATATATTGCCTTATTGGCAGTGGCCAGTGCCCCATGTCTGCCAACCAGTCACTTTACACACGATTGAGGATTTTGATGAGAATCACATGAAATGCAGAAAATCGAAATTCATTATTTTTTCCACCATTTTAAGAGTCAGATTTTTTCATGAATACATGTAAGTTAGCTGTTTATCACTTTGTGATTGTATTTCAGGAGAGAGGGAGACCCAAAACCACCTGGAGTCATACTGAGCCTCGAGGAGGAAATGAAGTCAGTGAACATGACCCGGGGTACCGGTAGTTTCCAGAATAAGGCCCAGCTCAGAACCGCCAGGAGTGGAGATCCGAATCCTTCGTTGCTGCCCTCCATGCAAGGAGGCAGTTATGGCGCGCTGTTTGACCAATAATTCAGATAAACACTGTTTATCGCCGATAAACAGTGTTTATCGCCGAAAAACACTGTTTATCGAGCGATAAACACTGTTTATCAAGCGATAAACACTGTTTATCGAGAGAAACTATGTTTATCGACTGAAAAACACAGTTTCTCTCGATAAACAGTGTTTATCGCCGAAAAACACTGTTTATCGCCGATAAACACTGTTTATCGAGAGAAACTGTGTTTATCGCTTGATAAACACTGTTTATCGCCGATAAACACTGTTTATCGCCGATAAACACTGTTTATCGAGAGAAACTGTGTTTATCGATAGAAACTGTGTTTTTCAGTCGATAAACATAGTTTCTCTCGATAAACAGTGTTTATCGGCGATAAACAGTGTTTTTCGGCGATAAACACTGTTTATCGAGAGAAACTGTGTTTTTCAGTCGATAAACATAGTTTCTCTCGATAAACAGTGTTTATTGCTTGATAAACACTGTTTATCGGCGATAAACAGTGTTTATCTGAATTATTGGTCAAACGGCGCGCCATAGGCAGTAGGTAATTTCGATGTCAAGTTTTCTTTGGGGTCCGTCCTTGCGTATCTTCTATTATGAGAATTATGGAAAATAGATTGCCATTTCATGGTTTTAAAGATGTAAAATATGAAATTCTAGCATTTTTTAGGCCTAATTATTAAAAAACAATTTTTTTTGAGGAGCGCGATATTTTTTAAACGTATTCCTCGGGCAAAGTTCGTGCAGGCTCCACTCCACTTCACTACCGCTACACTACACTCCACCTACCCGAACTTCGGGACGGTGAACTCGATCGGATATTCCGAGTCACAAAGGTGGGATGGAAATCATGTTTATTGTAAAATTAAAGAAAAAAATATAACAAGAAAGATAAATAACTTAATATCTTACTCTACACCCGTATTTCACTCCGTGTCCATCCTCCGGTTATCCTCAAAATAGGTGATTTTTGGCCAGTATCAATTTCCTCACATGTATTACGGCCGATTTCAAAACATCGCAATCATACTCACGGCCGATTTCAAAACATTGCATGCGATCGGTCGCCCCGATCGCATGCGATGTTTTGAAATCGGCTGTGAGTAATACGTGTGAGGAAATTGATACTGGCCCAAAATCACCAATTTTGAGGATAACCGGAGAATGGACACGGAGTGAAATACAAGTATAGAGTAAGATATTAAGTTATTCATCTTTCTCGTTATATATTTTTTCTTGAATTTTTACATTAAACATGATTTCCATTCCACCTTTGTGACTCGGAATATCCGATCGAGTTCACCGTCCCGAAGTTCGGGTAGGTGGTCAGAGCGTAGTGTAGCGGTAGTGAAGTGGAGTGGATTATGTACGAACTTCGCCCGAGGTAGTAAACGTAATGACCCAAGCCAAGCCAAGTTTCACCACAGATTAATTAATAGCTACACAGCACGTAGAAAAGTCTACAACAATTTAGCATTGTATAAAATTGAGTGTGTCTAGGAAAGCAAATTCTCAGGAGCTTGATTAAGCTCCTCAAAAAAATAAGGAGAGTCATTTATTGAGCTCCATGAAATTATAAACATCAAGTACTGATCTCTGTGACATCAATTTCAGAAGTATTCCCAAGACCAAGTGACCCGGGGGGGGCACTTCCATTGACGAGTGGATACCATGCGCGACCATGGGGTCTCAAGCACCCTAAACACGTATTTTCCTTATTCTGAAAATGCACCCCTTAACAAGTATTGGCGTGTGAAACCCTACCCTTAACAAAACGATACTCTTCGCAAGTATTCCCTGAAATGAACCCCTAAACAAGTACAGCGATATTTTATGTCACGGGTCCGTCGGTCGACGGTTTTACCTAATTTACACACCACTTGGTTTAGTAGGGCCCCACCTTCTACACCTCGCGCAAACCGGACTCTAAACACGTAGTGTTGGGGCAAAAAGGACATCCTTTCCTTTATTTTAATTTTGTTTTATAGTCCCCGCAAATTTGACCCTAAACACGTAGCTTTCCTAGCAAAATAGATACTCTTTTTCCATAATTTTAGTGTTTTGTAGTGAAAAAGACATCCTTTTTACGTGTTTTTTGGTCGCGCATGGTATCCACTCGTCGATGTAAGTGCCCCCCCCCCCCCCCGGGGGGGGGGGGCCCGGGCCAAGTGAACTTCACATTTTTTAAGAAATACATGTATGATAATGTGCTGTTTATCATTTATAGTTGAATCATTGATTCAATATCCCATGTATTTTTCTTCATGTGCAAATATAATTTTACAACACTCTGTAGTAACCCTTGCCCGCCTTAGGTATAGACATGTATTGTTATTCACTGTATAGACATGTATTTGTTATTCACTGTTGTTCACTGTACTGAATATTTTTCTCTCCATTGTTGTTTTAAAAAAAATATTCAGATACATCGCATCTACCAGCAAAGAACGTGTCCCAGTACAGGAAAATAATGTACCTGTCACACGTGAACTCTTCAGAGGCAGTGAGGACAACAAGATCTGCAAGCAAGTGATCCTTTTTGTAAGAAAATGTCCAAATTGTACATTTTATAATCATATTTTGTTAAGCCTTTGTACACATGTAGAGTATCAAGGCTTACAAAATGGAAAAATTTAATGTTTGCCCCAAAATCATTGTGGGAAAGATGGATTTCCTAGGGACATCCATCTTTGTTTACACAGTTGTATGGCCAACAATAAAGGAGGCTTGTCTAGGCTCCGTGATGAAAATACAATGTAAAAATTATAAAATTATCTTCATGGAGTCCTCTAGGCTAGCCAGTGAAATGGGCCCATGCCCATTAATTTTAATTCATGCTTTTGCATAACCAAATGGGGTGGAATGGGAACTGGAAGTATATTTCAGATTGACCTCAGAAATGAAACATGCACAATTACTAGTAGTCTGAACTACAATAACATTTCCTGATTTTTTTCTTAAATCTGGAGGCTGAGGTAAATTTTTTTGTCTTTGAAATTGAATTGGTTCTCGGACAATTTATTTTACCTCTGACTTACCAGTATGTGTGGGGGTACCGTAGGCATAGAATTAAAGGGATGCTCCAGGCTGGAAATATTTATATCTCAATAAATAGAGTAAAATTCACAGAGCAAAATGCTGAAAATTTGATCAAAATCGGATAACAAATAAAGTTATTGAATTTTAAAGATTTGCATTATTCCGGTGAAACAGTTCTAGGCATGTCTTTATGAATATTCATTAGGTGGGCTGATGATGTCATATCCCCGCTTGTCCTTTTGTATTTTATTATATGAGATTAGGTTTATTAAAAAATTTTCAACCAAGAACTAAGACAATTGGATTGACAACTGATTAGGTGCATTAGTTAGTTATTGACGCAACTTATTTCATTACAATGGAGACGTATCATTTACACATGTATGGAAAAAAAAATTCATGATTTCATCTAATAACATGAGAAAAACGAAAGTGGAGATGTGGCATCATCAGCCCACCTAATGGATATTCATGACGAAGTGCATACAACTGTTTTCACAAAATATTGATAAACTTTGAAATTCAATAACTTCGTTATTTATTATCCGATTGTGATGAAATTTTCAGTATTTTGCTCTGTGAATTTTACTCTATTTATTTAGATGTAAATATTTTCGGCCCGGACCATCCCTTTAACTCTCGGGTAGAATTTTGTATTTCAATTCTTTTTATAGCTTTTTCTTACGTATCTAAACATGTTCTGGGAACTGTTTCTTGAAAGTTGTCATCATTAACAAGTTGTCTTTTTCCGACAGTTACCATAGTAACAGTCAGAGGCCAGTGCTTCTCAGCCATCAAAAGCAATGATTTCTTCACTAAAATAGTCAGCACTGAAAATTTAGTCAGTTCTGACAACTTTAATGAAATACCCATCACATGTTAGCAGATAATGTGCAACATAGACTCCTAGATACATATATGCAAACATACTTAGTCTAAGTCTTTATTATTAAAATAAATATATAGGTATAAGGTCAGGGCAATTTTATAATTCTCTACGATGTCAATTTTAGAAGTATTCTCAAGACCATGTGAACTTACTCCACTTGTAATTAAAAATGATGATGTGCTGCCTATCATTTATAATTGAATCATTGAAATATGGAACTTGGAAGAAGTTTTACCATCCCATGTATTTTCTTTATGTGCAAATATAATTTTACACCACTGAAATTTAGTATTATTCACTGTACTTCCATTGTTTTTTTTTTCTTTCTTATCTTAGATACATAGCATCTACCAGCAAAGATCAAGTGCCACTACAGGAAAGGAAGGTACCTGTCTCACGTTGACTCTTCAGAGCCAGTGAGGGCCCCAAGATCTCAATAAATAATAAATCAAAACAGACTCCTTTATCATTTATATGAAAATAGTACATATTATTTATTGAAGGTAAATAATAGATGCATTATATTCAAATGTTGTCCCCAAGCTAGCTTGTAAAAATTGGATTGACGACATATTTACTGTGTAAGTTAATAATCGTAGTTGACACATGATACAAGAATAATACACAACATGTACAATAGTTAGTAACAATTTTGTTCATTAAATTCCTAGTTTTAATACCATACAGATATGTTTTTTGTGACTTTTGTCATTCTCTGATGTTATTTTTGTACACATTTCAAGAGACTGGGGGATTGAATTACTAGAGCAAGTTTACAGTCCAATCCTGTTATATTGTGCATGTGGAAATTAACAAGGTTTCAACACAATTCGACAAATTTTCCTTGATTCATTTCATCAGTCCAATGTGCAAGGATAATTATTTCACTTGTCCATGCACATTGTTACAACAGGAGTGGACATTCAATGTAAAGATAAATAATTCAAATAACAGGAGGGGGGTGTTGGTACCAATATTCTAATGTGTGTGTGCAAGGAAAACGAAAGAATGATTATACGAGAAGAGTTATACAAAAAGAGTGGAAGATCAGGAATGTACTTGTCCATGTGAATATGATTCATTTTTGTTTATGCTATACATTGCAGGGTGTTTCTAACTGGTACCACTTGACAATTTGTGTTTCCAACTGGTCCTTACTGGTGTTTCCAACTTGTCCTAACTGGCACCAGTTGACAAATGGTGTTTCCAACTGGTTCTAACTGGCACCAGTTGACAACTCATGTTTCCAACTGGTCCTAACTGGTACCAGTTGACAATTGGTATTCCTACTGGTACCAGTTGCCAACTGGTACCAGTTAGGACCAGTTGCCAACTGGTACCAGTTGCCAACTGGTACCAGTTGCCAACTGGTACCAGTTGCTAACTGGTACCAGTTAGGACCAGTTGCCAACTGGTATTTCAAACTGGTACCAGTTACAATTTGACAACTGGAATCAACTGGATTCCAGTATTGGAATCAACTGGATTCCAGTTGATTCCAGTATTCCAATTTCCATATTGAATCCAGTTCGCTTACTGGAATCAACTGGTACCAGTACCAGTTGGATGAACTGGTCCTTAACTGTTTTTTTTTGACCTGGGCTTGACTCCCACCTGCGGAAGAGCACTTCATTTTATATTTTCAGACTCCAATATACATTGAAAGTTAAAACTAAAAGTCTAACCTTGAACATTTATCGTTGCTCAACTGCCTAAGTGCCAGAACAATAACAAACCAAGCCCATTATCATTCAGGTCCATTTCTAGCTAGGTCGAGTCGCGTCAAGATAATCCTGCCAGTGCAGTGCGGCCAGCTGTACGCGCACTGTTATTTGACCCCGGCCCGGGGAAGTTTCGGCGCGGCCAGGCAGAAGATCAAGGTCTTGACTCTGGTGTTGGCTGGTATACATTTGTTATGGGCAGCAAAATTTAGCAGAAGAACGATAATACAATGTCACCAGACTATGTATTTTTATTGATGTGCAAGCTACAAGAATTATGATTACATCTTGTCTTACTTTTTATTACAAAATACATTAAGATTCAGAAAATAATATTTAACATTCATTCTTGGAGTTTTCATCATCCATAAAAAATAGTAAAATTGAACAAACGAAAAAAATATATATATATTGCCCTCTACGTTCGTCGGTGAAAAGGAAGGTGCAATACGCTGTGCTGGCTAAATTCGCAATGCAATTATGTGCGCTTGTGGGGTTTTTTTTTTCGCTTTCAATATTTTTGCTCCCTTTTCATAGATTACTGCAGGGAAAAACTATTGTTTTTTCGTATTTTCGCTAGATTCCAAGGCGTTGTACAACACAAATAGCGAATATTCTTATTCGTGCACTAGTGCGAGATTTCGCATTCGGTGAATGAAAGAGACGTTCTATTTAATTTGTGCCTGCTGTTAGAATCCGTTCCATGATGATTCAGCGTAGATCTGAGTCTATCAAGATCTAGAGACTAGACTAGATCTAAGATGAATTTAATTAGATCTAGGACTAGTTCTGTATACGGACTAGACCTATTACACCAAGGCTACTAAGCAAATTGGTATAACCTAAATTAACGTAAAGTTCTGAATTAACCAGTTCGAAGTTAACCATGACATTAGTCGGCATTAAATTAGACAGGTCCAGATTTGAGACAAAGTTAATGCGCTAGCATAAACTAGCCATAGCCTAGCATTTTGTCTTGTCATTAATGACAATTTGATAAGTGTTTAAGAATAAGATTTAGGTATAGATCTAAGCCTATAAGGCCTACGTAACTAATGTTTTTAAGGGTACCGGTAATTTGAGGGTGCTGATTCATTCGTGGCAACGTGAATGCTATACCACTGATGGGTTTAACTGCAGAACCTTTCAGACTGGCTGCCAGATATTCCATTGCCTCAGATTCTCCCCAGCGATTTACCACAATGCACGCCTGAAAATGGTTCAGGTAGTCTTCAACCGGAGTGCGGCCGTCGAACTGGTCTGGTACAATATTTGGATCATTTGATCGAACTTCGGGATAAACCGTATGATTTAACAGTATATTTCCTGATTCAGCTCTCATCTCAGGTGCTCGTCTATGTTGTGTACCTCAAGGCCAGTCCTGAAAAATTCCTGTTTCGGTTCGGTAGGTTGCGGTATTTGTGCTGCTCTGAAGTTGTCATTTAGTAAAGATCGGAAATGAACTCTCGGCCAATGACTACCGCACGCCTAACCGGTCCCCCATGATGGCGTCATCCCCATACTGGTCCGTATCTCCGCCATACTGCTCTCCAACTTCTCCATCACCACAGCCGGCGATACCGCACGCCCTCTTTGTCCTCGAACATCCATTTCTGCTGAACTTCTACAACAATCCCACTTCAGACACCACGTGCAACCGAACTGACTTTCTTTCCGGAGTCCTGACGAACTACTTCGCTTCGGCTGCAATATACAACCAGTTGGTGTAAAGTCCGTCTTTTTCAATTCTGATTCTTTGGCCCTTCTCAGTAAATTAGATTACATCTCATAGGTTTTAACATCTTCGTTATTCCGTACCTCCATTATCTCAGTCATTCCAGCATTCAGTATCTCCCTAATCTTAGTATTTAGGTATCTCAGTAATTTCAGTACATTAAGTATTCTCACTCATCTCGGTATTTTCAGTATTCTCAGTAATCTCATTATTTTCATTATCTCGGTAAATTCGGTATTTTCCGTATCTAAGTAAAGTCAGTATTCTCACTCCTTCTCGTCAGTATTTCCAACACTTTCGTACTTCTGCTTTTCCGACCATGCATTCTTGCAGCTCCGTACAACGAAATAAACGACAAGCATAAAAGCAAAGTATTAATTTCTTATAACTTTACTGAGGAAATCATGCTCATCCTGTCGCAGCAGGTTCCAATAAGAATTGGACAGTATTTCGTGCAGAAACCTCTTACAGCCAAGCATATTGCATGGCTCACAATCGAGCATAAAGCCCGATTGGGTGTGTGTGTGTGTGTGTATTTGAGTTTTGTCAGACGTGTATCAATCAGATATGATTATTTACGTCTGGGACCGACCTTTAACGTCACCATCCGAAAGCTGTGACCAGGGCTCGAACTTCGAACCTCTGCATCAATTTGTAACTTCCCCACAGCTTGGATTACAGGCGCACGCCACAGCGCCCAGTTGTGCTCAACGATTCGGGTCTCAATTTAATATTGTTTTAAAAACAGTTAAAGTCATTAAAAAAACATTTTAAGTAACGACATTGGTAACTGTCACTTCTTTTTATACCCTAACAGTGAAGAACAAGTACGGGTAATTTATAACATTATCATACAGTTGTAAACATCGTTATTTCTCAGCAAATAGTGCTTAAATACATTTTAAAGAAAATTCCTACATAATCGATTACAAACGATTACTGAATTTCGCTATACATCGATATACAATGGATTAAAAATTATTATACGCTCTTCAGCGCTCAAAAACCATGCTGATCATTAAATAAACCTTTCATTTTGTTACAATATATACATACATATGACTATATAAACACATATATATGGCTATCATAAAGTCTAATAATAGTACATCATAATAGTACTACCATATATTGATTATTGCTGCATCCCATGGTCCAATTTGAGCTCTTCGGCATTCGGGATACCTTGCATAAACTACACAAACAAATGACAAGAGTAGTTCTACAGAACGATATATTCACCTCAAGTACTAATTTTTTTCTAAGCTTAAGTGGGTGGATATGGAAAATTAAACGATGGCTATTTCAGAGAGCCAAAGTAATGTTTGACATCTTGAATGGTAATTTCTCACCCTATCTCCGTGATAACTATGTTTACTCAGTCTGCAAAGACACATCGGTATAGCACAAGAATATCTCGTAATTTTGGACTACAAGTTCCTAAAGTAAGAACTGAACATGGCAGAAGGGCCTTCTCTTTTGAAGGTGCCTTAGTCTGGAACAACCTACCAGCTGAAGTTCGGAACTCCCAAACCAAACAATCCTTCTGCTCTAGGTACATTAAGTTAATGTAAACACAAATAATAAGAAGAACACACTTAGTACTAGCATCAATTGTGGGTCGATACTTCTGTGCTCAATAAATGCCCTCTACTATCGATATTATTTTTTTTTTATTCCCCCTTTCTACCACGTAAATGTCTCTTATATCTAGTATTTGATCTCTGTCTTAACGTCAATAAAATTTTATCTGTCTCTCTCTCTCTCTCAACCTCTCTAAATATACTGTATATATTTTTACCGACTATGCTAGAAATGATAAAATTGATGACGACGTATTTTATGTTTTGACACTCTGTTGATAACTACTTTCCGAAATAGGATTACTTTACACTCCATTTAACCCTATCTAGGCCGGGGTATTATGGTAGTTATTATGGCCGGGGGGTGGGGGGGACACAAATAATAAGAAGAACACACTTAGTACTAGCATCAATTGTGGGTCGATACTCTGTGCTCAATAAATGCCCTCTACTATCGATATTTTTTTTTCATATTTAATTCCCCCTTTCTACCATTTGATCTCTGTCTTAAAGTCAATAAAATTGTATCTGTCTCTCTCTCTCTCTCTCTCTCTCTCCCTCTCTAAATATACTGTATATATTTTTACCGACTATGCTAGAAATGATAAAATTGATGACGACGTATTTTATGTTTTGACACTCTGTTTCCGAAATAGGATTAGTTTACACTCCATTTAACCCTATCTATTTCACATAATCATTTCATGGCTAAGCATAAAAAAAGTCATGACTGATCAAAATTTACAACGAGATGCAGAACAAAGACTACGCTTTTCTCCCGGGGGAGGAGGGGGGGCAGTCAAATATATTTCTGTACACACGCGTGACCAAAAAAAAAACGCGTTTAAAGGGGTGGTTTTTTTTTCACTTTTGGACGCGGTCCGCGCGTGGACTCGTTAAGGGTATCAAAAACACCGATTTTCAAGAAACAGGGTGGTTTTGAAAGACTGGTCAATGGTCAATCACGGGGTCAAACGTATTTAGGGTATGTTTTTTTCTCCCAAAGCTTTTTTTTTTAAAGACTAGCCAAACGTGTTTAAGGTATGTTTTTCCCCCAAACTTTTTCCCTGGGGTCATATTTTGGCGACAATTTGTTTAGGGGCCAAATTGTGTTAATAAAGCCTGCGAAAACCTTATTTAGGGGGTTATTTTGCACACAGAGAAAAACTCGTTTAGGGGTTGTTTGGAAATTCCTTGGTCACACGTGTGTACAGCAATATATTTGACTGCCCCCCCCCCCCCGGGGCTTTTCTTTATATATGATATACAACTCATGGGATTAATGACAACCAAGTTGGGAGTTTGACATTTCTAACATAGTTCACCTTCTCCTTTTTCAGTGCTGTTAATTTAGAATGTACAACAGGGGGGTGTGTGAGGGTGTGCGTTGCGTATTTACGTATTTTGCCTCCTACCTCAAATGATAACAAAATAGAGGTGAACTCGTGAGCGTTTTTCGCCAAAAAAGCATTTATTGAACTCGAATTTTCGACGGTCCTGTCACCGTCGGGAGTTTATGTGAGAAAATTTAACAAATGTACAACATCTCTAGCAATATTTGTTGTGCAATAAAGTTCCAGTTATTCCCATTTATTCCCAATAATTCTACAATTCATGTGGTGAGTCAGTAAAAATGACACCTAAAAAATCACCAATTTAAGTGTGTCATGAAGACATAATCATTTGATATGGGAAGGATAATATGGAATCATGATATAAAAAGGTAAACAAATTAATAAGTCTCATACACACTAGAAATCGATTTCATTTTTCATCATAGCTTAATTTTCAAATCGTTGCATTCAAATATATTTTCAGGATGGAATATCCAGTTTTAATGTTATTTTGATCTCTAAGTCCCATTTTCTGTTATATTGAATTTTCTGTTTAAAAAATTTACGGTATTTTTATTATTATTACAATTATTGCTCCAGACAACGTCACGGCATTGACCGATACAAGAGCGATTTAGTCGGCTTTATTATATGACAATAAATACAATCATTTTGAGGAGGTTTCTTTGTAAAAAAAAAAATGCAGGAAAAAACATACAGAATGTTAAGCAATGTGACGAAAATAAAACACGGATATACAATAAAAATATTGTCCCAGTATACAAAGGTCTTTCCAGATCTCAGGAAGTGAGCCTGAAATGTATAATCCAATCAGTTCGAAACTTATTGGTGTTTCTATTATTGATTTTTTTTTAAATATGAATAGTATTCGTCTTTTGGCGACCCTTTTCAACTTTCTTCTCTGTACTGTCAGATCAACTTGAAAATTTCACGCCCATTTATTCATATTTCCTTCATGGCATAAGGCAACCGCTTTTTGAAGCTGTTTCGTCTCTGATTTTCTCCACTGCCTGTGCGACTTTGAAGATAGTGATCTCATCATAGTGTCTACCAACCAACATGAGTCCGACTGGTAAGTTTCTTAGATACCCTGCGTTAACGCTAAGGGCAGGATGACCAGTTAAGTTAAATGGATGTGTGTTAATATTCACCTCAGAAGCTCGTCTGTGATATTCTACAAAGAAGAAATGTAGGTTGATACTGTTATTAATTTCTTTATATTTTATCCATGTAGGGAAAATATGATTGAAGATCACTTCAGCCTACTGATGATGATTATTTTACATGGAGACTTCTCCACCCATGGAAATATTAAAACCGATATCTCGATGCTGCACCTAAAACATAAGTATGAACTCAGCGAGGATAACCCGCTAAATGTGGTCGATTTATGTCTACCTCTTCACACTTTTGAATAGAACCGGGGAGCGTTTAATGAAAGGACTTGTCGGACGTTTTATCCGATCCATTTTATCCAACAGTTTCCATAGGAACATAGCTCCTTAGCTAGAAAGTCAAAATCATGGAAAGTTGTCAGATCTGACAACTTGTCGGACACGCTCCCCAGATCTGCATTATAGATATACACACCTACACCCACCATGCAGTAACTTTCATATTGTAGTCCATGATATAAGGGGTTCTCACAATAGGTCTTGCGACCGTTCGCGATCATTTGGTCACAATATAATGTATGTTGCACACAATCGCAACGGTTATAAGCAATCGCACCAATTGTGGAAGGAGCTTTAATGAGCACCGAAGGCGATAATAATGCTTATGATTTCCTGCTAAAACATATGTTCTTTGATTTTTATTTATAATCATTCGCAATTTTATATATCATCAAACTACAAGAAAGTGTACCTATATGAATAAAGATTATTAAATTCCTAACAATGGCGCATAGTTACCTGGAAGAGAATCATCTTTAGTTAAGAGTTTTGTCGGAGTAAACGGTATGGTTGGCATGGCAATGATGTTAACCTCTTCAAGAGATCTATCATAGGCCTTACGAAGCGTGATGGTTAGATTGCGCCCCTTAGCATACACTCGCCCATCATAATTTCTTTTCAAATATTCAGCTTTCATCAAGGCGAGCTGTAAAAGAATGTAACAAATGTTAATCTACCAGCTTGATTACCGGGCCTTTAACGTATCAACGACTGCGGATAAAATAAATTTATGACAGAACTTTGATGTTACACCGTAGATGAAACAAGACATTTGTGAGAAGGAAAAAAATAGGAAACAAAGAAAAAACGAGTTTTAAAATTTTTGGACAAGGAATACAACAGTTTTTTACGTTAAGAAATTTTGACCCTGAGCCTATGCAAAACTTAAGTCAGCAATCTGTTGACTCAATTGTGGCAAGTGGTAGCGACAACTCTTTCTTTCGTCAAGCTCGTCATCTATCCAATTATCAGAAATGTGTGTTTTTTCCGAAACATAACTTCGCTTGGGGCATCAATCAAAATATTGAAATATCTATAGGATATTGTTGTAGGTCATGATTAAATATATACATAAGCACAAAATATAAGATAATTATATATAGGGGTAATTGTCGAGAATGAATTAGGTATGAAATCCCATGTTAACAATATTTGTAGGGCTGCTGCAATTGGGTTACACAAAATTGGGAAAATTAGAAAATATCTTGATAGGAAAACAACAGAAAAGTTAGTACATGCCTTCATATAAGTCACTTAGATAATAATAATAGTTTACTATTCGGAATACAGGAATCGCTTCTTGATAAATTGCAACACATCCAAAATTCTGCTGCAAGACTTATAACTCGAAAAGGAAAATTTGAACACATCACCCCTATCTTATCTGACCTTCACTGGCTACCCATTCGATCAAGGATCAAATATAAACTTCTCATATTAACATTAAAATGTATTCATGGTATTGCCCCTGCTTATCTTCAAGAACTTGTCCAGATTCATAAACCCAAGCGTAATCTCCGTTCTGGCTCACAAAATCTTCTCTCTGAAATTACTGTCAAGACCAAATCATATGGGGATCGGGCTTTCCAGAAAGCTGCACCAGCACTATGAAATTCTCTACCACCGACAATAAGAAATATTACCCAGCTTGAGAAATTCAAAGTTCAATTAAAAACCCACCTCTTAGTCGATTTGTCATTTTCCGAACCTAGAAATGTTCTTTCCGATTAAGTTTTTTTCTTGATTCGTGTTCCTATGGGATCCTAGAACAAATTCAGCTTGGTTGCCCAAAGTTGCCGTTTGGGCAATTTTGCTAATTTGCATAAATCCAAAATGGCCGCCAGATGCCATCTTAAAAACTTAACTTTTGAACCCCTTGCCCTAAAATGATGATTAATGACTCTTTTTAGGGGTTTAGGAGTGTGTAGAATCCATTTCTATAATCATTGTTGCAATATAACGTCATCTTCAGGTCAAATCCAAGATGGCCGCCAGATGCCGTCTTGAAAAATTGACTTTTGATCCCCTTGCCCCAGAATGACGAGTAATACCTCTGTTTAGGGGTTTTGGGGTGTGTAGAATCTCTTTCTGCTATCTATTTTGCAATATACGGTCATCTTCAGGTCAAATCCAAGATGGCCGCCAGATGACGCCATCTTGAAATATTAACTTTTGAACCCTTTGCCCCAGAATCATGAATAATAACTTTATTCGTGAGTCATTTGGTATGTTGATTAAATTTCTGATGTAATTTTGCTATAAAGGATAATCTTCAGATCAAATCCAAGCTGGCCGCAAAGCGCCATCTTGAAAAATTACTTTTCGAGGCTTACAGTGTAAGAGCTTATGTAAGGGGATTTCAGTAAGAATACTAATTTCTTTTATTACTTCTCAATTTTTTGTTCAAGGGGAAGTCAGATCTGAGATGTCAGGCGTTCGACATTTACTGCTCACCTAAAAGAGATCCTCTTTAGGTTTCGGCTATGATCAATTTTGTATTTGTATTTCTTTAAATGTCCATCCGTACTTTTGTACTGAAGAGGGTTTAAAGTTTTATTTGAATTTGAAAGTGTTTTTCCATATTTTTTATAAATCAAAGTGTCCAATGATAGGTAGGCATCAGTACGTCTCAAAAGACGATGGTGTAGCGCGCTAGGTATTACATCTTCGAGAGTGGCTGTAGAGCTCCGCTCTAGAGTGGCAGTCTCTAAAGCAAATTGTGTACAGATGGAGGAGGATGGCGCTGAGACAGGTTCAGATAGAGATGCTGCCCTAGCCTTCCTCCTTGGTCTTTGGCCTGCCAATGTAGCATTCCGATTATTTTCTGACGTCTTGACCCCTGTACTTAGTAGCTCTCCATAGATGGCGACTATCATCTACATCTTCACAAGTGTTAGTGTTTATGCCGGCAAGTTTTATGTCACGTTTGCAGGTGTGTTTATAACGGAGGTGATCTATCTGGGGACTAATCACACAGCTCACCTTAAATTGGCGAATCCCTTCTAGGATTTGCCAAAGTTTCATCCGGCGAACATGAATCACCTAAGGAGCAAAAATAAGCTGGGGATGCCAGCATGCACGTACGCTGAAGGGCTTATTATAATCACTCGGGTCGCGTTCGCGTTCGAAATCACTCGGGTTTTGGATTTTTGGCGATTTTTTTTATTTTGATGCGATTTTTTTTCTAACGGTGTCTTCAATGGGACAAACACGCTGGGCAAATAAAATGAAATTGAAATTCTAGTTTCGTTTTAAGCCAGCAAATGCCTTAAATAAAATGCATCATCTTAAAGGCGCAAGTGCAATTATAATGTAATAGAAGTCGCAGGCACGCGCGATGATTCGGAACATGTTATTAAAATGCTGTGGGGAGGTAACGTTTTCAAATCAATTTATTACTATCTTCAGAAATTAACTTTTGATAACCAAGAACAAATATAAAAGAAGCGGGTCCGCTATCACCACGAGGTTGAAGAGAAGTGTCTATCATCATAAAGGAGGTAAGAGAGTAGTGCAGTGATGTCCGTCGGTAATACGACCTTTAAAAGTTCACGGCGGCGTCCGCTATCACCACGAGGTTGAAGAGAAGATATCTATCCTCGTAAACATCGTCAGAGATAATACTGCGTCTTTCTCCCTGATTAATGCGACCTCTAAATAGCTAGCACCTCAAAAAAATCTTGAAATATGTTCTGAACGTTCACGCACTGTAACTAGATCTACGCCGATATTTTATATCCGATTTTTCCTTCAAGGGGCATGATCGAAGATTGGCAGGTGATCGCGCCGATTGTGGTAAAATCGGGTAAAATCGGGAGCCGATTTTAAAATCGGTAGCCGATTTTAAAATCGGTTAATTAGAACAAATACAATTACGATTTTAAAATTAATTTAAAATCGATTTCCAAAATCAATTTTAAAATCGATCTAAGATCAATTTTAGTATTAGTTTTTAAAAGCCCATTCACATTTTTACTGATGCTGACGAAAAGTTAGTTTGGTTGTCAGAGCATTATTTGTCCTGCGTCTAAATAACTATGTCCGATCGAAGGACCGTTTTAATTTCGGAAAGGTAGGAGAGACAGAGAGAGAGACTGATCCCCGTTCAGCTCAACGTATACGTTTGGCACGCGAGCACAAAGAAGATCAATTAAGCACATCACCTAATGCAATGTTTCGAGAATTTAGGTAGGGAAGTTTTTAGGTCTCCAGTTACTTAAAACATGATATGGCCATTTTATCTATAAAATAAGACAAATTTTATGAGAAATGGACAATAGTTAAGAGCAGAATTTTAAAACGCCTATCGGAAAGATCGTCCTCAAAGCTCATTACGTATTAGACAGCTGGCAGCCGTCTGTTTCGAGTTTTTTAACATTTTTATTTCTCCTCGTACACAGACGGCTCGCTATGGTGCAACCATCATTACGGGGTTAACAATGCAAAATCCCCCAGACGGCGCTCATCGATTTTTGTCTTTATTTCATAAAAATATATGGAAAGAACTGTATCAAATAAATATTATTATTCCGTTTTGTCCTAAAATGCACCAAAAAAAGAGAAAATAAACTTAAAAGGGGAAAAACAGTAACTAATTGCTTCGGCTGTCGCGCAACTTCACTTCCCCGTTTTATTGGAACTTAATGCATAAACATATGGCCATTGAGTCCCTGTACAGATCGAGCAAGAACTTCGGTCTCTATATTGGTGAGTGGAGCTAATGGAGTTCAGCGGAACAACGAACATTACAGACTGGAGACCGAAGCTTTTGGTCTAATTACGTATATATGCATTAAACCACGGATGGCTGGCTATGCATACCGCTGAATAAAATACTTTCGGACGAGCTGCAGACTGACTGGCACTGTAACGTGGGATCTAACTCGGCTGGACTCACGTTACCTTGCTCCATGCTACCGATGCACGCCGTGTCCGACCGTGGCCGGGTCCCGCCTTGGGGCCATTGCATGCAGGCATACATGTCCGTACATGGGAATGACGATAATATCGATGTGGCAGATATGGCAAGTTCCGACTCGGAGTCCTCGTATAAAAACAGTATAAGTCTGGATGTATTCTAGGATAGTTGAGCCACATGGCTAATTTGCTTGTTTGTTATGTTAAGCAGTAGGCGAGTGCCTTTTATTTAAGGCACTTGCCGGCTTAAAACGAAACTAGAATTTGAATTTCATTTTATTTTCCCAGCGTGTTTGTCCCATTGAAGACACCGTTAGAAAAAAAAATCGCATCGAAATAAAAAAAAAAATCGCCAAAAATCCAAAACCCGAGTGATTTCGAACGCGAACGCGACCCGAGTGATTATAACAAGCCCGCTGAAGGGCCTTATATTTTCACTCTGTCCTGCCATTTAATGTGTAGTATACGTCCGAGGCATCTGACATGGAAGGTGTTTAGTCGCTTTTCTTGATCGGCGTACGTTTTCCATGACTTATTTCCGTTCAGGGGCTTGGCCATGGCTGTGACAGAGTTTCCTATCCTGGTGCTTATCTCCTTGTCCAGTGAAAGGGAATTAGAGACAGATAGTCAATGCAAGGTAGGTGAGGAGTCCACCACAACCAAACGAGTGCGTGCTGTTGATATAGATATCTGGAGGACAGTCAGTGTCTTGAGCCGATCAGGTTTTCTGTCTTACAGGGTCATCCAAACTCCTTACAACATGTACATGCAAAAAAACAGGCGGCTGTATGACTAGGTCTTGTAGGCCTACTCCAGCTTCTTTATGAAAGGCAGGGGCGACATCTCACGAATGAGAACCATCCTGACCATTGTTTTGGCACGTAGCCGGTCGATGTTGAAGACTTTCCCATCTGCTCTGGTACGGATATGTAGATGCATTATGTGCATTCGCCAAGTGCATACTGGGGAAGCATGGAGAAGAAGATCCTGAGTGTCAGGGCCAGGCCCAGCCTAATTGCTTCACACCACTGCTCACAGGAACTGAGGGAAGGTACCAGATGTTCCAGCATAGCAAACTGTTCACATAGAATGATATGACCATGGGTCAGTCTTGGGGAGCCTATCTTCTACAGGAGGCTAAAAAGTGCACTCGTGCTGACCAAGTCAAAGGCTTTTTTCAGGACGAAAAGTCCAATGATAATTATAAAGGAAGGTAATAAGTTAACAAATTCTTGAAAAATACGGAGAACTCACTTTTGAGTTAAAAAGTAATACTTTGAAGTCCTTTCACTAGAAAAATATGGCTGGACATAGAAAAAAATTATGAGCACTCCCGAAATAGGTCATAGCCCAAACCTTAATTTTTTTAATTCCAAGGTGAGCGGTTAATGACGAAATATATCAACTGACCATCTGAGACCTTACTTGACCACTAAAAATTGAGAAATTAAAAGAAATGAATCATTCTTACTGAAATACCCTTACATGAGCTCCTACACATAATAGTAAATCTCTTCAGGACAGCGTGTACGATTTTTGGAAGAGTACTTCTTCAAGGTTCAAGGTTCAATAGTCTCGGGGGTAGTTTTTTTCTAATATGGCGTTTACTGGCCATCTTTTTTTCTTTATCTGAATGATCCTATATTGCAAAATTATCAACAGAAATGGAATCAACATATCAAATAACTCACGAAAAGAGGTATTATTCATGATTCTTGGACAAAGGGTTCAGAAGTAAATTTTTCAAAATGGTATCATCGTGGTATCATCTGGCGGCCATCTTGGAGTTGACCTAAAGATGACATTATATTGCAAAATAGATAGCAGAAAGAGATTCTACACACCATAAAACCCCTAAACAGAGGTATTACTCGTCATTCTGGGGCAAGGGGATCAAAAGTCAATTTTTCAAGATGGCATCTGGCAGTCATTTGGATTTGACCTGAAGATGACGTTATATTGCAAAAATGATTATAGAAATGGATTCTACACACTCCTAAACCCCTAAAAAGAGTCATTACTCATCATTTTAGGGCAAGGGGTTCAAAAGTTAAGTTTTTAAGATGGCATCTGGCGGCCATTTTGGATTTATGCAAATTAGCAAAATTGCCCAAACGGCAACTTTGGGCAACCAAGCTGAATTTGTTCTAGGATCCCATAGGAACACGAATCAAGAAAAAAACTTAATCGGAAAGAACATTTCTAGGTTGGTGTATTGAGCCTATGGCACTGTCAAATCGACTATCTTTCAGAATGTTTGATTTAGTCACTCGCGCATAGAGACCTGTACATGTAGGTGTTATGCGTATTTAAGAAATGTACTATTATTATTATTTATTATTACCTGTTCGATAAATTCAAAGATTCAGTGTGGTAATTTCATATTTATAAGATCATAAGAGAACGTCCACAAGGATGGACGAGAGGTTGCCTCTAAAGAAATAGGTTGGTACATTTTTTTTACCTTCGCTAACAGATGAAAGTTTTCTGTATATACACAAACGAAATATTACTTTGGGTTTTGAAAGTCAAAAGGAAATTGAATTATTGAGACCAGATTACAATATTTTATAATTGTTATCGTACATAATTCTGAGAAAGTATTACCTTAGTTTGATCCGATATGTCATTTGGGTGAGATTTAATCATTTTGGCACACTCGTTGATGAACCCAGATGGATAGAAACCAGTATGCCCACTTCCAACACCTTTTAGATTTAATAAAGTATTAGCGGAAAAAAATACTTTAATCACTTTAAGTGATTATACATGTAGTGTAATAATAGTTTAATGATATAATAATGTAACAATATAATGACTGAAATAATGGCATTTATGGTGTGCATGATGTTGATGTGCAGTATAATCTATGTAAATAATGAATTATACTTTGTAATGCCAACAGAATGAATTTCCATTGAGGACAATAAATTAATGAATCTGAATCTGAATCTAATATGTTCCTTAATGCAGTGGTTATAATTTGCCTACAATGTTCACTACAATGTATAATTTATATTTTCAACAATTTATTCCAATGTATTGTGTAAGAAGTAATTGTAATCCATCTATATGATTTCATAATTGTACTTTAAGTATCATTTTGTTACTGTAAATTGTACAAATGTTTTTAATTCAGACTTTGGCTGTGAGGCATGTTTTAATACACCATTTTTTAGTTGAATTGAATTGAAAATTATCTAAAGAACACTGGATAACCCATTTAGATAAATATGCCCCAAAGAATGCCGTAGTAGAATAGGTAATTCAAATATACCGAGCTACGACACGCCATCCCCCCCCCCCCCCCCAAAAAAAAAAAAAAAAAAAAAAAAAAACGAGAGAGAGAGAGAGATAATATTTCGGTACATTTCGGTACCTAATAAATCAAATGTGGAACTGCTGTAAGAAGACGATCAACTAATATTGAATATCTTCAATTATCACAAAGGCATCACAGTAGTACTGAATTTGGTAAAATGATTATAACATGAATTCATTACGGAGAAGAACTGGTTGTTATTCTCAATCAGTGTACTTTTCATGATTACATTGAATAGCTGGTTTTGTTTATCAACGCGTGTCGCCCCCTGTCAGTATTACAAGTAAGTATGGTGTGTAGTGTGAGAGGGAAGGTGTGTGTGCGTTTGTATTTGTTTGTTTGTATGGAGGTGCCGTGGCCGAGTGGTCTAAGGCGCCTGGCTATACATTAAAAAGTCCGGGGTTCGATCCCCGGCCGCGGCACCTATGCCCGTGAGCAAGGCATTTAATCTACAATGCTCTTTTATCCTGCTTTCAAATAAATGGAAATGCTATATGCATTATTGGTAACTAGGTGTGCACTTGTTTGTTTAAAAAAAAAAAAAAAAAAAAAAATCAGATTCAGAAAATATAATCTCGCCGAAATTCGGATAAATCTCACCTCCATGTCGCACAGCTGTTTCATAAATCCCTTCTGAAAGACAGTTCCATATATCAGGAGCTATGTAAAGAATGGGCATAAAATCATTGTCCTTGATGACTTTTCTACTGATCGAATAGTCATATAATTTTCTTTAAACTAAAGTCCACCAGTCCACCCCAATAAAAAGTTGATTTGAATAAAATAAGAAAAATCCAAGGAGCATAACACTTAAAATTTCATCAAAATCGGATGTAAAAAATTACATTTCAAAGTTTCGCTTAATTTCACAAAACATTTATATGCTCAACCGGGGTCGGTATGCAAGTGAGCGGATTGATGACTTCACCCATTCACTATTTCTTTTGTTTTTTATGATATGAAATATGAAAAATTATATTTTTTTCCTATTGTCATGTGAAACAAAATTGTATTCCTCCTTGAACATGTGGAATTACCGTTATTTAAACAGTTCACTGTTAAGTCGGGTTCTTGAAGTCAAAATCGTTTAGGGTTAAGTTGGTCCTTGATGTAAAATCTGTAAAAAAAAATGAAATATTGTATAATTCAAACTATGAAAAACACAAGAAATAGAATGTGAGGGATATCATCGTCTCTCTCATTTGCATGTCAATGAGTTGTGCATATAACTGTTTTGTGAAAAATAAGCGAAACTTGAAAATTACATAACTTTCTTATTTTACACCCGATTTTGATGAGATTTTCAGCGTTATGCTTGTTCATTTTTTTCTAACGATTCAATTCAACATTTTTCTGGGGTAGACTTGACCTTTAAATAGTTATACAGCGTCTACATGGTATATCCTGAGTACGTAGGGTTGCAAAGGGCTAGAAACTTTTCGGAAACTTTGGAAAAATTTTCCATGGAAAGTTTCAGGAATTTTCAGCTGCCGGGAATTTTCGGATTTTTCATTTTTTCACTAAGAGGGATGAATTTTGTTTTTAAATACAAAATTATACATTGATATCCTCAAATATTATACTTTCCATTTTTATTTAAACTATTCTCATTCTTTAAATTACCCAGGTTATAAAATATTCATCAAACTACTGTACGTACAGGTTAATACATTATAGTACACAGCGGCGTAACAGGGGTCGGTGGCCAGGGGGGGCAAGAGCCAAAAATTTCCCGGTCATATCATGGAACAGGCAATGGCGTCATAAGGCAAACATTTTGAGGGGGCGATATGGCGTATCGGGCAAATATATATATATATACATATATAAGCGAGCGAGCGAAGCGAGCGAGCAAATTTTTTTGACATTTTTATTGCAAAAATCAAATTTTGTGATAGATTTTGACATACTGTTAAAAAGATGATATCATATTTCACCCTCCTCTCTTTCCTTTTTTCTCTCTTTTTTTTGTACGCCACGGTGAACAGGATTTTTGTTATGATTGTGAGAATCAGAGCGAAGCTCTATATGCTCGAGGGGGCCGAGTATGGCGCTTCTGGCAAGAAGTAGCTTAATATAGGTCCCGAGCGAGCGAAGCGAGCGAGATAAAAAAAATCACATTTTCATGAGAATCTAACATAAAGATAGATTTTGACGTGATATTCAGAAAAATATAATACACTTTCCTTTCTTTCCTCTTTTTTTTTGTTTGGTTGTAAAACTTTTGGGGCCGTGGTCCAACTCATCCATGTAACAGTGCTTTATGGGTGGGGTCCAGGGCAGAGCCCCGGAACCTCTTGATATCAAAGCCATTTTAAACCTTGCAGATGGCCACTTGTTTTAATCAAATTGCGTGTATATTTATATAGTTTTAACACAACACATAAATTCAATGCAGTTGTGTATCGTAATCATCCAAATATTGTGAGGGGCACACCATAGCAAATGTGGGAAAATTTGTAAAAAGTCGCCAGCGAGCGAAGCGAGCCAGAAAAAAAAAGGCCTGTTAAAATGAAATTCTAATTATGTGATAGATTTTTACATCATTATAGCAAATATCATGTCATATATATTTTTTTTTCATTCATCTCATTTCGCTGCCTCCTTTATTTTCTTTTATTTCCCCTTGGCTGTGGAACCACCCCCGGTACGCCAGTGCTTCAACGTAAAGCTTAATGCAGGAAGGGTCCATATAGGGGCCCGTTATAGAACCCATTAAAGGTTACAGATGAAGAGCCCCCACTGCACGGGGTCTTGACTCTAGGACAGAGCCTTTGGAGATTTAGCAAGTTTATGATAGACTTTCATACGACATTATGCTATATACCATCCATTTTTCTTCCCGCTCAATCCTCGGCGGCCCGGTAGTGTACGTTATCTTGTCCCTATTCTTTATTTTCCAATTTAGATTTTGGCTAATTCCATTGCCTTTATTTCCCGCTTTTGTTTGCCTTTTTGCCATCTTTAATTTATTTCCCTGTCTTACTAAACATGCTAATGTATTATATCGAGGCGAATTGTTTTTTCTCACTTGTTCTTTTTTCCTTCCTTTTCCCGTTATCTTTCCGTTTTCCCTTTTTTATGTTTTTTCTTAGTTTTCTTTTCCCTTTTCCTTTCCCCTTCCCTTTCCCCTTTTTTCTTTCCTTTCCTTTCCCCTTTTTTATTTTCTTTCCTTTCCCTTTCTTCCTCCCTTTTTTTCTTTTTCCCGTTTTTTTTTATTTTCCCGGTGAGCTCCGCCAGGGGGGGCAGCTTGCCCCCCCTGCCCCCCCGCCTGTTACGCCACTGATAGTACATGTATCCAGTAACATGATGTTTATGTGCTAGTCTTTGTGGAGACCCACTTGTTGATCAAGGAATCAGGGTCTGTGCCTGCAGACTAGGATTGCACAGCAGACTAATCCCACCAGCAGCTATGGCACTGGCTTGAGTCTTTAAATGGGAAAAATCAGGTCCAGAAACGAAAAAAAATGTCATATTGCTAATTTATTTCTGAGATGCCCCTCTCCACACCCAAAATGGGGGGGGCAAGAAATAACAATATAATGACTGACTTTGAAAACAATCAAGATGAATAATTTTTCACAAAGGGTACAAAACATGCACTAAGTTTGTTGACCTCAAATGACCTTTGACCTTGACTGAGATTGATAAACTTGTTATTAATTTCATATATTCTGTGATAACAAGTGACAATCTCTTATCAGTTTCATTTAATTTGATCTAGTATTTTGAAAATAATGAACAAAATGTTTATTTCTAAGAAGTTAATTGCACTGAAATAAACTTTATTCTTGAACCAGCAATCTGTATTTATACTCGTCAAATGAATGCTGCAAACAGCACCAAGTTTTCACTTCTATTCTGCAGAAATAAATGAGAAATAAAGTAATGATAATAAAATAATAATAATAAAGCTAATGACAACAATAATGTTATAATTATTATTAATAATGATTCTCATTATCTGTGAAAAGATCAGAATATATATCCAATAAGCATCATTCAATGAACAATGTATATCTCTTGTGTAAAGCGTACATGTACTGCCATCGCACATACCATTCAGCCACTAACAGTAATCAACTTTTACATTCCCGAAATTCCCATCAAATCCCCGTTTATTCCCATGGAAAGTTTCCACCGCGAAAATTCCCGGGAATTGTGCAACCCTAGGAGTAACACAATTCATTTCTAATTGTACTGAAATTTGTTTATCAGGTATCAAATCACATTCCACTTTGCAAACAATCTGAACAGTTTCAACAAGATGTTTTAAAAGAGGTCTGGTATAATATATCATCTACATTTGCTCAAAATCTGATGACGAATACATAATTGATTGCAATGCTCATATTCATGTATGAATAATAATAGTAATAATAGACATTTATATAGCGTCATCTATCTAGAAATAATATATTCCGAGGCGCATTGTTTATCATTATTATTACCCCGGGTTTAGATCTAGCTGCCTCTCAGCGCTCAGTGCATTCAAGGAATTAATCCTGCCGGGTACCCATTCACCTCACCTGGGTTGAGTGCAGCACAATATGGATAAATTTCTTGCTGAAGGAAATTACGCCATGGCTGGGATTCGAACCCACGACCCTCTGTTTCAAAGTCAGAAGACTAATCCACTGGTCCACAACGCTCCATATTGGCCTCGTAAACTTCTTCGGGTAATGTTTTTATCTGCTGAAACAAGCTTCGGGTGTTGAGGGAAAATGCACCTCTTAAATAAAATAAAAAGCTACACGTGAAAAATATCGAAGATAGTGGAATTTAAAGTATTTTCAAGGACTTAAAAGTTAGGAGAACTGTGTAACACCCTTTTCATTCCCAACCATGTCAACATATCGTGACATCTTCCTGTAGATCAAGACTTGTAGAGATAAGAGAAAAAATACCGTTGATATTTCAAGGACCTAACTAAAATGCATAACTTCATAATCGTGGCTGTCAAATGAATGGAGGTGAATTAATACATGGAATATGAGGACCAAAGAGTGTCAAGGCACATTTCTGTAAATTGAACATTTTGGTATTTAATTTGCAGTTGACAAAATGTGCCGTAAAGTTGTGTAGGGCGTTATATAGATATTATTATAGATATAGATATAGATATTATTTAGTTTTGAATTAAATTTTTGTCAAAATATGAAGATAATCTCAGTTATTGATGAATACATAGTGATATATGCTATTTAATCATTTTGTTTTATTTCAATCTCTGCTATTTCTAAACATTTGCAATACTTTCTCAAATTCACATTATAATTATTAGGCCTACCATTTTAAAAATATTATTTCATTATTACTGTTATTCCACATGTTGTTGTATACACTTAATTACTTTTCACAATCAATGTTTTTTCCCCCTAAAACAGAGGCAACGGAACCGAGGGGGCAGAGGAGCAAGTGCCCCCCCCCCCCCGAAATTCCGCGTAGGAAAAAAATAACCCTTTTTCAAAATAAAATGTGCCCTAATTCAAAATGAAATACTCTTTTTGAAGTAAAACAATACATTTTAGGTTAGAAAATCACATTTTTTGGCTCGCGCTTTGCGTTTGCCTCAATTATTGTTTTGTATACGTCCTGTTCATGGCTACAAAATGCATAGAATGTCCAGTTTTCAGGTTGGAATATCACAATTTTTTGCCTCGTTTTTCGCGATCGCTTCAATTATTGTTTATTAAGGCACTAATTCTGTTCCTGGTTACAAACAGTGCTTAGAATATCAAGTTTTCAGGTGAGAAAATCACTATTTTCTGGCTCGCGCTCGCATCTATTATTATTTATTATAAGGTATACGTCGTATTTGTGGTTACAAATTTGGATAGAACGTCCAGTTTCTGGTTAGAATATCACAAATTTAAAATGTTAATGGTTCCTGTGTTACAAATATTTTAATGACTCCAATTTTGCATGCCTTTCTGTGTTCTAATATGTATAATGTTTTTACTTTGTATATTTGTTTATCGCTTGTATTTACATGTTCTGTTTTAATGCTTTTAGGGCCCCTTTTGATACCAGCTTTTGCTGAAAGGGCACCCTATTGAAATATTGTTTAATTCGCGCTCGCGTTAATTCTTTAATTAGATTCATATCCTTTTTTCATGATTACAAGAACTGCTCGGAATGTTTACTTTTCATGTCTCATTACATGAAATTTCCAAAAGTTTGAGCTCGTGATCCGCGCTCGCAACATCTCGCAAGGGAGCCCTTGTAACAGTAAGTAGGTCCATAATTGACCAAAAACCGAATTTTACATCTTTTGATTTGAAAATTTCCAAACCGCTCGTTCGCGAAAAATAAAACCTAAATACAAATGTTATCAATCAGCAATCACTTTAAAAGAAAAACTTTGCTCAACTTAATTACTACAAAACACACACCTTCTTCACACAGATGATAATCTCATGGTGAAAATATATGTTTGTGCCAAAATGCCCTTTTTAGCATATAGGTGCCCTTTTTTGGATTACCCCCCCCCCCCAAAAAAAAAAAAAAAAAATACGAAAAAAATACGCACCCCTCCTGCCCTAAAATATGGAGCTAATGAAGTTATTCATCAATGAATTCATAATATTATATTTATTACTTAATTTATACTTCAATCTATCTATCTAAATTCTGGAACCATTCCCTTAGTTGTCTCTTTTCATTCTTCGCACTGAAAAATAACAAGCGGGTTATATCAGCTGGCCTCTTATTTCTAAAATCATATCGGCGTAAACCCATAATATTTTTCCATTAATTTTGTCGAATCACCGGTTGGTCTAAGATCTACATGGTCTAATACCCACTAGGTCGGTTTATGTCCAGTACGTCGTCTAATACCGTTTGCTCCAATATCATTTCGTATAATAGCCGTTTTAACCAATAGCCAGTTAGTTTAAGAGCCACTTCGTCTAATAAATACTTCGTCCATTAGCCATAACATAGTTGGGACACATTTTGTTAAATTGCAATTTTTGGTACTTTAGCCAAAAGTGCCGAAACAAAGAGGGCAGTGGCGTAATTACGGGGGACGTGCCCCCCCCCCCCCCCCCCAATCGGCTGGCCCAAAACAGGGGGAAGGAGAAAAAGAGGGAGAAAGGAAGAGATACGTAGTGGGAAAGAATATATTATTGTACATTGTAAAGTTGTATGATATATATTATGTCATACTACATTTTTTTCACAACTTTATGAAATATAATTTGCTCATCGTTCCTTGTGCTCGCATTGTCTGTTTAACGAGATATATAATCCTGTTGTACTAAAACATCCCGTTTTCAATAGTCAATATACACCAAATATACTTCTTCACACTTCGATATATTATTGTTTTATGTAGTGACATATGATTCTTTTCATGAATACTTAAAGTGATTACCCCATTTCATGGTCTGAATATAAAACATTTCCTGTCCGTGCTTACGTTCGCATTAGTGGATTGGTGAGATATGTTTGCTCGTCCAGTTGTCGTCATGAATTCCTAAAATCAGTCCTTAAAATGTCCCTTTTTTCTGATCTGAATATCAAAAGAATTAGCTCGTGCTCGCATCATTTGGTAAGTAGAATACGTATGGTCTTCGTGAATTCCTGCAAACAAGCCTTAAAATGCACCTCTTCGGGTCTGAATTTCCTATTTTTTTTAGCTCACGCTTCGCGCTTGCAATATTTGATTAGTGAGATGCGTATTGATCATGACTACTATGCCTACAAAAAGTGTTTAATATTGCATATAATTCTAACACATTCAGCAAGCGCTTGACATTCGCATTAGCAGGGGCCTGGGAACTATTTTTTAGCTTGGGTGCTGAACATTGGTGTCGATCCATTTTTCAGATTGGGGGGGGGGGGCAAAATCATAATTCCACTTTCTAAAGGTGCTCGATTACACACAAAAAAAACTTTCACACACGCACACACATATTCAGGGGCGGATCCAGCTTTCGCCAATAAGACGGGCCGGCTCCCAAAAAAATTTCACACATATTTTCCCCGATCGACTGCCCAAAGTTTTTGTTTGTTTCCTATAAGGGGTATAATCCTGACGCTCACTTTTTAGCTTTATTCTTATAAAACAACATACATATGTAATAATCTCATGAGCCCTATTTCAATAGTGCGAGCACGAAGCTAAATTCTTTAAAAAAATTTATGCATTTGTCCAGAAAGTTCTGGGCAATGTTTGAGATCCTAAGCAAGATTCGTATAACTAGATAATTACTGGGGGCGCGAAGCGCGAGCAAAAATTTTTGATAATGCATTTGGCCTGATCTTAAAGGGACCTCTTAAGGACTGTTAGACGATGCATATTTCAACAATTAAACAATGCGAGTGCAGGGCGCGAGCTGAACATTTTTGACATTCCGACCTGAAAAGAATGACATTCTAAGGACTTTTTGTTATCATGAACGGGATAAGTATGTTACTGAAAAAAAATTTCAGACCAAAAAACGAGACACTCTTTTCTTGTTTTGTGAATCATGAAAACAATGTGTTAATGGGTATCTTCCTTCATTAATTATGCGATTGCGAAGCGCGAGCAGAAAATTTTTGATATTCTGATTTGACACTTTATAATTTAAGCACGTTATAAATAAGAACAAGCTTCGTATCTCGATGAACATGCGTGTGCGTGTTTTAGATTTAGATCTAGAATCTGGTCATTCTAAATACATTTCTGTTATTATGAAAATTACTAATGCGAGAGCGAAAAATATTGATACTCCGATCTGAAGAAGGGTCAATTTAAGAATTATTTTATGTACTGTGTAGGAATATTGTGAAGTGGGTGTGGATCGCACTCAATAAATAATGCGAGCGCGAACCCCGATTTTTTAATCATTATTTTTACCTAGGACCGAGACATTTTAAGGACATTTTGTCATCATATGAAAATTATTATCTTCTTATTCCTCTTTCTAAGCTCGAGATGAAACTTGTTGACATTCCATTCTGAAAAAAAAAAATTTTAATATTAGCAATTCATGAACATGTTATCTTATTAATCGAATAAGCCTAATGAGAAAGCGAGTTTTCTTGAAATTAAGGCCTAAAAACTGGACATTTTAAGCACCTTTGTAATTATAAATAGGATGCAAGGGTTAATATATCTTAAGCAGTTAATGCAAGCGCACAATTCACTCGCTAGCCGGCTTTTTTTTTTTATAAACTGTCATGAAAAGGGGATTTTAAGTGTAGTTTGTTGGAATTAATATAGAGGTATTATAACTGGATACGCCTGCATCCGCCTATGAAAAAATGGTTTGCCAATTTCTTGTTTATTCATGGGCAGAAAATTTGTTTATGCCTATACATATATAAATTCCCGTGTAAATGTAAGAAAAGTTCCAATGATAGATGGAATCATTTCTCGCGGTGTGAGCGAAGAGAAATCATAATTTTGTACTGTGCTATAGAGATAGAAACCAAATTTTGTATTGTATTTGCTTAATTTGCCGATTTGTGTGTAAAATTACATTTTTCTTTTTTGCACATCCGGATTTATTGGGGGAGCTAAGCAGGGATCGACTACTATGGTGCTGAAGTAAATTTGACAAGTAAAAAAGGGGAGGTTCGTTTTGGTCCAAAGAAACTTGACAAGCAAAACAAAAAAGAAAGAAAAAGGGGTTTCAACTCGAAATGTTGGTCATATACACCAGGACCAAGATGCAAAACAGCAATTTTATCTCTGATCTTGTGAACCTGTTTAAATATGTGTGAATAAATAAATAAAATAAATAAACATTTTACATACATTTATCTAATTTGACACACATAATTCCAGAGGGTGCTGCCTATGGAAAATAATACACGCAGCACCCCCTGGGAAAATCTTGGGGGCGCTTCCTAGGTCGATGCGCATTAGATGACTATGGTAAGATATGTACACTCTTAATTGAATCTTATATAAAAAAAAAAAAAAAAAGGCCTTTAAAATATCCCTGTTCGGAGCCAATATATACAAAAATTTCTGCTCGCGCTTCGCGCTGGCATCACTTGGTTAGTAAAATACCGATGGTCTCCGTGAATTCCTACAAACAAGCCTTATAGTCCGGCAGCCCAGGAGATTCATTCAACCGAAAGCCGGACAAGCAAATGACCCCATAGCTGAATGGCATGGGCCTTGAAGTAAAAAAAAAATGCATTGCTGCCTGGTTTTATCCGTGGTCTTCCCGCCGAAATGAAGTAATATATGACGTCATTACAAAATGGCCATATTTCACCATTATTTAGACATTCTACACATATCATGGAGTCAAGGGAGAATATCTCAGCCAAACCATGCTTGTTTTTTATGAAAATTTTCAAAATATGTTGTTCAAGTAGTGCACAAGAGACATGCAAAATTTCAGGAACAGAAATTAGTGTTTACATATGCAAATTGGGTCATGAAATTTGCATATCATTAGTTCGGGAGATTTTTTGCTTCATAAATTGTCGAAAATCGATTCGAAAATGTATTTTCTATTTTTGTTTGTGTACTTTTTATATACACTTATGTCAAGCATAATATCGTTCTCTTAAATCTCTACTTTTAGAAAATATATAGCAGTAATTTGAAATGACATTAAAGACTGGTTTCAGCACCTTTTTTAATACATAGAAATCATACGTTTTTGGCCTGTTTTTCACCATAATATAGCTGTGTTGTGTGAACGATATGCCACGGTACGCCTGTTAAGGTCTTAAACTGATGCTATAGAGTAACTCGCTCCCCCGGCTAGCTTATTGAAAATGTGCCCAGTGTCCCGGGGGGGGGGGGGGGCCACTTCCATTCACGAGTGGATACCATGCGCGACCGTGGGGTCTTGAAAAACACCCTAAACACGTAATTTCCATATTCTGAAAATGCGCCCCTTAACAAGTATTGGCGTGTGAAACCCTACCCTTAACAAGTATTGGTAACAAAACGATACTCTTGGCAAATGTTCCCTGAAATGAACCCCTAAACAAGTACAGGAATGTTTTATTGTTACGGTTCCTTCCGTCGTCGGCTTTAACTTATTTGGTTAAGTACGACCCCACCTACACCTCGCGCAAATCGGACTCTAAACACGAAGTGTTGGGGCAAAAAGGACATCCTTTATAAAACATTTTAATTTTGTTTTATCATGCCCGCGAATTCGACCCTAAACACGTAATTTTACTAGCGAAATAGATACCCTTTTTTCATTATTTTTGTGTTTTTGACACCCTTATCACGTTACGTACGTAACGTGCCCTATCGTGAAAAAGACATCATTTTTACGTGTTTTTTTGGTCGCGCATGGTATCCACTCGTCAATGTAAGTGCCATCCCCCCCCCCCCCCGGGCCCAGTGTGTGCGTGCACTGCCTCTGTGTTGTTTGGTACCATTTGTTTGTACACCAACGCACCGGATGCACGTATAGGATCCACTGCATGCACACGTACACTGAAAGAGGGATAGAGTTGGCCATGTAGGTTGTGCACCAAGATTATTTAAGGTCTCCATTGATCATGTTGATATTATAAGCGTGATTGTCGATTACATGCTTATTTTCTAGGCTTTGATGAATTAGAGAATGAAGTGATTGAAGGACAAGTGAGTTGTTGTTGTTGCTGCTGCTGTTGTTGCTTTAACAAAAAAAAAGACAATTGGGGTAAGGGTTCAAATTTAAAATTAGTTAATTTATCCAATAAAACACATTTTCATTTTATAGCCAAGAAAGGCTTTAAGAGGAAGGAGTTGGTCTCCAGATTTTACCACCACGAGGGTAATTATGTGTCCAACCAAATTTGGGCAGTATTTTACCCAATGTGGGAAGCATATGGTCCAATAAGGTTAAAAATAAGCAGCAATTACTTTAGAATGGGCAAAAGTTTCATCACACTGGATAAATAAAAATGACCAAAGGAAATACCCAATGTTGGTTGAGCATATAATAACCCTCATGGAGCACTTTTACCCCAATATTTTTAGAATGTAGCTGCAAGTGTGAGATGTATTCACACTGTGAACCACATGCCCTTCACCGACAAACCGGATTGCTTGCCTACCAGACAAGTTATTCAATATACTCTTTACCTTTCGAATGAATGGGGATCGATATTCTCTTTATAGAAGCTCCTAAACATGCTAACTGGTTGACAACACTTTCAACGACACAACAGAGACCGGGATCTGCTTTAGGGTTACTAAGTCCTTCTTCTAATATACCAATAGATATACCAGATATACTAGAACCTTCAAGCTAAATAAATGCAAGAAAGAAAACAAAATCGCAAATTAGTATTAAAAACAAACTTCATACTGGGGCGTAACAGGGTTTGGTGGCCAGGGGGGAAAGTGCCAAAAAATTCCCTGTCATCATAATGTGAACATAATTTTTTTTTTAATGACTGTGCGCGATCGTTAGCGCGACGCTATATGCAGAAGTAGCCTGGTGAGTTTAAAAAAACAATAATAACGGGCACAGAATTGCAAGTGTCGAGCGAGCGAAGCCAGCTAGCAAAATTTTCCAAAGGTAATGAAATGCATCATGACCTTGATTGGAATACCTTAAAGGGAGACATCAATTTTTGCAAATCTGCATGTGTACATTACTAATGAAATCACCATAACTTATATTTCATACAAAGAAATGTTAAAAAGGCCACCTATGAATTCATACAACATGCGCTTGTGTCCGATACACCAACAACCTTAAATGTATGCACGTAACATCTCATCAATTTTTTGGTATCTCTTCAATAATTTTAAAACTCTAACTAGTCTCATTATCCATGATATGCTCACTGTTTAAATGATTAATAAGTGTTTCTTATGGTTTCGGCCATGATTGAATTTATAATTTCATGGTATTTTCTTTTCATATCAAATTCGTATTAAGAATAATTCTGATAATAATTATTGTTAGCCTACTCCTACCTCTTTGAGATACTCAGGTACTTGTATGTGTTTGCACTGTCTATGGTCGTTACCGTTGTCGTATCCGGCAATCACCTGAAATTGTATTTCAAATGGAGATAAATTAAGAGCAGCCAAAATCAAATCGGAATTTCAAAATAATTTTACTTATCACCACATCTCACACTGACTTTATTAGAATTCTGTAAGCACTCTACTATGCAGAATGATTATCAGGTCTTAATTAGCTGTTACCTGCGTTTCAGGGAATAAACTCATGCAAGGTTTCCCTTTGCATCATCTGGGTTGAAAGCAGTAAAGTCATATAATTTGAACCCACGTTAATTCTTAAGGTTAAGGTCCACTGGCGTAAATCCCGGGGGGGATGGGGGGATATATCCCCCCACTTTTCGAGGAGGGGGGATGGCCTGTACAAACATCCCCCCCCCCCCAGTTTTTACGAAAGAAATGAAAAAAACAAAACAAGAGATAATTGTTTTATTAGTGAAAATTCTTCCTGAAATACCGCTTAACAAATAAAACAATATTATTGAATCATAAAATGCAAATAAAGAGCCAGTTCACCATTTCCAAACGAAATACTTATGTCCTTATTATAACATTGAAGAGAAACTCCCGTTTCTTCCAATTCATCAATGTTGGGGTCTTTGGGAAGGGATTAAGATGGAATGTCAATTCTTTTTTGATGTAATCTCTAATAAAACCATTAAACCATTATGGGGTAAAAAAGATAATAATATTGGAGGGGTATTTGCCATATGGACATACAGTGGCGTAACTACAGGGGGGGGGCATGTGCCCCCCATCGGCTGACCAAAAAAAACGGGGAAAAGGGGAAAAGGGGAAAAGGGGAAAAGAGGGAGAAAGGAAGAGAAGCGTATAGTGGGAAAGAAGAAAATATTATTCATTATAATGTTATATTATAATTATGTTATGTTACATTGCATAAGAAACATTTTTATCATAACTTCATGAAACATAATTTGCCCAGGGCCTACGTCTTCATTGTTCCTGGTGCTTGCATTGTCTGTTAATGAGATATATAATCCTGTTGTACTGAAACATCCCATTTTCAAGTCAATATAAACCAAATATATTTCCTAGCACTTGAGTTATCATTGTTTTATGTAGTGACATATGCTTCTTTTTCATGACTCAAAAAGTGATTGCCCCATGTTAAGGTCTTCGTATATATGGAACATTTCCTGTCCGTGATTACGTTCGCATTAGTGGATTGGTGAGATATGTCTGCTCTTCATGAATTCCTAAAATCAGTCCTTAAAATGTCCCTTCTTCTGATCTGAATATCAAAAATTTTCAGCTCGCGCTTCGCGCTCGCATCATTTGGATATTGAAATACGTATGGTCCTAGTTAATTCCTACAAAGAAACCTTAGAATTCCCCACTTCAAGTCTGAATTATCTAAATTTTCAGCTCGCGCTTCGCGCTCGCAATATTTGATTAGTGAGATGCTTATGATAATCATGATTACAATGACTACAAAAAGTGTTTCATGTGTTCAGATGTAATTCTTATAAACCAGCAAGCGCTTGGCACTCGCATTAGATGACTATGGTGAGATATGCATACTCTTAATGGATTCCTAAAATATATTCCTCAAAATCTCGCTGTTTGGGGTCAAAATATACGAAAACTTCAGCTCGCGCTTCGCGCTCGTATTGTTTAGCGAGACAGGTACCTATCATGATTACACAAATTTGATTATATGTCTCTTTTTAGGTGTGAATATAAAAAAATTAGCTCGCGCTTCGCGCTCGCATTATTTGATCAGTGAGATGCATATCCATTTAATGACATTGTCCAGAAAATGTCTCTATTAGGTCAGTATAACTGGCAACTGAGCGCGCTCACTCAGTGATTCAAACATTTTGCTGGTGCCCCCCTCCCCAATGTCGTGACCCACGGTACGCCACTGTGGACATATCAATGACAATTCCTTGTATATCTACAAACATGATTGCAATAAAAAAATTAAAAAAAAATTTCAGTCATCCCCCCCACCCATCAACACGGATTTACGCCAGTGTTAAGGTCACAACTCCAAGATTTAGCCTGCTCAGCGACCGAGTTTTTAGCCAATTTCGCCCGGCACCGACCGACGGCCGTCCGGGCACCACTGGTTTTGGGGGCATCGCTCAGTCGCCGCTCAAGATTTAGCGTTAAAATTCTGGCGGTGCCTGCTCACTTTTCACTCGCCGCCCGAAATACGCTCTGCGCCCGGTAGGTCGCCGTCCGGGCGCCGACGTAATCGAGCGGTCGCCGTCGAACGATTTAGGTCGAAAATTGAACTCGTTGGATCAACAGCTGTCGAGCGGTCATCGGTCGGTGGCCGATGGGGGACGGCCCGGGATACGGTGGGTCGTCAGCCGATCACTGCTCGGACGCCAAACAGATAAGTTCCCCGATTTGACCCAGATTTGGCCTTGATCAATGGGTAATCGACCGGGCACTGCTCGGCCACCGCTAAGAATTTTTACAGCCCGCTCGACTTCAACAAAAATCGTTCGGCGATGCCTAAATTCCAGCGGCGCCCGAGCAGGCTACTAATCGGTCGGTCGCCGCTCTGAGTTACAGACGGAAGTCCGGGACGGAAGTCAGAACCATATGCACCAGGAAACTTCTTTTTTCGTATAGGGCGGATATAAATCGAGGGGGGGTAAGAAAAAGGAAGGGACGTAAGGCTAAAAGAAAGAAATAATGTATTTACAAATGTTAATTTAAGAAAACAAAGAAAATGCAACCTTTGTTGCTCTCAGAAACGACTTAAAGTTGCACTTAACATTTCAGTTGGTTGCGGTCAATTTGTAATGTTTCTAAAACATACCTCAAGGAGCTTAGCACAGTCCCGAACAGTTCTCGCCATGGGTCCAAGATGGTCAGTGGAAGGTTCAAGAGACCAAGCCCCAGTATAAGGGACTAGTCCATATGTTGGCTTCAAACCAACAATACCAGTCCAAGCTGCAGGAAGACGAACAGATCCACCTTGGTCACTTCCAATGGCCATATCAACGTCACCAACTAAAACCTATATTGGGAAAAATAGTATTTCTTCTTTACATCAGCATATGCGGGTTTGCTTTCCAGGTTTACGATATATTGATTTTCTGATGCTGAAAATTTACTTTTCATAGGTACCGTTAAAGGAATACTCCAGGCTAAGAATGATATGATTCGAACATATTTTTTTTTTAATCAGACAAACAAAACACAGAAAATTTGATCATAATTGGACAAGGAATAACAAAGTAATGACATTTTAAAGTTTTGCATTATTCCGGTGAAAAAGTCTTGTCTTCATGAATATTCAATTAGCATATTGATGATGTCATATCCCCACTTGTTCTTTAGTGTTTTATTATAGAAAATTAGGTTTATTCATTTTTTCCTTCAAAACGATAAAACCATTGGATTGAAAACTGATTAAGTGCATTAGATATTTATTGCTGCAACTTATTTAATTATAAGCGAGACATATCATTCACACATGTTTGAAATAATGAAACAATTAAGATTTCATGTAATAACATAAGAAAAGGGAAGGTGGGGATGTGATATTATCAGCCCACCTGATGAACATTCATAACGATGTGCACATGGCCGTTTTCACAAAATATTGATTTTTAACTTTGAAATTCAATAACCTCGCTATTTGTTATCAGAGTTTGATGGAATTTTCAGCATTCGGCTCTGTGATGTAAATATTTCAGCCTGGAGCATTCCTTTACGTGTTACGGCAGAAAATAAGACTGCATGATAACCGACAAATTTTGTAATGAATAAACTATGATCGTCTTATCATGAATCAATGTGGATACAAAGGACAGTTAGCACATAGCTAGGGGTCAATATATCATAATCGATCTTTCGGTTCTATTATCGTTTGGCGTTCTCTTCATGCGATTTTACTCTGATGAGTGCATGTCGGAAAGCTTAAGTATGTCAAAATTCAGTCCGACCGAAGCGTTGTCGACGTCTTATAATATGAGACGCACCATTAGCCGTCAATCGACACTGACAATACGCGGTGATTTCTCAAGATTTTTGGTCCATCGAGGGGGTGGAGGGGTGAGACGGCCCTTCCCCATAGGCTAGCTGCTGTACAAAATTCGAAAACCCTTCCGTCCCCCTCCCCCAGTCGCCGCCAATGCCATTGATGCTAACATTTTCTCATTTATTGCGCCATTCAGTTTCGCTATATTTGTATGTAGATAATCATTCAACGTTTATTAATTAGGAAATTTATTGATTAATCACCAAGTGGGGGGCTCTTTTGGGGTTTTGCTTTGTAAAGGGGCTTTTACAATTGCTCGTGCGACCCAGGCGCGGATCCAAAGGGGGGGTGAGCCTTAATATTAACAGATTTCGATCTCTAATAAATATTAGATTGAAAAATAAGGTAACATTTTCACGAATTCCTAATAATTAAATTGTCCCTTTTTCAGAATGGAATATCGATATCGAAAAGTTTCATCTCGCGATTAGGAAGAGGTATAGGTAAAATAGTCATTTTCATAATTATGATGACAAAATGTCCTTACAATTTCCCCGGGTAATTGGTCTAAATAATATTTTTTTTTTCAAATCGGCTCGCGCTTCGCGCTCGGATCATTCAAGTACGATCAATATCCACTTCACAATTTTCCTACGATGTTTGAAATAGTGCTTAAAATTACCCTCTTCAGAACTTCTTCAATTTTTTTAAGCTCGCGCTTTATTGATTTTCATAATAAAAGAAATGTATCTAGAATGCAGATTCTAGGTCTAAATCTCAAAAACACGCAGTTTGTTCTTTATTCAAAACGTGCTTGAATTATCCAGTTTCATATCAGAATATCAAAAAATTTATGGGAAACTGCAAACAGTTCTTACGGTCTGTTTTCCTTCAGGCCAGAACGTATATTAAAACTTTCTGCTAGCGATTCGCGCTCGCAGTAATTATTTAGTTACATACACAGTTTGCTCACGATCACAATCATTGCTGTTCAATTTTCACGACAAATACATGAAATTTCCGTAAAAAATTAGCTCGCGCTCTTACTATTCAATTAGGACTTATATGACATTATTTATTTATGTTTTGTGAGAATAAAGCTAAGAAGTGACTGTTAGGACTCCCCCTTCAAATAAACAAATAAAAATAAACTTTGAGCGGCCGATAGGGGAAAAAATGGGTACAAAAAAATTCGCCCCCCCCCCCTTATTGGCGAAAGCTGGATCCGCCCTTGCGGCCGTTGGCGATCATTTTGGTCACAATACGTAAATGTTGCACACAATCAAAACGGTTGGAAGTAGTCGCGCCACCAATTGTAAAAGGGGCTTAAAACCTACCTGATTTACCGTTTCAGATACAAAGGACACACTGGTATCAAGTCAATATCAATCACTATTTACTGCGCTCGGGTATTTTATATAATGGGTGAATTTCCTGTTCATCCAGTGTGGGTGGCTTTACATTTTGTTTTGTAGGTTTCACTATTTAAAGGCCTGGTCACACCGCCCGAGCGTTGTTGGAGCGGTCGTGGAGAGGAGAGAAAAAATCATCACCGCTCGCTACCGTTCACCACCGTTTTACCAAAGTTGGCCTCCGTTAAGGCAACGCCGAATACACTCGGCCACCGCTGATGGTCCCTCCTACCGATCCGAAGGTTTTGAGCTGCTCAAAATATTGCGAGCGGTGAGGAGCGGGCAATTTTCCGCTCCAGCAAAGTTGACTACCGCTCTAACAACGCCCAGTCAAAGTTTGGCACCGCTAGACGAAAGTTCGTGAACGCTTGGGTCCGCTAGGCCAACGCAGAAATCTTGAACGCTGGACAACCGCTGCTTCGCCAGCGTTGCTCGGCCGGTGATTAAACGGTTCTCAAACTTTGGTGGAGCGGTTGTAAACGTTTTCCGAGCGGACATGGGATTGCTGGAACGGTGCATTCATCCATTCATTGTTAAATAATAGCAATGAAGGGATGTAGCTTTGTCTACCAGAGTAATTGTGGCGAGTACAATGAGTAGCTGCATAAATAGTACACTCTCTTTGTCATCATGATCATAGGGTTAAAGGGATGGTCCGGGCTGAAAATATTTATATCTTAATACATAGAGTAGAATTCACTGAGCAACATGCCGGAAGTTTTATCAAAATCGGATAACAAATAATAAAGTTATTGAAGTTTAAAGTTTAGCAATATTTTGTAAAAACAGTCGTCATGAATATTCATTGGGTGGGCTGATGATGTCACATCTCCACTTTCCGTTTTGTTATCTTATTACATAAAATCATAATTTTTTCATTATTTCATATTTGTGTGAATAATATGTCTCCTTTATAATGAGATAAGTTGCAGCATTAAATATCTAATGCACTAAATCAGTTGTCAATCAAGGAAAAATTTTGAATAAACCTCATTTCATATAATGAAATACACCACTGGTTTTGGGGGCATCGCTCAGTCGCCGCTCAAGATTTAGCGTTAAAATTCTGGCGGTGCCTGCTCACTTTTCACTCGCCGCCCGAAATACGCTCTGCGCCCGGTAGGTCGCCGTCCGGGCGCCGACGTAATCGAGCGGTCGCCGTCGAACGATTTAGGTCGAAAATTGAACTCGTTGGATCAACAGCTGTCGAGCGGTCATCGGTCGGTGGCCGATGGGGGACGGCCCGGGATACGGTGGGTCGTCAGCCGATCACTGCTCGGACGCCAAACAGATAAGTTCCCCGATTTGACCCAGATTTGGCCTTGATCAATGGGTAATCGACCGGGCACTGCTCGGCCACCGCTAAGAATTTTTACAGCCCGCTCGACTTCAACAAAAATCGTTCGGCGATGCCTAAATTCCAGCGGCGCCCGAGCAGGCTACTAATCGGTCGGTCGCCGCTCTGAGTGGAAGGTTCAAGAGACCAAGCCCCAGTATAAGGGACTAGTCCATATGTTGGCTTCCAACAATACCAGTCCAAGCTGCAGGAAGACGAACAGATCCACCTTGGTCACTTCCAATGGCCATATCAACGTCACCAACTAAAACCTATATTGGGAAAAATAGTATTTCTTCTTTACATCAGCATATGCGGGTTTGCTTTCCAGGTTTACGATATATTGATTTTCTGATGCTGAAAATTTACTTTTCATAGGTACCGTTAAAGGAATACTCCAGGCTAAGAATGATATGATTCGAACATATTTTTTTTTTAATCAGACAAACAAAACACAGAAAATTTGATCATAATTGGACAAGGAATAACAAAGTAATGACATTTTAAAGTTTTGCATTATTCCGGTGAAAAAGTCTTGTCTTCATGAATATTCAATTAGCATATTGATGATGTCATATCCCCACTTGTTCTTTAGTGTTTTATTATAGAAAATTAGGTTTATTCATTTTTTCCTTCAAAACGATAAAACCATTGGATTGAAAACTGATTAAGTGCATTAGATATTTATTGCTGCAACTTATTTAATTATAAGCGAGACATATCATTCACACATGTTTGAAATAATAAAACAATTAAGATTTCATGTAATAACATAAGAAAAGGGAAGGTGGGGATGTGATATTATCAGCCCACCTGATGAACATTCATAACGATGTGCACATGGCCGTTTTCACAAAATATTGATTTTTAACTTTGAAATTCAATAACCTCGCTATTTGTTATCAGAGTTTGATGGAATTTTCAGCATTCGGCTCTGTGATGTAAATATTTCAGCCTGGAGCATTCCTTTACGTGTTACGGCAGAAAATAAGACTGCATGATAACCGACAAATTTTGTAATGAATAAACTATGATCGTCTTATCATGAATCAATGTGGATACAAAGGACAGTTAGCACATAGCTAGGGGTCAATATATCATAATCGATCTTTCGGTTCTATTATCGTTTGGCGTTCTCTTCATGCGATTTTACTCTGATGAGTGCATGTCGGAAAGCTTAAGTATGTCAAAATTCAGTCCGACCGAAGCGTTGTCGACGTCTTATAATATGAGACGCACCATTAGCCGTCAATCGACACTGACAATACGCGGTGATTTCTCAAGATTTTTGGTCCATCGAGGGGGTGGAGGGGTGAGACGGCCCTTCCCCATAGGCTAGCTGCTGTACAAAATTCGAAAACCCTTCCGTCCCCCTCCCCCAGTCGCCGCCAATGCCATTGATGCTAACATTTTCTCATTTATTGCGCCATTCAGTTTCGCTATATTTGTATGTAGATAATCATTCAACGTTTATTAATTAGGAAATTTATTGATTAATCACCAAGTGGGGGGCTCTTTTGGGGTTTTGCTTTGTAAAGGGGCTTTTACAATTGCTCGTGCGACCCAGGCGCGGATCCAAAGGGGGGGTGAGCCTTAATATTAACAGATTTCGATCTCTAATAAATATTAGATTGAAAAATAAGGTAACATTTTCACGAATTCCTAATAATTAAATTGTCCCTTTTTCAGAATGGAATATCGATATCGAAAAGTTTCATCTCGCGATTAGGAAGAGGTATAGGTAAAATAGTCATTTTCATAATTATGATGACAAAATGTCCTTACAATTTCCCCGGGTAATTGGTCTAAATAATATTTTTTTTTTCAAATCGGCTCGCGCTTCGCGCTCGGATCATTCAAGTACGATCAATATCCACTTCACAATTTTCCTACGATGTTTGAAATAGTGCTTAAAATTACCCTCTTCAGAACTTCTTCAATTTTTTTAAGCTCGCGCTTTATTGATTTTCATAATAAAAGAAATGTATCTAGAATGCAGATTCTAGGTCTAAATCTCAAAAACACGCAGTTTGTTCTTTATTCAAAACGTGCTTGAATTATCCAGTTTCATATCAGAATATCAAAAAATTTATGGGAAACTGCAAACAGTTCTTACGGTCTGTTTTCCTTCAGGCCAGAACGTATATTAAAACTTTCTGCTAGCGATTCGCGCTCGCAGTAATTATTTAGTTAAGCCCCTTTCACAATTGACGTACGACCTGTTTACGACCACCTGCAACAGTTTTTTCTTGTTGTTGCACGATCGATCCCTTGGTGTCTTGCGAGCACTCGCAGTCGTTGTAGACGATCGCACAAACTCGAAGTGGTCGGAGGTGATCGTGACTGGTCGCATCTGAACTTTGAACATGTTCAAAATCCAAACGCGATCAAATACGATTGATTCACTCGCAACAGGTCGTACCATCGGTCGGGCGATCATCGTGTGAGTGTTGTTCAACGTTGTACGACTTGGTGCGAGAGGTGGCACAACTAAGTATAGTTGCATTTAGTCGACTGGAGGTCGTACAACACTTGAAAATGTGTTGGAGACCTACAGAGACCAGTCTTGCGACTGGGTGCGATAATATGAGACTGTTGCAAGACCGATCGAAATTACGGCTGACTACATTCCACTACAGTTGCATTCGCATGTATGCGACCGTTCAGCCCCTTTCACAATTGACGTCCGACCAGTTTACGACCGCCTGCAACAGTTTTTTCTTGTTGTTGCACGATCGATCTCTTGGTGTCTTGCGAGCACTCGCAGTCGTTGTAGACGGTCGCACGAACTCGAGGTGGTCGTGACTGGTCACATCTGAACTTTGAACATGTTCAAAATCCGAACGCGATCAAATACGATCGATTCACTCGCATCAGGCCGTACCCGGGGTCGTACCATCGGTCGGGCGATCCTCGTGCGAGTGTTGTTCAACGTTGTACGACTTGGTGCGAGAGGTGGCACAACTAAGTAGTCGCATTTACTTGACTGGAGGTCGTGCAACACTTGCACATGTGCAAGCGACCTACATATACAGAGACCTGTCTTGCGACTGGTTGCGATAATAATATGGGCCATAAGACTGTTGCAAGACCGATCGCAACGGCTTACAACATTGCACTACCGTTTCATTCGCATGTATGCGACCGTTCCACTCGCAATCCCTCGTGCAACACTCGCATGTGATCCCACGAGCACAATAAGAGCATATGCGACTTACTCGTGCAACGGGGTTTACTGGTTGTTTTTGTTGTACGACAGCTGTTGCAACTGTGAAAGCCTCTGTGCGATCTTATGAGATGACTAGCGATTGATGCCTGTTGCAGCCTGTCGCACGACCAAAATGTCGCAAATGGTCGTACGTCAATTGTGAAAGGGGCTTTACATACACAGTTTGCTCACGATCACAATCATTGCTGTTCAATTTTCACGACAAATACATGAAATTTCCGTAAAAAATTAGCTCGCGCTCTTACTATTCAATTAGGACTTATATGACATTATTTATTTATGTTTTGTGAGAATAAAGCTAAGAAGTGACTGTTAGGACTCCCCCTTCAAATAAACAAATAAAAATAAACTTTGAGCGGCCGATAGGGGAAAAAATGGGTACAAAAAAATTCGCCCCCCCCCCTTATTGGCGAAAGCTGGATCCGCCCTTGCGGCCGTTGGCGATCATTTTGGTCACAATACGTAAATGTTGCACACAATCAAAACGGTTGGAAGTAGTCGCGCCACCAATTGTAAAAGGGGCTTAAAACCTACCTGATTTACCGTTTCAGATACAAAGGACACACTGGTATCAAGTCAATATCAATCACTATTTACTGCGCTCGGGTATTTTATATAATGGGTGAATTTCCTGTTCATCCAGTGTGGGTGGCTTTACATTTTGTTTTGTAGGTTTCACTATTTAAAGGCCTGGTCACACCGCCCGAGCGTTGTTGGAGCGGTCGTGGAGAGGAGAGAAAAAATCATCACCGCTCGCTACCGTTCACCACCGTTTTACCAAAGTTGGCCTCCGTTAAGGCAACGCCGAATACACTCGGCCACCGCTGATGGTCCCTCCTACCGATCCGAAGGTTTTGAGCTGCTCAAAATATTGCGAGCGGTGAGGAGCGGGCAATTTTCCGCTCCAGCAAAGTTGACTACCGCTCTAACAACGCCCAGTCAAAGTTTGGCACCGCTAGACGAAAGTTCGTGAACGCTTGGGTCCGCTAGGCCAACGCAGAAATCTTGAACGCTGGACAACCGCTGCTTCGCCAGCGTTGCTCGGCCGGTGATTAAACGGTTCTCAAACTTTGGTGGAGCGGTTGTAAACGTTTTCCGAGCGGACATGGGATTGCTGGAACGGTGCATTCATCCATTCATTGTTAAATAATAGCAATGAAGGGATGTAGCTTTGTCTACCAGAGTAATTGTGGCGAGTACAATGAGTAGCTGCATAAATAGTACACTCTCTTTGTCATCATGATCATAGGGTTAAAGGGATGGTCCGGGCTGAAAATATTTATATCTTAATACATAGAGTAGAATTCACTGAGCAACATGCCGGAAGTTTTATCAAAATCGGATAACAAATAATAAAGTTATTGAAGTTTAAAGTTTAGCAATATTTTGTAAAAACAGTCGTCATGAATATTCATTGGGTGGGCTGATGATGTCACATCTCCACTTTCCGTTTTGTTATCTTATTACATAAAATCATAATTTTTTCATTATTTCATATTTGTGTGAATAATATGTCTCCTTTATAATGAGATAAGTTGCAGCATTAAATATCTAATGCACTAAATCAGTTGTCAATCAAGGAAAAATTTTGAATAAACCTCATTTCATATAATGAAATACAAAAGAACAAGTGGAGATGTGACATCATCAGTCCACCAAATGAATATTCATGACGAATGTTTTCACAAAATATTGATAAACGTTAAAATTCAATAACTTTGTTATCCGATTTTGTTGAAATTTTTGGCATTTTGCATAATGAATTCTACTCTATTTATCAAGCTATACATACTTTCAGCCCGGACCATCCCTTTAAACCCCGTCGAGCCGACGCCCGCATGCGCAGAACTCCACTCTATCAACGCTCGAGTCACCGCTAAACCAACGCTCGCGACCGCTTGCCACCGTTAAACCAACGCTAAAGCTACACTGGCTTCAGCGGTGCAACGCTAAGGCAACGCCCATGTTTTCGATTTTTTTCCAATTTTGTGAGCGGCGACGAGCGTTGTCGAAATTCGACCCTCTCTCCCTACCGCTCCACGACCGCTCCAACAACGCTCGGGCGGTGTGACCAGGCCTTAAGGTGATTTTCTGAAGTTAGCAGAACATTTACTACATGATTGGGGTTTTTATAGATATCGAGAGATGGAGACATACTGCAACAGCACTACCAGAGCTTGATCCTCCACATGATATTGTGGTATCATGAGGGTTAAAAACTGGTCCTTTAGCTGCTGTGTAACTGCTCCCAGATAAACACAGATTTTCACAGGTTGTCTTGCCGGCAATAAATCCTCCTGGTGGTGAGAATTCAACGAAACAAAAAAGGTAATGTCAAGTTTCCTTTAGTTTGAAGATTTACTTATTGACACTATTCACAAAAAATACAGATCACATACAAAAAAATCCACATATTTATAGAAACAAAGACAGACCACTCGATTGCAAAATATCGTACAACCAATTAGGCAATGAGAGGGGATGAGAAGAAAGTAAAGTGAACTATTATAAGAGTTCTTCTCTGATTTATGATATTAATTTCATATGTCTTACTCTTGATGGGAGTTTAAAAAAAAGGAATCATCATTAGACTTGTATTTGCATTAATTCAAGTGTTGAGTTGTCGAAGCAGTTTTCTTCTCCAACATGCCCTATTGCAATTTAAAATGAAAATTCGGCTAGTATTCGCTCGCATTAATTGTATAGTTATATACCTACATGTATCCTGTTCATAGTTACAAAGAGTTCCTAGAATGTCCAGTTTTAGGTCGGAAATTTTTAGGACATAATACATGAAATTGTCAAAAGAAATTGCTCGCGCTTCGCGCTCGCACTATTTATACATTCTAATTATATACACATGTACATGTTCTTTCATAAGCCTAAAGCTAATAACTGACTGTCCTATATTTATTTATATTCATTATATATGTGTGTATGAGTGTGAGAGTGTGTGTGTATGTATAAAAGAACAATGGAAAACGCAATTGTGCCCCCCCCCACACACACACACACCTTTGAGGACAGATTTCAGCCCATGTCAGCACCACCACTGAAAAATCGTTCCCAGGACCCTGTACGATTATCATGTCTTATTCATGTATATTAAGATTGCGTGCCTTTTACTTTCTATATTTTATTCATGGCACGGCCCCAATGCAAATCAGACTCTGTATCTGTTTGGAGTTTATACCGCGTAAACATAAAATCTATCTATCCATCATTTAGCGCGTAAAAAAGGATCACCAGTCGTTCTTAAAGTCGGTCTTAATTTACGAACAGCTTCATGAAACACCCACCAGGGTACCTGGAAAATCCAAGATGGCGCCCAAATTGACTGCCGTAGGCTAAAAATTCACAATTTAGCTATTACCACATCAAGTGGCTTTTATTTGGTTGTTTTTCAATAATTTGAAAAACATCAAAGGGTGAAGTGGTACATTGGGACAAGTTACAAGGACAGTCAGTGGTTTAGTGTGTCCAAAAATCCAAGATGGCTTCCAAAATGGAGTTTAAATGGCTATTGATACTTAAAATGGACATAGTTCATTTCATATCCGCCTGGGAGATATAATTTTGGTGTCTAGACCATGGTTTTAATGGTCAAAATATGGACAGGTTACAAGGACAGCCAGTGGTCCAGTATGTTCGAAAATCCAAGATGGCTTCCAAAAATGGAGCATGAAATTGTTTTTGCTACTGAAAAAACGACATAGTTTGCTCAATATCCAGTAATATGATTTTTTGTCTATACCATGGTTACCAAGTTACAAGGAAAGTCAGTAGTCTGGTATATCCAAAAATCCACGATTGCTTCCAAAAATTAATTCTGAAATGGCTGCTAATACTTAAAGCAGACATAGCCCATTTCATATCGGCCTGAGAGATGTACTTTCGATGTCTAATCCATGTTTTTTTTTAAGTCAGAAAATTAGTTACAAGGACAGTCAGTGGTCAAACCATACATTGACCCGTCTTAAACTTGTTGAGAGTCAACCAATTAAAATTATAATAGGTGTCGAGACGATAATATATTTTGTACGAATTATAACCTTCTTCCAGAATTCTATTGACAACCGTTGCATCAAAGTCTGGTGTGTATCCTTCAAGCGCGAAGCATCCATTCATCATCGGAACCCCTGCTACTGCTACATTATCCTTGATTGCTATCCGTTTTCCCGCCAATTTACCACATCTAGATCCCTGGATCTCGCATTTCCAGTACCTGTAAGGGGGTATAGCATCGGATTGAGGGGGGGGGGGCAACGGGCCTTGTCCATTATTTCGACACAAATTACCAGCATTCATTTGCGTATGTGTGTGTGTGCGTGTTTCCTTGTAAAAATAAATGTATATGTCTTTAATTAACAGCTGAATCAAGGTGTTAGAGGTAAATATACTCATTGATTGAAATCTCACACAATGTTCTGAATTGACAACAAACGAAAGACTGATATACTTAATAGATATAATGGAATTTATGAAATACAGCGAAAGCTTATACCGAAGGTAATCAAACGTCGTTTAACTTCTCTTATGAAATAAAGACCTCGAATACACACATAGTATTACCGGGTCCCCCCCCCCCCTCCATAACGTTGATAACCATTATGATCATACCATGCATTATAAGGATTTTCTTGTTGGTTTGGTCTATACCCAGGCAGTCTGGGATATTTGGTTGGTAATCTTGGCTCCATCAACCGCTCTGCATTGTTTATACTTTCGATGCTTTCTCCGATTATCTCTTTGTATTTCTAAAATTATCAAAGATAAAAATGGAAGACATGAATTTCAATTCAATCCAGCATTCACTTCCAGTATTATTTCATTAAAGAGAAAATAATATGAGAACAACAATAAAAAACCTTTTAAAAGTAATGGATATCAACAGAGCATCATTTAAAACAAAGAAACAATAATAAAATAAGAGTTGTCACATAGTTATGACAACAGAGATGAAACAAATGAGTAGAAACAGTAAAAACAAAATACAAAAATAGCTTGTTGAAACGCACACACCCAAGAGAAGTTGATCATTAAAACAATATTCAGGGTACCATAGTTGATAATACAACATAAAATCCGCATAAATGGGAGATGAAGTGAATGAATCTATTAATTTATTTATTTCTTTGATGAATTCATAATGATTTATTGATCGGATATTGTTCAGATATTCATTTGCAGATAAATTTGAGTTCATTTTAATGATTTGCCAAAATGAACGGTGTGGGAGGAAGGTCCCGATATGGCCGGCGGAGAAAATCCTCTGAATTTTTAAAATATATTATTGTATGTGGTTAATCATAATGATACAGACACGTGAAAAAACTTTATGTCTTATGTAACGTTAAAATTGATATGTTTGTGTACGAGGTATATATATATGTGTGTGTTTATCTGAGGGAGTTTTTGGCAGGGGCGGATCCGGGATTTCATAGGGAAGCAAATTTGGAACCATAAGAGCATATGTAAATATACAAATACATACCCTCACCCATTTGCAAAAAAATTTCTTTTTAAGCAATGTTTGAATTTAAGCATATCAATAAACAGTTAATGCAAGTGCTAAACGCGCATTTCTCAATTCTCAGAATACATTTATATCAACATTTTCTGTTTGAATCCTATTTGATTGGTGGTTCTCTTTTTCTTATCATGTTATGTAGGCCTTATTGGGGTTTTTTTCTATATTTTATTTTATTTTAGATGCGATGGCCTATAGACAAGCTATTCAATAAATAATATCAAAATATTTTTTCATCAAACCTGAATGTCTTCGTCTTCATAGTGAAATCCAAGATCATGTGCAATATCTTTCAACTGGCCACTGGTGGGTTTTCTCACCGCAGGACATACGTACAGATCTAAAGGAATGAATTAAAAATGATTCATGAATTGGATGGTATCTTCCTGGAGATCACTTAATGATTGTTCTCCACACTGTAAAAATATTGGGTATTGGGTAACCAGCACAAGGGTAATTATGTGTCCAACCACTTTAAGGCAGTATTTTACCCGATGCGGGTAGCATATTGTCTAGTAATGGGCAACATTTTCATCACACTGGATAGATAAAAATGCTTAAAAGAAATGCCCAATGTTGGCTGGACACATAATTACCCTCATGGGGCATTTTTACCCAATATTTTTTAGAGTTCATACAAATTACAACATTAGAAATCGATGTCAAAATTGAAGCATTGAATATCCGCCTGTCCAAAGGTCTGAATTATGGAGTTGAAATTGTAGTTATCGCAGACCAAAAACCGAATTCATTTCAATTGTATTGGCGTCATAGAAATCTGAATAAATGACATCAATATGAAAAATTCAAATTTGTTTTTTTTTCTCATTTCACGTTGCTGATGATTCCAATATCTTTTACACACAACATTATCCACATTCACTAGTGCACACAATAAATAAAGAATTTTAAAAGGTAACAAACTGGATTAAGGCGAATAAACTGTCATCGCAAATGCAAAAGAAGACATGCTTTTTAGTCATGCGACGGAACATCTGCCTCATCCACTACTTATACAGATAATACTGAAATGAATGAAATGTGAACCACAAAATTCGTTTGTCTTACTATAGCAAACTTACGTGGAATGATTGTATCAACTAATAAGTTTCTTCCTGTTTAGGCACTATCCATGTTGTATTGTGTAATAACTCTACCTTATATTGATTACGGAATTATGGCCTAAGGCCTGGGAGAAATGCTTCTCAAACGAGATTCAACCAAATATTTATAATTCAGAAAAAGGTGCTATAACTTTTGCTCCTGCCACAGAACCATCAGACAATTAGATTTCAAAGCAATCCGAAAACCTGAGGCAAAGTAAAAAATAAAAATAAAAATCTAGTCGTCCTCATAGTGTTAACAGTATGGTTAATTCGGTAAGTGGTTATGTATACATGAGTGGGTGTGGGTGTATGGACTATATGAGTGTACTATATGTGTATATGCAATATACCGGTATGTATTTTGATTTTATTTTATTTTATTTTATTTACCAATATAAAAACATTACATATAGCATTACAACAAAATATAATACATGATAAAATAACATTGGATGGATCGCCCTATTAAGCTGAGCCATTACAGCACAACTGTCCAGCTATAACATGATATTCATATTACAAAAATAAATTCAATAACAAATTTGTGTAACATAAAAGCAACATCAGTTAAAGGGCTAAAGAACAACAATCCCACCCCACCCTACAGTAAAAACCGAGTACCTAACCCACCCACCCCAAAAAGTGCCCCCAAGTTATATGTTTGAACTTTGGTTTAAAGGGAAATAGTTTTCAGGTTTACAATGTATTATGATCATATCAGTGTAAGTTTTTGTATGGAGGTGTGAAAGAACAATATATGACCAAAGCAAAGAGTATTTAGGGTCCCTATGAAATATTTGGCCGTTGCCACCAAATAATATCACAATATTTGGCCATGCCTGGCCTTTTCCTGGTTCTCCGGCCTCGACCGGCCTTGTATTGGAATATTCGGCCATGGTCTGGCCTCGGCCCTTTCTGCCTTGCCTTGTCCTTGTCCTCGGGCAATTAAGCCTTGGCCTTATACATGTCCTTGGCTTCGGGCAATCCGGCCTTGGCCTTTTCCTTGGCCTCAGACAAGCCGGCCTCGGAAACAACACTGCTGGTTAATGATAAACTGGTATTGTGAGGTAATTGACCTTTCAATTTTCTCAGCAGTCAAAGGTTGAGATCTGCAATCTTTAACCAATATGATATATTGAAAATGAACAAAACTGTATCATTAGTATACGATAGCCTCGTTTTTATGAACCAATGATGCCACGTATAAAAATTTCTTTCATTTTTAAGTCATTGACATTTGAAGGCCCTCAGATGTCAAAGGTAAAAACATGTAATACTCAGCAATGCTCTCTTCATTAGTGTGAGTATACCAATGTTAATCGTTTGTGTCCTTCATCTACATTTACAAATGAATGTCAGATATTTGGTTAGAATTGGCTTATAGCACAGCCTTCCATTTTTGAAGTCATCAGGTCTTTTTTGGCTAGTACATTATTCAATAGGGCGTTGGGGAGGTGTGACATGATTTGTGGAATGCCTCAAATATTTTCTGTCATCATGAATGCATACCCTATAATCAGTCGCAACATCGACAGGGTGACTTTTGCGAACGACATCACTGAATGTGACATCATTGCTCCTAGGACAGAGAGTGCAGACTTTTGTGTCGACACCGCCGTACATCGCTATAACTCTGAACTGGGAAGGATTCTCGATATTCATGCACCCCCGAAAGAAAGGAAAGTCCGGATTTATGTTGACTCTCCATGGTATAATGACAACATCCGCTCTCAGAAGAAAAAACGAAGAAGGCTGGAGAGGCAATGGCGGCAGTCTTCACTTCATATCCACCGGGAACTTTTCTCTGCCCAGCGTGACCTTGTCAATTCCCTTGTGAAGAGGGCAAAGCGTTCCTATTATGTGGCTATCATTGAAGACTGTCACGACGACTCTAAAAAACTCTTCTCTGTGGCTAATCGGCTACTGAACCGTCGACAGTCATCACCTCTTCCTTCTCACTCAGACAGCTCGCAAATGGCGTCTACTTTCCTTCACTTCTTCCAGACCAAAGTCAAGATGATCTGCGATAGTTTAGCACCAGATGAGTCTCCACACAGCCAGCTCACTTCCTCTTCCTTTGAAACTATCCAACCTACCACTCCTGACGAGATCATCTCACTCTTACGTAAACTTCCTCCCAAGTCATGTCAGTCAGATCCCATTCCCACTAAATTACTTAAGGATTGTTCCCCTTCTGTTGCTCCAATTCTCTCACATCTAATTAATATGAGTATAGAACAGGCATACGTTCCTCCCTCTCTGAAAGTTGCTCTCATTACCCCACTGTTAAAAAAACCCTCCCTGGACCAAAACTCCCTCCAAAACTACCGCCCAGTTTCCTACTTACCATTTTTGTTCAAGATTCTTGAAAGGATTGTGTTCTCTCAATTGTCTGAATACCTTTCGGATAGTGATTTGCTCGATCCTTTCCAGTCAGGTTATAGGTCTAATCATAGTGTAGAAACACTACTTCTTGACGCGTCTAATTATATCCTACAAGGCATGGATAAAGGGAACACCACAGCTCTTTTGCTGTTAGACTTGTCCTCCGCCTTTGACACGGTAAATCACACTATCCTTTTGAACATTCTTAGTTCACTCGGTGTTAAGGGTGAGGCTTACAAGTGGTTTGAGTCTTATCTCTTATCTCTCATTCCACTCTCAGATTGTTTGTATTAACGGTTATAAATCTGATGATTTGCCTCTCTCTTGTGGAGTACCACAGTGTTCTGTGGGCGGGCCAACTCTCTTTTCGATTTATTTATCTGGATTGCGACAAGTTTTGTTGAAACACGACATAAAATACCATATTTATGCAGACGACATCCAACTCATGATTTCCTTTAATTCGGATCAACTAGCTGCAGAAAGTTCCATCCATCGTCTTGAATGTTGCATGGATGATGTTCACAATTGGCTGACTTCTCACTCTCTTAAGTTGATTCCAGCCAAATGTGAATTTCTTCTTTTTGGCTCCAAAGTACAGCTTAGTAAAATCCACATCGTCTCCATCTCATTTTCTGGCCTCACTGTAAATTTGTCAAGTTCTTGTCGCAATCTCTGTATAGTTTTTGATTCTCACATGACAATTTCGAATCACATTTCTTTTATTTGTAGATCAGTTCGCTACCAATTGCAAAATATTGGTTTTATTAGGAAACACTTGTCTCGACCGGCCACAGAAAAATTGGTTCACGCTTTAATTTCGTCCCGTCTCGATTTTGGAAACTCCCTTTTGTTTAATCTACCCCGGAATCAGTTAGTCAAAATTCAGAAACTTCAAAATGCTGCCGCTCGCATCGTTTCTCTATCCACCAGGCGCACTCACATTACTCCTATTTTAAGATCCTTACATTGGCTCCCTGTAAAACAGCGTATTATGTTCAAGATTTTGTTGTTAACTTTCCATTGTGTTCATGGCTCATCTCCCCAGTACCTTATTTCACTGATCAAAAGTTATTCCCCTTCAAGATCCTTACGTTCCTCCTTTTCCAATTCTCTTGTTACCCCCACAGTTTCCAAAACCTGGGGTGAAAGATCATTTGTTTACTCATCCTCTAAGCTATGGAATAGCCTCCCTCAAAACATCAAACAGTGCTTGACTTCTGAAACTTTCAAACATTACCTCAAAACATTTCTGTTCAATTCCTCTTAATTTTTTTTATAATTTCCTAAATAGCGCCTTGAGCACTCTACACAGTGGCGTAACAGGCGGGGGGGCAGGGGGGCAAGCTGCCCCCCCTGGCGGAGCTCACCGGGAAAATAAAAAAAAAACGGGAAAAAGAAAAAAAGGGAGGAAGAAAGGGAAAGGAAAGAAAATAAAAAAGGGGAAAGGAAAGGAAAGAAAAAAGGGGAAAGGGAAGGGGAAAGGAAAAGGGAAAAGAAAACTAAGAAAAAACATAAAAAAGGGAAAACGGAAAGATAACGGGAAAAGGAAGGAAAAAAGAACAAGTGAGAAAAAACAATTCGCCTCGATATAATACATTAGCATGTTTAGTAAGACAGGGAAATAAATTAAAGATGGCAAAAAGGCAAACAAAAGCGGGAAATAAAGGCAATGGAATTAGCCAAAATCTAAATTGGAAAATAAAGAATAGGGACAAGATAACGTACACTACCGGGCCGCCGAGGATTGAGCGGGAAGAAAAATGGATGGTATATAGCATAATGTCGTATGAAAGTCTATCATAAACTTGCTAAATCTCCAAAGGCTCTGTCCTAGAGTCAAGACCCCGTGCAGTGGGGGCTCTTCATCTGTAACCTTTAATGGGTTCTATAACGGGCCCCTATATGGACCCTTCCTGCATTAAGCTTTACGTTGAAGCACTGGCGTACCGGGGGTGGTTCCACAGCCAAGGGGAAATAAAAGAAAATAAAGGAGGCAGCGAAATGAGATGAATGAAAAAAAAATATATATGACATGATATTTGCTATAATGATGTAAAAATCTATCACATAATTAGAATTTCATTTTAACAGGCCTTTTTTTTTCTGGCTCGCTTCGCTCGCTGGCGACTTTTTACAAATTTTCCCACATTTGCTATGGTGTGCCCCTCACAATATTTGGATGATTACGATACACAACTGCATTGAATTTATGTGTTGTGTTAAAACTATATAAATATACACGCAATTTGATTAAAACAAGTGGCCATCTGCAAGGTTTAAAATGGCTTTGATATCAAGAGGTTCCGGGGCTCTGCCCTGGACCCCACCCATAAAGCACTGTTACATGGATGAGTTGGACCACGGCCCCAAAAGTTTTACAACCAAACAAAAAAAAAGAGGAAAGAAAGGAAAGTGTATTATATTTTTCTGAATATCACGTCAAAATCTATCTTCATGTTAGATTCTCATGAAAATGTGATTTTTTTTATCTCGCTCGCTTCGCTCGCTCGGGACCTATATTAAGCTACTTCTTGCCAGAAGCGCCATACTCGGCCCCCTCGAGCATATAGAGCTTCGCTCTGATTCTCACAATCATAACAAAAATCCTGTTCACCGTGGCGTACAAAAAAAAGAGAGAAAAAAGGAAAGAGAGGAGGGTGAAATATGATATCATCTTTTTAACAGTATGTCAAAATCTATCACAAAATTTGATTTTTGCAATAAAAATGTCAAAAAAATTTGCTCGCTCGCTTCGCTCGCTCGCTTATATATGTATATATATATATTTGCCCGATACGCCATATCGCCCCCTCAAAATGTTTGCCTTATGACGCCATTGCCTGTTCCATGATATGACCGGGAAATTTTTGGCTCTTGCCCCCCCTGGCCACCGACCCCTGTTACGCCGCTGACTCTACAGAGTGGATTTGACGCGATATAAGTCTAATTATTAGGTGATCTGTCAATCGACAGATCAACTATTAATTTCGTACGAATTTTCTTTTTAGGTGGTCTGTCATGAATATGACAGATCACCTTTTATATTCGTCAGATTTTACTTTATTTATTTTTATTGCCAAATTTTGTTCCCACTTTATCTCAAAATCGGGCTTGTCAAATTTCTTGATTTTCATGTCATGTATGGAAATTATTATGGAATCGCGAAACGAAACTTTTCAAGGTTATCTAATCATGTTGACGTCATCTAGGCGCCATTTTGTAAAATTGAATTATTGATCATATCATCGCAACTAATCATAAAAAATCATCCATATTTGCATCATATCAAGTTCAGGTGACAGGTCATCAGGACATGTCATCAGAGGTCATGCAAAGGTCACGACGCGCACATATGCGCGCGTCAAAATTTTAAAATTCCCCAAATCAAACGGTGTCAAGTTTGGGTACGTTTCAGACCTTTTTGAGCATGTCAAGAATTTGTGCGCGCACAGGTATGCGTGCGCGTTCTTCCACCTACCATCGGTATGCATCTTCGAGTCGTCATTTATGTTATGTCTGTCCATTGTCCATTATCTTCTGATTAATTTGATACCTCATTCAGCCTCTTACGACCAATAATACGGGAATGCGCGTCCATTCAAATTTGCATTACACGCGCGTGCAAACTCGCAAAATAAGTCATAAGTGGGCAAAAATATGCCTATATAAAATTCACTGTAGCTCTTCAGGGAGTCCGTTGACCCCCAATTTTTCTCACTCTTGGATATAGTCAAAATCTCATCTGGAGATTGCATAATTACGTCAAAAATACGTTAGAAGTGAAAATTACACATTTTCGCACTTACTTCAACGTTTTTATGCATATTTGACCGTATCTTCGTTATAACTGGTCAATTTTCTCTCAAATTTTGATATGATGTAGTGAAGACATTTTTTTACAAATAATGTGGAATGATTTTCACTTTCAACCACAGCATCAGTGTGTTATGACCTGTTTAAGTTTTTTCAAATTTTTTCTGGACCTAATTTTTGAGAATTTTTTGAAGAAAATGCTTTATTAATCAATTGTACGGTCTTGCTGAAAATTTCAAGCCCACTTGCCTTGCGTTTTTTTTATGTAGGACATTTTTTTTATTTTGCCGTAACTTTTTAAGGGGTAGATTTAACATTGTAAAACATCATTTATGTATTTTTTGGTAAACGCTGCAATATTGAAACGCTATTTGGTTAATAAATTTAATTCCAGACATTTTGCGGAAAATCCTGGATTTTTTCCTATTTGGTTTTTTTCTCTAAATATAACATATAACAAATTTTCAGATGCCTTCTGTAAAATACAAAATTGTGCAATTTAGTTCAATACACATTTTCCCGAAATTTTGCGGACAAATTGCCAGTATTTGAATCTTTTACCTGACTTTTTTCAGTAAAATCATCAAGAAAGAATTTTCAAGTAAATGTTAAAGTCATACACAATTAATAAATGGATATTGAAAATTCTTGACGGAAAATATTATGTGAAATGTTTAGGAATTTGCAGAAATTTTGCAAACTTGTCCCCAAAAAAATTCTACTTAATTCTTTTATCAAATACATCACTGATGACTTTTGAAGTGAATGCTGTGAAATTGTAGCATTGAAAAACTTCTCATTAAAAATAATTGAAATTTAGCAGAAATTTTGAATAAAAATATTTAAGATATTTTAGTTTTCAAAAAGTATCACCTATGAATTTTCAAGCATTCTGTGAAATTGATACCCACTGACATTGTGAAAATTCTTGCTTGAAATCTTAAAAGAGAAATTGCTGACAGTACAAAGAAATTTTAAAAAGATTTTGCATAAAAAACATGAAACTGTCGATTGAAAATTAGCTGCTCTGAAAATGAAGGCGCCTTTCCTTGCGCAATTTTGGAAAGCCAATTTCGGTAAATCGTCTTAAATTTTTGAGGAGTTTTTAAGGCATTTTACGTGCTCCAAACTTCATTTTGTATTTACCGTATTGCATTATCACCACCATCATTATAATCATCACGGTTGTCATCACCACATTAATAATCACATTTAGCAATGGTCAAAATGTATTCCTATGATGTCTATGATCAAGATTATCAATCATATCTAAATGATTCATTTCATACAACATTAGCCGACACTGAATGAAAAATAATGACAGACCACCTAATTCGTCCTCATGACGAATTAAAATCTAGTTTATTTATCATTTTTCTTTATTTTCCGCCCTTTTCTTGTTAGCACAAAATCTCCAAATCTACATCATCAATTATCTTGATATGGGGACTTATCATGTGATGTGTATAAAACAAGTTCAAGGTCAAAAGGTCATCATGACGTCATCTAGACGCCATTTTGTAAAATCACATTATCAATCATATCTTCATTATCAATTATCAAAAATTAACAATATTTACATCACATTAACTTCAAGTCACGGGTCAACTGTCCATGTCATCAAAGGTCATGTAAAGGTCACGCATCAAAATTTTAAAATGCTCAAAATCACTTTTTGACCAAAGTAGAGTACGAATCAGGGGAGTGTTTCATCAACATTTTCATCCGACAAGTTGTCAGATCTGACATCTTTCCCTGATGTTGATTGGCTGAGAGGTACTGTTACTATGGTAACTGTCGGATAAAATGGGACTTGTCGGATAAAACGTCCGACAAGTCCTTTCATGAAACGCCCCCCAGGTCATTTTAAGCATTTCAAAAATTTGCGCGCGCGTAACGGCGCTATACAACATAAGATCGGCATTTTCTTTATATCAATGCATTGATAATATAATTCTGAGTAATTTGATACCTTGATCAACCTTCTACGACAAGTAATAACGGAATTAGCCTCCATCAAAGTTTACAGCACGCACGCGCGCGCGCACTAACCATAGACAACATATGTGCAAAAACATGCCTATACAAAACTCATTATAGCTCTTCAGGTAGTCTGTTGACCCCCAATTTTTTTTTCATATTCGAATAGAGTATGGATGGGAGAAATGATTTCATGTCACATTTGGCCCGAAATTTCATCATGACGTCATCAAAATGGCGTCGAAACTCAAAATTCCCATTTTGCTACTTATGATGTCATCATAGTTATGCAAATTTGACTCTAACTCCATAAATATTGGTCAATTTTTACTCAGTTTTTTATATGTTGTAGCTGAGGACATACTCTTTCTAATGTGATGGCTATATTCACATTTAAGGGAATGGATCATCCTGAAAAATGGCAAGTTATAGAGGCATGTCATTTTCGCTCATTTTATGTGCAATCTCTATGGGAAATGACTTTTTATCAAAACTGGATTTTACATTCTTCTATTTCGCGAGCCATATCTCCATTTCCTTTTGTCGGTTTTCTCTTAGCTTGGAGTATGTCGTAGCTGAGATTGTAAGCTATCGCCACTGTGGTCTCCATTTTCCAATCAGATGCCGGGATCATGCCCGTATTTCTCTTGCAAAATTGGATTTGAGATCCTATGTGTAAAGTCTATGGGAAATAGTGCTTATGTGTAAAGTCTATGGGAAATAGTGTAGCTCAGTTGTTAAGGCATCAGACTTGCTTTCTTAGGGTCGAGGGTTGGAACCCAGGGGTGAACATGATATATATTTTTTTTCTTTCTTTTCAACATTTCACAAATGGTCCATCATGACCATTACAAGGTATATAAGTTAAAACATTGCACAATAAAATAGTTTTAAAAATCCTTTTAATATAACATGTACATGTACCATGTGTATCATTTACACCTATTTTCCAAAATTTCTCATTTCTCTCTTTTCAAGAGTATTCATCATATACATTTTGTAATAAAAGTTTAGTTTTCAATATGATCATCGTATTGATGTCAATAAACATGCTGATTGTCTTCGTGATCATGAAATCAGAGACAGATCACCTAATTTGTCCTCATGACGAATTAAAATTCTAGTTATTATTATTATTATTATTATTACTCCCACTTTGAGAGGAATTCTTGTTTTCCTATCTGGATTGTATTATGTGTTAGTTGCTCTTTATAGAAGGGAGATGAAGCTTAGCATGAAGCTTGTTGACACTGCACTTCTCTTCCAATAACTTATACACTTAGTCTTATAAGGTGATTCTGCCATGGACAGAATGTAAAATACTTTTCCTAGATTTTAGGCTTTTTAGGCCTGTTTGGCATCATAGAATGCGTGGACGCTATATTTTCGCTTTGCTGAGAGCCCCATGATACCAGCTACTGATCTGCGTCTATCAGGTTGTCAATGCCGGGAGGGCGCTCTCCATCAGCTATGCAGTAAACACGTAGTTTCGACTTTATCTTAAACTTTGCCAAAATCCACATGTTATACTAAAGTGATATAAGCTGGAAGTAACATATTTTGATTTGTGACGGTTATAGACTTTGGGGACCAAAGATGGATCAATCAGAACAGTCAATAAGTACAAATTCACCCGCTAGTAAGAAGCAAAAGTTCAAGCAAAAGTTCAGTCAGTGATACACGTGCGCATGGGATGGGTGATAACAACAGTGATGGAGTGGCAGTGCCGCTACCAGGAAGATCTGTCATATTCATCAGAAGAAGCTCCACCTCAGTGGTTTAAAAAAAAAATTCACAGATTTTGAAACCCGAATTGAAGTCCGTTTTGAAAGAATCTTTTCCAAGCAGTTACGTGAACTTTCGTTGAAAGTTGATGATCATGAGGAAAAGCTCAAAAGTTTGGATTTTGATGTTCGTAATATCCAAGACGATGTCAAACGCCTGAAAGAAGAGAATGAGCTACTCGTTGAGAAGTTAAACGATCTCGAAAATCGAAGTCGTAGAAGCAATCTTTGGGTTACCTGAAGCTCCAGTACCAGAGAAGGACTGTCGCAAGACAGTCAGTGAGTTTTTGTGTTTTGTTGGTGCTGAGGAGGATGACACACGGCAAATAGAGAGATGTCACCGAACGCCATACAGATTTTCGGCTAGCTCAGGAGAGAAACATGTTCCCAGAAGGATCCATGTGGCGTTTGCATGCAACTTTCACTGCAAAGGAGAGAATTCGTAAGAAGTGCATAGAGAAGCTGAGAGTCACAAAGTATTAGGTCAGCAACCAGGAAGTCGGAGTTTTTGTAGCCGAGGATCTTTCTTGACGAGTGCAACAACAAGAAACAGGGAAAGTTCCAGCAGCTCAAGGAGGAGGCCAAGAAACCCTTCTTCTCATACCCAGGCAAATTGTGCTACAGAGATTCCTCTGGGAAAGTTATTAAAATCAAGTGAAAACTTTGGGAAAGGAACTTTATCTAAAAGTATGATCATAAAATCTTTCAAGTTGGGAGAGCATAAACTTTAAAGACGCTATAGAGAACATGTGAAAATAAAACTAACTCTGAAAGAAGGCGATTTGTTCCTATCGAAGAAAGCTTTTACATGTATTTATGTTGTACTTCACAAAAAAGGAATCAACAAAAACACTTTACTAGTCTAAAATTGAGCTTTTTTCTACAGTTTAAAGATATAGTAGTGCTTAGTTTGGAAGATTAATCCCCATGTTTCGAAAAAGCTAGAATATGAAAAAGACATCTTACTGAGGTGTATTTCAACTATAATCACATACAACAATTTTTGTTATTGTTTAGATTTTTATCTCATCATCTGTTTTTAGTGATAATATTCCTTTTTAATCAAATTGCAAAGAAAGTTAACAAGATTGGACGTCACAATTCAAATATCTTTTTAAACATGTGAATTTTGGCTGAGTGTCGCACTATTCGCATTTGGCTTTTTGCACTATTTCCCTGGACTGTTTTTTTTTTAAGCGCTGTTTTTTATCTTTTGCACCTGCCCTCTTTTTTTTTGCTTGTTTTATAATTGTTTTTGCATATTTTTAATCATTCTAAGCCCTTTAACCTTGATTGCAGCTACCATTCTTACACAGCCTCTGATTATGTTAACCCTCATTGAAACCTACCTGTGCATCTTGTTAGCAGTCACTTTGTCTTATGTATCGTTGTTACACGTATGTCATCACTGTTTGAGAACACTCTTCAGTGTTAATAATAGCATGTTATTTCCAATCTTTAAGATATGCATATCACATTAGTTACTTTTAACTGCCGTTGGGTTCAAGATTATGTGAAAAGACGCACTTTGTCACTTTGTCTTATGTATCGTTGTTACACGTATGTCATCACTGTTTGAGAACACTCTTCAGTGTTAATAATAGCATGTTATTTCCAATCTTTAAGATATGAATATCACATTAATTACTTTTAACTGCCGTTGGGTTCAAGATTATGTGAAAAGACGCAAAGTATTTCATTACTTAAGATCTATTGAATGTGATGTCACTTTTCTTCAAGAAACCCATTCCTCTAAATCTGATGAAATCTTTTGGAAACAACAATGGGGCGAAAAGGCATGGTATTGTAGCCACGCTTCAAACAGTCGAGGGGTAGCCATCCTAATTCGTAATCGTGTTTCATTGACTGTTCATTCATTGTTTAGTGATCCCAATGGAAGATACTTGATAATTTCTGCTACTATTAATGACGTCCCTTATGGTCCGAATAACGATGATCCTAATTATTTTCCTTGATGTTTTTAGTAAAGTATATCGATCCAATTATACCTCCATTTTATGCGATGGTGATTATAATGTTGTTCTTGGATCTACTGATTATCAGGGGTAAGGGACACCCATTTAAACTTCAGAGCTAGGGATATGTTAATAGCATCGATGGAAGAATTTAATCTCCGTGATATTTAGCACACCCTCCATCCAAATCTTAAACAATATACTAGACATCCAAAAAATCCAAAAGTGTTATCCAGACTTGATTTTATCCTCGTTTCTGAGAATTTTATCACCAACTGCTTGCAGTAAAAATATAATGCCAGGAATTCAGTCTGATCATTCTTTAGTAAGCTTAACCTTTAAAGGTGCTCAACCACTAAGGGGCCCAGGGTTTTGGAAGCTTAACTGTAAATATTTTGTTATATATAAGTAGAAATGTAAGAGCAATTACATTTATTTGTTTAGTTATTTTCGATTTAAGGATATTTACAGCACATAATGATTAAGAATATTCCAGAATGTCTTAGTAAAGCTTTGCTAGGCATGTTATTAAATAGGCTGAGGAATTTTGTTATTTCTCAATTGAGATTACTAGACAATAGGCTGCTAGTGGCAGTGAAAACGACAATAGGAATAGATATGTTGCTTACATTGTTAATTTCACTGAGTTCATTCGAGAATGTACTAATATTAGACTGCTCTAGAAATTGGCAGAATGTTCTTTTTTGTAGACAATACTAGAAGCTTCCAGAAGAGTGAATAATTTGTATATAAGCTGGCAGTTTCTTCAAGGACATCATCACATCAGATCAGAACTCAGAGTTTCACGCCAGACTTTATGTCAGAGCATAGTTTATTCCCAACTGGAAAACAACATTTATCTTCTGTGGAATTGTTTGCACACCATCAATGAACTATTTGCAGTTACTTTGAGAGAAGAATTCTCAGTTCTCATCGAGATCATCAACCTGTTTTAATTAACGCTTTTCAACCCATGGATTGCTGAAATTGACTGTTAATCATCATCAACATCGTCTTCACAGACATTTCAACTCATTACAATGACTCTTGTTATTCATCGTGCGTCAACATCAAAATCATCATCGCCATTATTGTGAACTTTAATTTAAGGGATCTTCGCCAACCGACTTGGATTTTATTAGATTTATATCATAACCTTGGACTGTACATCTGACACTTCAAGAGATAGATGTAAGATCATTGTTTGGTTTTATTTTGTTTAAGTACATGATCTATTTCCTGTAATAAAAAAAGGAAATCAAATTTAAAACTAAATTTTCATTGTTTATTTGTTGCAGTATCGTAACAATCTGCAAACTGACTCAAACTTTGGCAGTTAAGGAGAAAATTGAAGAATTCAAAATAATTCATTCAAAAAGTTATTGTAACTCTAATATTTTATATGGGACTCTCTTAAGTGCAAAATTAGTGGTTCTTGTATAGAATATTGTACACTTAAAAAGAAAGAAAAAAACTTTGTAAAGAAACAACTTTTGAAGATATTGAAAATTTAGATAATAAATTAAGTACTGATTCAGATAATAAGACACTTCTTGAAAATTGATTATTCGCTCTCGAATTCAGTGGACTGAAGAAGGCGAAAGGAGTTCCAGATATTTCTGTAACTTAGAAAAAAGGGTTGGAGAGAAGATGAGTATCTTTAGATGAAAGGATGATAGTAATGACACCATTGTTAATCAGCAAATGATATTGGGAAAAAATGACTTATTCTATCAAGCCCTGTATAAGAGGCGTACTGATGATACATGTAATTTAGACAATATGAATCGTTTTTTAAAATTCTATTGAAACTCCTCGATTAAATGAAGTTGACGAAGCATTTCTTGAAAACTCCATTACTAAGCAAGAATTGTTTGAGACACTTCGATGAGTCACAACAAATCTCCAGGTCTCGATGGCTTACCTGTGGAATTTTATATTATGTTTTGGAAGGATTTTTCTGATACGCTTTTGAAATCATTTAATTTTTCTCTGCAAAGTGGGCTGATGTCTACTTCGCAAAGGAATGGGGTTATTACTCTCATCCCTAAAAAAGACAGTAGATTATCAGATTTTAGCCAAAACTCTAGCAAATCGTTTGCTCCCCAAAAAAAATACTGAGAGTGATTTGCAATGTGCTTTTTAAAGCTCATACAGATGAATGATTTCGTCAAAAATATATTCTGAAAGTCAGAGACCTGTCCCGCTTAAAGTTATTCCAATTCATGTTATGTTTCAGCTTGATAGAAATAGTATACGTAATGTGCATAATGCCCTACAAAAAAAAAAGAAATAATTATTTTTATTCATTTCAAAGACAGCAGGGTCCGTTGGGAGGCAGTTTTCGGAACTGAGGTGGTTATCCTTGGTAAATATGCCGTTGTTATTATAACCATTACCATTATCATTAGTAGTAGTAGTAGTAGTAGTAGTAGTAGTAGTAGTAGTAGCATTATCACAGGTAGTAGTAGTAGTAGTAGTAGTAGTAGTAGTAGTAGTAGAAGTAGCAGTAGTAGCAATACTAGTAGTAGTAGTAGTAGTAGTAGTAGTAATAGAAGTAGTAGTAATAGAAGTAGCAGTAGTAGCATTAGTAGTAGTAGTTCTAGTAGTAGTAGTAGTAGTAGTAGAAGTAGTAGTAGTAGCAGTAGTAGTAGTTTTAGTAGTAGAAGTAGAAGTAGTAGTAGTAGTAGTAGTAGTAGTAGTAGTAGTAGTACTAGTAGTAGTAGTAGTTTTATCAATAGACAGTCTAATGACTATCTATTTACAGGAGTGGAATTGCGATTGTCTGGACAGAGCAATAAACGAGGCGGTTAATCTGAACTGGTTTAATTACTCATGAAACAAAATCCATTCTTAATTCTTACTTATTTAATCAAATATCTTATGAACCCATGGTCGTAATGTTTATTATTTTTAAGTTAATATTTATACATGTATAATTTTGTGTCCATTATAGTGTAAATATATTTGTTTTAGTGTTTATTTCTAAATAAAGTTATATAATTTTGCTCATTTTCTCGCGGTTTTTTTTTTCGTACTACTATATATTCATTTTGATAGTGGGCCTACATCTTACAAGCTTTGCTTATTAGCAGACCCGTCCACTTTTTCCATGTAAACGCGTGTCAAAATCTGCTTATTTCATACAGACGAAGTATTTTTTTTTCCAGTTGAAATGATTTGTTATCGATGAAATGTACTTTAAATTTGTGGAATATAACTCTGAATATGAATAAATGAAATCAATGTGCAACACTTACCTGACTTACATGTACACATACTATGTTTAAGCTTTGCTACTTGAATTTAAAAAAAAATGTTAGCATCGTTTATACTAACTATGAAATCCATTACATTAGTCCGTCAATTATGGTCAATATTTTGGAGTCTTTGGTCTTCATTTGGAGTGTGATAATACATGCAGCTATGGCCTGCAGTCGCCATCATTTTATAGAATATATCTAGATATCAGTTCTATATCCACTCACTTGGTAGATGCAAATCAAGCTTTGAATGTTCATCATCAGACACACGGTTGCTTCTTTGTGACGTCATTTCTTCTTATGCTGTGCACACACTCTTGATGATTCTCTGCAGTGCCTTCGTTCATAGAGTGTCATCGATATCTGTAGTCAGTTAAAATTTGAGTTCAAACTAGATTTCAGAATTCAGCTTTCGCCATTAGGGACGAGGTGGAGAAGTATTTTTATTATATTTTTTTCCTGATCTGCCGCTAAAACCCGTTTTCTGTTGTTGGGGGGTTTTTTTAGGGTGTAATTAAATACTGAAGTTTTAAGCACATCTTAGCTTTGTTCCCAAAAAGAGAAGGTAATGTACTTCATAATACCTGAATGATTCGAGTGCGGAACATGAGCTCAAGCATGGTGACAATTCCAACCTGAAAACTCGATCTTTTAGCACTGTTTAACATGTAGTAAAATTGTAAATCGGATATGGACCTAACTAAATCAATGATGCGAGCACGAAGGGCGACTGAACCTTCTATTGACCTAAATTCTTTCTATTTTATCATGATTTAACCCTTCCTTTATTTTTTTTCACTAACGTTTCTTTGCTTCTTCTTTTTTATCCCTTCCTTCATTTATATTTTTTGCGCCGCCAATAGGTGGGTCGTGGGCGTTTCGCCCTCATCCACCGATCCGCGTTTGAATTTGACAGACAGTTTTCATCACATCAGACAGAATATACCAGCATTTATAACGGGTCAGATGCATAAAAAGTAGCCATTGCTGGAAAGTAATTTCTTCAAGCACCAGCAATTGCTTTATTTTTATTTCGCTTTATGCGTACACTTTTTAGCAATAGCTTAATCGTCAAGTAAATGCTACCAGGCAATTAGCAATTGCTTGAGCTTACAAGCAAAATCATTTGGTCGCTCGTTTTTATGCACATGGAATCAAGGAAAAGCAATTGCTACTTTTTATGCATTTGACCCATGGTCATGAAAACAATACGTAAGTGAGAGTACAGTTTTCTGGAGAAAAAAAAAGGAATTAATGGTCCACTTTGCAACAATACAGTAACGCAAGAGATTTAAAATACGTGAGTTGTTTGGTTACCTTTAAAAGGGTATTGAGGGTGGAAAGATGAGCCAGAAATTTTATTTAAAGGACAAGTCCACCCCAACAAAAAGTTGATTTGAAAAAAAGGAGAAAAATTCAACAAGCAAAACATTGAAAATTTCATCAAAATCGGATGTAAAATAAGAAAGTTATGACATTTTAAAGTTTCCCTTATTTTCACAAAACAGTTATATGCACATCCTGGTCGGTATGCAAATTGGCAGACTGATGACGTCACCCACTCACTATTTCTTTTGTATTTTATTATATGAAATATGAAATATTCTAATTTTCTCCTCCTTGTCAAGTGAAACAAAGTTTCATTTCTCCCTGAACATGTGGAATTACCATTGTTTTAACAGTTCATGGTTAAGTTAAGTTGGTCCTTCTTGTCAAATCTGTAAAAATTGAAATATTGTATTATTCAAACAATAAAAAACAAAAGAAATAGTGAGTGATGGACATCATCGACTCTCTCATTTGCATATCACTGAGTTGTGCATTTAACTGTTTTGTGAAAAATAAGCGAAACTTAAAAATGTCATAACTTTCTTATTTTACATCCGATTTCGATGAACTTTGCAGCGTTATGTTTGTTTGATTTTTCTCTATCGATTCAAATCAACAATTTTCTGGGGTGGACTTGACCTTTAAACAGAAGTGTCTAGCAGGACTTCAAGCAGGCTGAAAGAAGGAGAACATTGCATTAAGACGATGGGTCAGATGCATAAAAAGTAACCATTTCTTTTTCTAGGCTTTCGCTTGATTCCGTATGCACGTATGCTAGTGCCTGAACCTCTTTCTTGCCTTTAGAAAGCAATTGCTAGCGGTTTGAACAATAGCGACGTCACGCTGGTGCAAACACGACTCACAGAAAAGGCAGGACTCGAAGCGGTATGGATAGATAACATTTTTTTATTCAATATACAGTGCGTCCCACAAAAAACAAAACCGAGGTTTAGCGATGATTTATCATAACTTAATCACAAATACAATAGACAAATGACCTATCATTGTAAAGCTTAGAATCGGTTCTTTCAGGTGATATAAGATAAAATATTTTTCATCTACGCATGAGTGATTAAAAATAATTTGAAGAAAGGATAGCAAAAAGTCATTTGGCAGGGGGTATCAAAATTTCAAAAAGAACATCACATGCCTGAAACGTTCAATATCCGCTCTTTAATTTAATAGCTTAATCGCAGGAAAATGGTCAAGAAATAACAAAGTTATGTTTCTTCGAAACAATGCTTATATTTCCATACAATAATTTTATGAAACAAACCAGTTTCAACCGGTTTCCCACCTAAGCTATCGCATGGTTAACAAAAGACTGAAAGCTATCCTGTAAACCTCTTCATTTTATGAAATTATTGGAATTTTAAGCCTTATTTCAAATAAACAGAACTTTGTTGTTTCTTGACCGTTTTCTGTAATTGAGGTATCAAATTAAAGAGCAGATATTGAAGTTTTTAAAAATGTGATTTTCATTTGAAACTCGGATACCGCCCGCAAAGTGACTTTTTTTTTTCTTTTATTCAAATTGTTTTTGCTCACTCATGCATGAATGTGGAATAATCCAAGTTATTTCAAATAAAATATAAGACGCTAAGCTTTACAATGATAGGTCATTTGTCTATGGTATTTGCGATTAAGGTATGATAAATCATCAATAAATCTCGGTTTCGTTTTTGTGGGACGAACTGTATATGCAAATTACCGCTTCTTTCCTATAACATCTCTTTATCAGACGTGGTGTCAAACTAATTTGTTTCTTTTTGACAAATTCAGATATTTGGCATTTGAATAGGAAACAAACATATACATAAAGGCTACGGTACATGGGTTCTCTCTCAGGTGCATAAACATGACAAAAATCGCAATCGCCCTGATCAAGCAAACACTAAAGTTGCTCTGTCAGACGGAGCTTGAAAAATCCCAAGCAAGTGCTTAAACCCACAAGCGAAATGTTCGCCTTATGCATACATTTTTTAGCAATGGCTTTATCGTGAAACAAATGCTAGCAGGCAGTTAGTCATTGCTTGAGCTTACAAGCGAAAGCATTTGCTTGCTCATTGTTATGCATACTGAATCAAGCAAAAGCAATTGCATTTTTTTATTCATCTGACCCATTTGCTCCGATGGAAAATGTGTACGTTAAGTTAAACATATTTTTTTTTTTTGCTTGGTTAGCTATTGCTTGTGCTTGAAGCAGTTATGTCTCGCGTGAAATTCACACAAAATTTCTAGTTATTAATCTATATTACTTGAAAATCGTTTACTGCAGATTTGTTTTTCCTATTTGTTTCAATCAAAGTATTGATAATACGCATTGTCCAACATTTTTTTTTAATTTACAGTAGTTTTTGTAGGATATATTTCAGTTTGTTTGCTGTGACGCGACACTATTGAAGATTCATGACCTTACTTTATTTGTCTCTAATTTCCCAAAAAGATACTCACAAGCTTTTGATAAAATTTTCTGAAGAGTATTTTGAAACATCTGGAAATATTACGTTAAACATTCATTGACGCCTTTTGGGTATATAGATTGCAATTTGAAAATGAGACTCGCGTGACACAGGATGTGACTCGCGTGACGAGTATCCTTTTGGACTACAAATTGAACAAATTATTATGATTTTATGATTAAAATTGGCCAAATTTAATTCGAACAGAAAATTTATGGTCATTTGCATCCCCTTTATCTTTAAAACAAAGGAATTTTAAAGTTACGCTCTGAAACATCTACTTACATGAAAGTTTACATGTGGGACGACATATTTTAATCCCATATGCGTTATTATTAGAATTTAACGGGTTTTTTTTCTAAATAAAAGTAATCATTCGGGCCTAAATCATTGACCTCTGCCTGAAAAATCGCAATCACCACCTTTTTCCCAAAATTTTGTTCGTTTTGTGATATGTGACTCGCGTGACATACCCTAAAAAACCTTAATGTGACTCGCGTGACAGCACTTTAAGGTGTGTTTTTTTTTCATAATGACGGGGTCTACAGTTGGCAATCTTCATTGCAGGTTTGATTTAGGATTATAAGCTCCTTACTTTTTATCAACTACAAATTATACTGCCTGATAATTTTTTAAGTAAACTCAACTACGGATGTATTTTTGTGACTCGCGTGACACATTTACGAGGGTGTTTTTAACTTGAAATATTGTCAAGCTCGGTTTAAAAAGTGCAAAAAAGGTGACAAGTTAAAATGACTATAAGATTTGACAGAATAACAAAATCGTAAATTTACAGAAAACAGAACACGTTTTTATTAGTGTCATTCATAAAGTTACAAAGACATACTTTTTTCATGCAAATTTGATATCTCTTTAGGATCGTGTATCTCGGTCATTTGGAGGTGAAAGGCAGTGAAAAATTAAATATACACATGCTGAATATGTACCTAGACCTACCAAAAGTAGATTTTCTTCTTTGATTGGTTTAACTTGAAATTTGAAGCCTAGGTTGTCTAGTTACATGGAATGGCTGATGAATTAATATAAACCCTTCAAAAAAAGTTTGGAAATCTGACTTTGATCGATAATCCCTCCTCGGATTTAGGAAATATTAATGTGTGATTGATATCAATGAACAAATCATTTAATCCCCTTTAAAATGGTACCCTACATTAAATGATTATGGTTTGCATGGAAGTGCAGTGCCTTGAAATGTGGGGCAAGGTCAAAATTCAAAGGTTGCAAAATGAGACAGTATTGAAAGTCACTGTTTTTGTGTGTGTTTGTGATAAGTGAATTTCTCAGCAGTTTCTTTTGTTTCCCATGCACTTTGACATCAACATTAACATGGAGATCTGTGAGAAAGCATGATTTGAGTCGTGGTTTGAAATACCCAAGAATGTATGTTTGTTATGTGTTTGTTTATGCAGAGGTGTGTTGGATATCATGTTAATGTTGATGTTAACTGTTAAATGTTAATGCATGAAAACAAAAGAAACCGCTGAGAAACTCACTCATCACCACGTAAAAAATAAAGAACAGTGACTTTCAATAATGTGTCATTTTGCAACTTTTGAATTTTAACTTTGCCCCACATTTCAAGGGCCTGCACATCTATGTAAACCATAATCATATCATGTAGGATATCATTTTAAAGACAATTAAATGATTTTTTGAATGATATCAAATATGCTTTGCGTAAAATTGAGAGTTGGGAGAAATTGATGGCCAAACTCGGATTTTCATACCTTTTTGAGGAGTTTATGTTCAACATTCAATGCGAGCGCAAATCACGCGCCGAATTTTTGACAAACTGTCATGAAATGGGGATCTTAAGTAGTTTGTTATAGAATTAATAATGAGCTGGTATGTTTTGGCAATCTGACCTGAATACGGAAATTTTGAAAACGTTGTGGAATGCAGGAAAATAATAGGTACCTGACAAATCAAATTTTGCGAGCGCACAGCGCGAGCAGAAAATGTTAATATTCAGACCATAAAACAATAAATTTGATAGAGCCCTTTTAAAAATTATTAAGTAAATCAAACAAAATAATGAAAGTTCGATTTCCGAGCTCAAATATGTTTTGTATATTGACTTCAAATATTTGATATTTCAAGCTCCATATTGAGCAAGATAAGTAAATCACCTAAAAGGCAATGCGAGCGCGAAGCGCGAGCGAAAATTTTAGATAGTGACATGAAAGATTTTTTTTTAAATTATTTTCTAAGTCTTCCCCTCATCTTATTTCATTCTCTCGTCTTCCTTCCTTATGTTTCCCCTTCTTGTTTTTCTCCTCTATTTTCCCTTTTTTTTTTTTCTTTCTTTCCCTCTTTTTTCCCCCTTTTTTGCTCCGCCAATAGGGAGGGGCCCGCCCCCCCCCCCTGGATCCGCTTATATTTTTAGCACTTAGTTGCATTTTTTTCGCTTGGAAGATAGTAACATCAGTCTCACTTCGAATAATAAGATACAAAAATGTTAAACACACATTTTGAATCTACCACATGGACAATATCGTTAACGAACAGTACTGTTAACGAATATATTGAACAGCCGCGGCCCCAACACACTTCCCTGAAGAACCTTGAACCTCGAAACCGCATGCACAATTTGTTCCCTATCACAAATGAAAGAACGGACCCATTCCCAAACGTTACCTTTTATGTTGTAATTAATTGATAGTTTATTGAGGAGAAGATCATGGGGCATACGATCGAAAGCTTTACTGAAATCTAAGAAAACAGCATCTAGCATAGGGGTGGGGGAGGTATCAAGAGAAGAGAACCAGTCGAGGGTAAAGTTAAGTAGTTGTGTAACACATGATCGTTTAAGGGTGAATCCGTGTTGTTTGGGAGAAAGTAGACCATATGAGTCAATATGATTTACTATAGATTTATCAACGAAAGATTCCATCATTTTACAAGTAATTGAAGTAAGCGCCGCTTGGCGATAATTCCTAAAATCAAAGGGGTTGCCAGATTTATGAAGAGGAATCACAATTGTTTCCATTGTCTGGGTAGCTGCCCTTGAGAAAGTGAAATGGCGAAGAAGAAGCATTTTTAAATTGTGGACGGACGACAGACGACAGACGCCACGCCACGTCATAAGATCATTTGGCCCTTCGGGCCGGATGAGCTAAAAATGAAAAGAAAGGGAAAGAACGAAAGAACATAAATAGGGAGAATGGAAGGAAAGTGGAAAAATTATGCAAAGAAGAACATGTGAGGAAGTACACAATATCCTGAAATATTTTATACATTAGCATAATAACAAGAGAGGGATATAAAATCAAAAGATATGACTCAATGGCACGGGCAAGAATGACGGGAAAATTTAAGAAAGAGGCAAAATGAAATGGGAAATGAAGGTATAGAGCCAAAAGCTAAACTGGAAAATAGAATATTAAGAAAAGGGACAAGAAAAAAAGAAAAGAACTTAATAACACGACCGGGCTCCCGATGATTGACAAATATAAAGAACGGGAACAAAGGTGGATGGTTTATTATAAGCCTGCTAATTTTTATGCAATAATGGTCGCAATCAGGATAAAAATCCTTAGCCAAGGGTTTGCCAAAGGCTAGTTATATCCCCCTACATTTTGTCTTTATCTAAGTAAAGCTTTACGCTGACTAGATATACCGCAAAAAACCTCTTGATGTTTACTTTGGATAAATTTCCAAAGCTACTAGTACATACATAGAATTTGATTTTTTTTTAGAAGCCAATTTTTTCTGGCTCGATTTGCTCGAGACTTTTACATTTTTCCCCACATTTGCTGTGTTGTGCTGCCTAAAAATATTTCGTTTATTATCCACAACTGCATTGAAGTTAATATGTGTTGTGTATGTACCCGCGATTTGATAAAACAGTGGCCATCTGCAATGTTTAAAAATATCACGAGGTTCCGGGGGCTCCGCCCCAGACCAGTGGCGGCACCAAGGGGGAGGCACGGGGGGTATTTGCCCCCAGTGAGTTGGCCCCACCCCCGAAATTTTGAGAAAAACAATGTAAAGAATATGTTGTCATAAGCATCCTACTAAAGCTGCAAAGTGCTCCGATATTTATTCGTTCTTTAAATTTTGAAAATTTTATCATCAATTCACTTTTAGCTCCCAACAATTTTTGTCACTAACATAAATCTTTCGGGTCATTATATAAAATTCAAAATGTCGCTCGCGCCTCGTGATCGCAGTAACTGTTTACTGATATAAGTAAATTATCTGTTCACATGGGGCTTAAAAATCCAATGTAAAAAGTCAATTATTATTTTTCTTCCGGGGGTCATGTTCGCGAGACTGAGTCAAGTTGTGCAAGGCCCTGGCATGGAGGATCATTATATTGTTACTGAGAATGCTGGGCATTGTCAGAGCACCCCAGTAACAATAGATAATCCTCATGACAAGGTCTTCGAAGTGGTGTGTGTATATGTACATTACATGTAGAATTTAATATTAATGTTTAAGTCATTATCACGTCAAAATACGTTAAGATATCAGAATTGACTATAAACGACGTCATATTCATTTCAATATGCGACGTCAATATGATGTCTAGTACTTGTCAGAAATATGTTGCAAAGTCGTCATTAAGATGTCGTAGTTAACTTATAAAGACGTCATAACTACATCAATATGATGTCTGAAACTGGTCAGGACTACGTTGCATGGATATCATTAAGACGTCGTAGTCGACTCTTGAAGAAGTCATAATCACGTCAATGTACGACGTCAATCTGACCTTTGATACTGGTCAGGAAAACTTTGTAAAGACGTCATTAAGACGTCGTAGTCACTCTTGGATACGTCATGATGACGTTATTCACGGGTGCAAGATCCCGTCTTTAGGACGACGTTAATATGACGTCATTTTTACCAGTTTCTGCTATCAGGGATACTACACAAAATCAGTACATTCCAGCTTCACTTCATTAGATATATATAATTAATAAAATCATTCATTCAAGATCTATAGGCTGATATACAATTTGATTGAATGGAGTATTTAATGGTACTTACATCAACCTAAAAGGGCAGTACATCCTTGTTTTAAAGATAAACACCAGTTGTAATAATGATCTCAACACGAGTTCGAATAGAATCCAATAAAATAACTACCCAAGTGTTTGTATGTATTCAATTCAATTAATTTATTCACCATATAAAAATATTTAAATACAATGTAAAATAACATAATATATAAATGCATAAATATAACAAGACATACAACAAATAAATATACAACTAATAAATATAATTTATACATTTATGTAAAAGAAAAATCAACATATGGTAAGAGGCAACCAAAAAGATTAGAATCTTGTAAGCAGTTGCCCCTTTACAAGTACTCAAATAATCATTAATAATCATAACGTAATCAAATATACATTCACACATCAAACACAGAATCACCCACACTCAACACACATCCATGACCCATTGCACTCAAAAAAGGAGAGAGAGGGTGAGAAAGAGAGAAGAGAGAGAGATGGGTGAGATGAGGGGATATTTAGAAAACAGAAAGGAAATCAAGATGAAAAAACTACTAATTAATTGTCTTTTAAGTAAAATTTTAAATGAGGAGGCAGTTGAACAGGAACGAATTATAGGATCTAAATTGTTATAAATTCTAGGTCCTGCATGTTTAAAAGAATTATGAATTTGATTATTAGAGGTCAGTGGAAGATTAAAATGTTTGTATGTATAAATAAACAAATATTTGCCCAATAACTCTAGAAAACAATGTGTAATTGCTGATAAATGAGCAAAATAAGCACGGAATTCCATAAAATGTGGGCTATTTTTCCAAGCAATATTAATACACTGTCCCACGTATACTTTTTTGTAGTAGTTATCATTGGAATTATCGGTTTTCAGCTAATATTTCATAATTTCACAAATATGAGTCGATTTCAAGGTACCAGATCTCGATCTATGATACAGTCAGACCGCAGGTCCCTATGCTAATGAGCAAAAAGGCCAGATTCATCCAAATCATCTCGTGGCTGAATCCTCCTCCTTGCAAAATCTCGTGATTCGTGAGATTTTCTTTCTCTAAGAATTTACCTGTTTTAACCTCAAGTTAAATGAAATATTATTGCACCATCAGATAGAGTAAAAGTTACTCTTTCATATTGGTCATTTATTTTGTATACAATATTTTGTTAAATAAGTAAATTTCTGGCCTGAAATTGTGCCTCAAAACTGAATTTTCTTCCTCTGTTTTCTTTTGCAAATTGTGCAAAACTTTTTATTTTGAGCCTCAATGATATCTATATCACCATAAAGCTGAACTTCTGTACTTTCTCACAATGCCACTCTTGATATGCGGCACCTTTTAATCGGGTCAAGATCACACTTTTCCCACCAAGGTACAAGACGAGATTTCTGAAATTTTGTACTTGCATGAAATCCAGAGTTCTGATTGGCTGGATAAGGTTCACAGAACAACAGGCGCGGGGTATTTGAGGAGATTACCACATGGGAAGTGTGACCTTCCCACGAACCAAAGCACTGGAACCGTTGGAATTTGCCATTGTGTGGTCTTTTTGACCAATCAGAGTGCAGTATACTTGTTTTCAAGCTGCTTTATGTACTTGGCAAATGAAAAGTGTGATCTTGACCCGATTAAACCAATTCTTATTTTGAAACCTATATCATTTCAAAGCATACATATTCAGCTTTATCATGATATAAAAATCATTTGGGCTCAAACAAAAATAAAGTGTGAAAATAGCAGCTTTTGTCAGGTGAAAATATTTATTTTGTAGCATATTTTAGATCAAAATTTTAACCTATATTACAAAATCTTTGAATAAATCCAAACACATGACCTAAAAGAATGATTCTTCTTCTTTACAATGGTACCAAATTCATGAAATTCGATGCATAATTAGAGCAGCAATGACCGAATGAAAAGAGGTGTTTTGGTCCGCATCAAGCTTATTAAATATGCAAAACATCTCAAGTCATGAATATCACTTGGATGAAAGAAGCCACTTTCTTGGGACATGCAGTCTGACTGGATAATACGGTGGTAATTAAAGGCTTTCGCATGAAATAATTGTTTACTGCAACTACTTTTTTACCATTACGATCTAATTTGGACCAACTTTAGATCTACTGAAATTGAAACAATACTATGCAATCCTTTGTCTTTTATTACTTTATCTTTTTTTTCAGTTACCATCATACTAAGTGAATGCTCATTTCATTAACTTTATTATTTTTGTACTGACTTAATTCCTCGCATTTTATTCACTTGACAGAACAAGATACATATTTTTTTCTTGAAATTTGATTTAGTCTTTGTTTTATTTGATTGTATTTTGATATTCATTATATCAATTTTTTTTTAAGGACAGCAGTATAATTAGGTCACCCTGATTTAATAAAAGTGAAAAGAAAACAATAAATAAACAATAAAAATTATTTGCCTTATATGGTAAGTAGTAATAAAGAAACTTACTCAGAACAGTGTCATCCTGTTAACAGCAAGTAAACTAGGTGCGAGTGTATATCTGTACACTGATCAAAGACTAATAACGCTGAGAAGGGAGGCAAATAAACTCGATGCATTACCAAGTCAAGGTCCGTAACCATGACAATACCTTGAACTATAACTAATGTGCTGGAATCCCTGCTACAATAATAACCGACAAACAGTCAAAACTACAACGGGTGTTTGCAGAGCTATAGTTTACTCACGACCTATTCACACGTAAATCTTGAATCATCATTGTAGTGATGATTGCAATTCGTCTTTAGAATCATCGGACCTCACACGATTACTCGAAAACTGATTTGAACTCGAATTCCCGAGCGAAGGCGGTATGTGTCTTTGGTCTATCAAAGCACTGCATCGCAAATATAAACTACGATGAGTGCATGACAACTGCATTATCTACGGAAGTGCTTGAAAGGTCACGTAAGCTCCCCCCCCCCCCCCCCCCCCAAAAAAAAAAAAAAAAAATTGTTTTGGAGGTGAAGCCTTTCACACGTAAAATTCGTATCGTAATTTGAGTGAAACTTTACTGGCCGCCCTTTCACACGGTAAAACAAATCGTAATTTGAAGGATGATGTGAAACCAAACTAGAACATGATTGGAATCACGAACGCTAATCACTATCACGAATTCAAATTCTGCTCTGGAGGTGAATTCCAGTTAAGTTTCATTCAAATTACCGTACAAATTTTGCAATTGAATTGCTTGACCTCCAAACATCTTTTGGGGTGGAGCTTACGTAACAAGTAATAATAGTAAATTACATGACAGATAGCGTGAACAAAAAAAACAAAAAAACACGCACCTCCATTTCTAACCAATAATCTCACTGCCTGTCCATATCACCAAGCAACAGAAAACAATTTAATTGCATTCCTTTTTGGGGGAAGGGGGCATAAAATTACTGTGAACTATTACCTAACAATGCAGCGACCTCATTTTGTGTCAGCTCTGTGCAATGTAGCAGAAAGGAGAAGAATTAAGCTGAAAAGAATAGTGTGCAATGCAGCAGCCCTTTTTGTGTGCGAGCTCCCTACACTAGCTACAGCACATAAGGAATGTATGCAGCTGATTAAACGTTATAACAAAGGAGTAAGATTAGGAAAAATAAATGTCTTCACTAGTCCGAAAAACAATATCATGTCCAAGGTGACATAAATATATTTTTCATCATTAAAATCAATAATGTGATCGCAAAGCGCGAGCTGAAATATTTGATATTCCTATCTGAAAAGGGGTCAATTTAAGCACAATTTAAGCACTTCTTGAAAATCAATGTATAAAATTAAACAAAATAATGAAAGCTCGATGTCGGAGCTGAAATATGTTTTGTATATTGACTTCAAAACTTGATATTTTATGCTCCATATCAGCCTTTTGATGAAGAATCTCCTTTAGGCCTATCTCATCAAACATGCAATGCGAACGCGAAGCGCGAGCAAAGGCACAAAAAATTGCATCAACAATTGAGCATTCCATGCATCCGTTATGTTAGCAATAATAATTATACATAATAATGTAGTATTTTACATTAAGGAAGGCAGAAGAGAGAGAAAAAAGGTTCAATAGTTCAACTTATAAGTGGGCTATCACACCAAAAACAAAAAAAAAAACAGATGGGTTGAATATTGGGGAAACAAATTATAACTTAAGATTGTGTACCTTATCCCAATGCTGATCCTTCCTACTGTAAAAAATAACAAAAGATGATAAAAGGGCATGCTTACTTATGATCTTTGTCAAATTCCTTGGTCTTAAGGTACAAATACACATCCGAATCATTGTCTTAACTCTTGCTATGTTCTCATTAGATATATGACCTCTTGCCCCTATTTCGATGACTTCAAAAGGAATAGAGTAACCGGTTTCGTTTAAGTCAGATAGCAAACATTTGTAGCGTTCGCACGTTTCATGTGAGTCTTGAACATTAAGTCTCAGTCACATACAGACCCCGGACCACCCCGGACGACCACGGATCTGATCCGGGATGGTCCGGGGAGAGATCCGTGTTGGTGCCTTGGGCATCCTTGGTGGTCCGTGTTGGCCATTGAACGTCCGGGAGGTCAGCCCAAAACTCACAGGAGCTCTAGCAAAAAAGGGGACTAGCCCTAATGGGAAGCTGGTCAGACCAGCGAGTGATAACAAAAGATTTAGAATAACAACAAGAATTATAAATCAAATATAACTCTTACAATTTTTTTGCCATATTATCAGATATAATAATACATACATAATATAAAGAGGCATATAGGCCCATTTGTATGCATAAATTATACTTTCCAAAAAGCCTATGTATCAAATGGCGTATATATTAGTGGCGTAACAGGCGGGGCCGGGGAAGGGCGTATTCACCGGGAAATTTTTATTAAAAAACGGGGGAAAGGGAGAAAAGGAAATAGGAAAATAACGAAAGAAAAAGAGAAAAGGGGGAAGGGGAAAATTAAAGAAAGGGAAAAAATGAAAGAAAAAACAAAATAGGGAAAATGGAAGGAAAGCGGGTAAGGAAGGAAAGAAGAACATGTGGAGAAATACAAAATATCCTGAAATACTAATACATTAGCATGATTAGCAAGAGAGGGATGTAAAATCAAAAGATATGACTCAATGGCACAGGCAAGAATGACGGGAAATGGGAGAAAGAGGCAAAAGGAAACGGGAAATGAAGGTAGAGCCAAAGGCTAATTGGAAAATCAGAATATGAAGAAAAGAGACAAGAAAAAAAAAGAAAAGAAATAACATGACCTGAATGCCGAGGATTGAAAAATATAAAGAACGGGAAGAAAGGCGTGTGGTATCTATGAGAAGCTTGCTAAATTTTATGCAATGGTCGCAATCTGGTTAGCCAACGGCTAGTTATATCCCCTATATTATGTCAACCTATGTGTGTACACAGAGCTACTAGCACATAAATAGTAGTTAATTTCAAAATCATTTTAAAAGGCCAGATTTTTCTGGCTCTTTTCGCTCGCTGGCGGCTTTTACAACTTTTTCCCATATTTGCTATGATGCGCTGCCTCAAAATGTTTCGTTTATTACCCGCAACTGCGTTGATATGTGTTGTGTATTTGTAAAAAAAAAAATCTTGCCATCCGTTGGAAAACACTGGCCATTTGTCCAGGATCACAAACATTGCCCAGAATGTTCAATTTTCAGGATAAGATACATAAAATTTCCAAAAGGTTAGCTCGCGCTTCGCGCTCGCACTATTTAGATATGGCTTATGAGATTACTATGTTTTATAAAAAATAAAGCACAGTAGCGACTATTATGAAGAAACAAACAAAACTCATCTTTGAGTGGTCGATCGGGGAAAATATGGGTGAATTTTTTTCACCCTCCCCCAATATTGGCGAAACCTGCATGGATCCGCCCCTGAATTTCGGCCTACTTCAGTACTCCCAGCCAGAAAAAAAATCGTTCCCAGGGCCCTGCTATCCTTCCACTTTCATTCGCGCAAAAAGTTTTGAGCTGCACAAAGCTTTTAGAACGGATAAACTTTTCGCCGTTCATGATGTAAACCCGCAACATAAACGAGCAGCAAAAGTTCCATGTCCGTTATCATCCGTTAAACGTCTGCTGTATAATTTCTGCTTCCTCTGACGGCATCATCGCAACTCATACCCACTGCAGCTAAACAGCGGAAAGAGGGAGGAAAGATCAGGTACATGGAACGTCTCGCAGGACGTCTCGTCTATACATCATAAGTAGCGCGGAAATATACAAACTCTGTAAGCGTATGCATCTCGTATATAAAGTAATCAAAGCCCACAGTAACCCCTTCAAAGCTGCCATCCACTTCCATCCGCTAGGCTTCCGCTGAACATCCGTTTTAAGGCCTAGTCACACCGCCCGAGCGTTGTTGGAGCGGTCGTGGAGCGGTAGGGAGAGAGGGTCGAATTTCAACAACGCTCGTCACCGCTCACAAAATTGGGGGAAAAATCGAAAACATGGGCGTTGCCTTTATAGCGGTGCACCGCTGAAGCCAGTATAGCTTTAGCGTTGATTTAACGGTGGCGAGCGGTCGCGAGCGTTGGTTTAGCTGTGACTCAAGCGTTGATAGAGTGGAGTTCTGCGCATGCGGGCGTCGGCTCGACGGGGTTTAACCCTATGATCATGATGACAAAGAGAGTGTACTATTTATGCAGCTACTCATTGTACTCGCCACAATTACTCTGCCGGGTAGACAAAAGTACATCCCTTCATTGCTATTATTTAACAATGAATAGATGAATGCACCGTTCCAGCAACCCCATGTCCGCTCGGAAAACGATTACAACCGCTCCACCAAAGTTTGAGAACCGTTTAATCAACTGCCAAGCAACGCTGGCGAAGCAGCGGTTGTCCAGCGTTCAAGATTTCTGCGTTGGCCTAGCGGACCCAAGCGTTCACGAACTTTCGTCTAGCGGTGCCAAACTTTGACTGGGCGTTGTTAGAGCGGTAGTCAACTTTGCTGGAGCGAAAAATTGCCCGCTCCTCACCGCTCGCAATATTTTGAGCGGCTCAAAACTTTCCGAGCGGTAGGAGGGACCATCAGCGGTTATCGAGTGTATTCGGCGTTGCCTTAACGGAGGCCAACTTTGGTTAAACGGTGGTGAACGGTAGCGAGCGGTGATGATTTTTTTCTCTCCGCTCCACGGCCGCTCCAACAACGCTCGGGCGGTTCATTCATAACGGATAAAGGTCCCGCTGGGCGCTGGCCGACAGACAAAAAAAACGTATTCATAACGGATAAAGCAGACAAGCAAAATTTCGGGGTTGCTCCATCCGTTTGCATCCGTTCTTGACAATTGACAAAGTGGGCGAACAATGAAATAACAACGGACGGATGTTCGATGGAAAAAGAGCGTATGAAACACGTATAAAAAGAGTACACAGTGGATTCATAACGTTTTACATTGGATGGCAAGATTCTTTTCCGTTTTACATCCTCTCTGCATCCGTAAAAGTAGTGGGACCAAGCCTTAACATCCCCGCTAAATAATAATAATAATGAACCATTCTTTTATAGCGCATATCACAAAAAGTAGATTTAAGTCCCTATGCGCTTGAAAGAAGAAAAGAAAAAGAGAAAAAAAGAGAAATAGATATATGGTCAGTGTCATATAAAGATGAAAATACCTTGGCACAAATTCCAAAAAATATTATTATAAAGAAAAAAAGAAATGTGTCTTTAAAAGACTCTTAAAACTCTCAATTGTATCGGCAAGTTTCAGGTTAAATGGTAACTTGTTCCATGCACAGCTCTGCTGCAGCGTGTTGAAATGACCTCGCACCATAGAAATTTGTTAACACCGACTGGGAAGCCAACTGACATTTTGATTTGGAACGTAGATTTCTTGCAGGAGAGTATTTAGTGATCAATTCTTGCAAATAAGCAGGGCCCAATTCCTGCATGCACAAGAAAACTAACGTCAATATCTTAAATTCAATACACTGTCTCATCGGAAGCCAATGAAGCTGTCGTAAGATTGGGGTAATATGATCATCAAGTCTAGTGCGAGTCACCAACCTTGCAGCAGAGTTTTGGATTCTTTGCAATTTCTGAATTTCACTCTCAGGAAGGCCATACAAAATACCATTACAGAAATCAAGGCGAGACATTACTTGAGCATGCACAAGTCTCTCTGTTGATTTCTTCGAAAGAAAAGGTCGAATTGTCCCAATCTTTTGCAAAGCAAATGAAGTAGCCTGACAGATCTGTTTCACATGACCTGACAAAGTCAAATGCTCATCAAGTCTAACACCTAAGTTTCGAGCAGAACCAACAGTATGTATTACCGTGTTACCAAATGAAATGGACTCAATGGATTTACTTTGCCTAAATTTACTTGTAAAATGTAGTACCTCAGTTTTCTCCTCATTAAGTTTAAGACCATTATGAACAGACCAATTCTTAATATCTGTCATACAATCCTGGATTTGCAGAATTGCTTCATTCTGATGACTCTTTTGAACCAGCACATAAACTTGGGTGTCATCAGCATACATCATACCTTTTAATCTATGCTTACAGATTATATCATATAACGGTGCAACATACAGACTAAATGCTACCGGGCCGAATACCGACCCTTGCGGAACACCGTAAGGAGATGACTTAGCATCTGACATGGAATTTCCTATTACCACCTTCTGCGACCTATTTTGAAAGTATGACATAATCAGTTTAAGTGCAACACCACATATCCCGTATCTTTCCTGTAAGCGCGATAGGAATTTTTCATGTAAAATTGTATCAAATGCTGCTTTATAATCAAGCAAAAGTAGAATAGCCTCCTCTCCACGATCAAGATTCAGAAGGATGTCATTAACAACCCTTACCAATGCAGTCTCACAGCTATGGTACTGTCTATATGCTGACTGAATAGAAGAATGCAAATTACTTTCCTTAAGGTACGCATTAATTTGAATGACCATAATTCTTTCAATCGTCTTACTAATAAATTTTAGATGTGCTATAGGTCTGTAGTTTTTCAAGTCCTCAGAGTCAAGCCCATCACCCTTTATTAATGGTGTGACATGAGCTTCCTTCAATGAATCAGGGAAATGTCCACTACTAAGTACCAAGTTTACAATCCTGGTCATCACTGGAGCTAACGCCTTGATGAACTTCTTCAGCAAATCCGTTGGCATTGGATCTAATTCACAAGTGGATGATTTGGAACCTGAAATGATTCTTTCTACTTGCTGTGAGGATACTTCCTGAAATTCATCAAACACATGGTCAGTTTTCTCAAACATGACATCAGCAACATCAGGACACTTCGAGGGATCAAGTGATGATACAATAATTTCGGTTTTACGAGCAAAGAAGGTACTAAACCGATTTGCAAGTGACGGGTTCTTTTCATCATCTTTAGGAAGTGTTTGCTCAGACTTTGCGCACAGGTTAGTAACTTTCTGGAAGAAGTCTCTTGGGCCACAGTCTTCAAGTTCCCTTGAATAATGAGCCCTTCTTTCTCGCTTTAAGACTTGATTATAACGTCTGGCTTCTTTTAAGAATATCTGATGATCAATCTCCAACCTACATATCCGCCAACGTCTCTCAAGCTTACGCAATTTTTGTTTTGCTTCATGACATTTTTCTGAATACCACGGTGAACGGGGTCGAGCTGTAATAGTCCTGACTGTAAGCGGAGCATGCTTTTCAAGAATATTACTCAGTGTCAACTCATAACTTTCCACTAATTCACAACTGTCGAGATCTGCATAGCATTGAAGCAACTTTGAATTAACTATGTCCAAACAAAAAGACTCAAGATTTATGTCCTTTATCTTCCGAAACTGAATGGTAGTTCTAACCGGATCAGGTCTTTTAATGGCAAATTTACATAGAAGTGCTGCATGATCTGATGGTAAGTAGCTGGTGCATGAAATCTGAGAGATGATGTTACTTGAAAGCCTGGTTATCAACAAGTCCAATGTGTGTCCTTTAACATGAGTTGGAAAATCTATATGTTGAAGTAAGTTAACAGATGTTATCAAGTCAGAGAAGGTTGCAGCATCACGATCATGTGGGTTATTTACATGGAAGTTGAAATCTCCAGTGATGACAAGATTGTTTGGTTCTGTCATTAAGTTTTCAAGAAGAACATAGAATTCTTCAAAGAATGTAGGAGTCGTGGACATTCGATTCTTTTTCCTTTGAGGTCGATAAACAACTATCAGACGGAGGGGCTTCTGATCCTTACAAGAAATGAGTAAATCAATATACTCGAACGATTCAAACTCACATAGTCCATGCTGTTGTAGAACAGTAAAATTCCTATGAAGACAAACCCCAATCCCTCCACCAGCTCTATTCTTCCGAGGTAAATGAATGAGCTAATGACTTGGTAGAGCCAAGTTTAATTCGGCTAGACATCGGTTGTCACGGGCATCACCGGTTAGCCAGGTTTCAGTTATTGCAAGTATATCGATGTGGTGTGTACATACAAGATCAGATATCATATGACTCTTATTTTTCACTGATCTTGCATTCCATAATGCAAATGTTGAAAAAGTCTTTTGGTCACCCCCTTTCTCTGATATTTGAGATGACTGGAGTCTTCGCCTTAGCACACGACGTCCACCTTTCACTCCTCTATGAGTACGTCGCTTTCGTGATATTCCAAGGTGCTGAATTGCTTGCCAGGTCTTTGAATCAATTCTGGCGTTTGAGTTGAGGGCAAGCAGTTCATTTCTAGTATACACTCGAGATGCAGAACGGTTCAGATCTCTGTCCTCCACTTTATCATTTTTTACAGGAACAGGACCTGGATTTGGATGGATATCGCCATGTTGAATTAATTCTATGCGGAAAGTGCCTGTACTATTAGGATAGTATACAATTCTCCTTCCAATAAAGTTTCTGCTGTAATTCTTAGTAGGTCTGCCACGGCCATGAAAAGATCCATTTAAAGGAGCTCTATTGAGTGAAACAGGAGAGCACACAAGAAGAATGAGACAAGTTGTAATCCTCCAGATTAACATGGTGGATGTTCAAGTCTGCCTTTGATAGCCAAGCTTGAGTGAACATCAGAAGCTTAAGGAGAATCAGTGTACTGGAGATATGGCTACCTTCTCAAAAATTACTCACAATCATGCAAAAACTTGAAGCTCAAAATTCAGGAACACCACTTCATAACTTTCCATCAAAGAAGTCTAGGTGATTCACAAGAATATCAGAAAAAGACCAGTACAAATATTATGTTGTGTGCCAAAGTATATCACAATATATTAACAGAATTCAAGAGAGAGAACAGAGAGAGTGTGGCAGCTGTTAGGCGCACACATCCAAACAAGTACTTAAAGGTCAAGTCCACCTCATAAAATATTTGTTTTGAATCAACAGAGAAAAATCAGACAAGCATAATTTTGAAAATTTTATCAAAATCGGATGTAAAATAAGAAAGTTATGACATTTTGAAATTTTGCTTATTTTTCACAAAATAGTTACATGCACAATTTATTCACATGCATATGAGAGAATCGATGATGTCACTCACAATTTTTTTTTTTTTTTTATTGTTTGAATTATACAACATTTCAATTTTTACAGAGTTGACAATAATTAGGACCAACTTGACTGAACCATATAATGTTAAGCAATGGTAACTCCGATGGTAACTCCACTTGTTCAGTGAGAAATGAAACTTTGTTTCACAAGACAAAGAGGAGAAAATTAGAATTTTTCATTATTCAAATAATGAAATAAAAAAGAAAAAGTGAGTGAGTGATGTCATCAGTTTCCTCATTTGCATACCAACCAGGATGTGCAGATAACTGTTTTGTGAAATTAAGCGAAACTTAAAAATGTCATAACTTTCTCATTTTACATCCGAATTTGATGAAATTTTAAGTGTTGTACTTGTTGGATTTTTCTCTTTTTATTCAAATCAACTTTTTGTTGGGGTGGACTTGACCTTTAACGTCCATTCTTTTCCGTTATGTTTTCGCAAATTTTGTCCATTTGTGGAGCGGATGAAAACGGATGGAGCCACCCACCCCTGCATTTTTGTTCGTCCGCTGTGTCCTTTTACGTTTTGCGTCCGTCGGCCAGTGTGAGGCCACGGCCTTTTGTAACACCCCACGTCGTACCTATATTATTACTCGAAACAAAAAAATAAATCGAGACACGATCTAGTTCCAATACATAGGTTCAAACTAGCTGGCGTTCCGTTATGTGGCGATCCTGGGGGGCTGAAGTTCACAGTGCCCCCTCCCCAACTTTGAAGCATAAAAAGGTGCCCTTTTATCGCCAAAAAAACAAACAACAAACTTGTATTATGCCCCTGTCACATGAGGAGCTTGGACCCGTTTTAGGTTTTTACCAAGTGCCCTTTCTCGTACTATGTGTCCATTTTTACCCCCAAAAATGCCGCGTCTCGAACGTGTCCTTTCTCGAATCACTGCCCCTTTTTATACTTACGAAAGTATTCTGTGCCCCTTTCATACTTGAGAAGGACCCGTATTATGCCGTTAGCAAGTGTCCCTTAGCCTTCTTATATGTACCCTTTCTCGTATCAGTTTCTCTTTTTACCCACGAATAGTGCCCACGAACGCGTTCTATGCCCCTTTCATACCTGAAAATGATCCGTTTTATGCCATTAACAAGTATCCTTTGCCTTCTTGTAGGTGTCCTTTCTCGTGGGTGCCCCATTTACCCACTGAAGAAAAGTGTCCCTGGTCTCACGAGTGTGTTCTTTGCCCCTTTCACCTGAGAAGGACCCGTTTTATGTGTTAACGCGTGCCCCTTTGCTTTCTCGATAGGTGCCTGTTCTAGGTTGTCCTTAAAACCACTCTTTTCGTGCCTGATTTTTAATTAAGCATTCTGCTTCCTTCTGCAAGGCTAGTGCATCCTTTAATCGCATAATCCCTTTCAAAATATGATTTGCCCCTTTCGCTACTTCTTTTTCTTTTGATAATGAAATGAATTCCTTTAACCTCTAATTAAATGCCTTATTTTAATATAACCTTATTTACTTTTCCTTAATGCACCTTTTCTAGTTTGTTCATAATAAATGGTTCAGTCTGTTATTGGTTCTAAGATCCGGCGGTCCCGCGCCCCTGGACTAAACCATTGTTAATCAAAAGAGTATTCTACAATTTCCATTTATATATGTTGTTTTGCTGCCCCAAAAGAGTATTGTGGCTATATGAAATCTCCACATAAAAGGAGCTTCCGATTACACTGTAGAAGTAAAGTGTGTAGTTCGGAATCTAATAGCGTGTAAACGGGTTGTAGAAATTTACTACCGACAGAATATATTTTTTCAAATAAATATCAACTTCTTGAAACTCTTCCTTAAAGTCATTATTTACCGTTCTGAAGAGATTGATTTATGTATATATATGTAAAGTACATCCACCACCATTCGAATTTCTATATATTTTTTTGTTGTTGTTGTTACAACATGATATTTTGAAATGTGAACAATGTTTTGGAAATGTTTTGACAGTGGTCCTAGTGATAAAAATGTCGAAGAAATTAATAAAATAAAGACAGATATACTAGTAGAAACATTGCATAATCATAAATGCAGAGGAGCCTACATAAGATCGAGAGAGAAGTGGATAGAGAAAGGAGAAAAATCAACAAAATACTTTCTTGGCCTTGAAAAAAGAAATGGAAGAAAAGAAAGTTGATTGCCTAGAATACAAGGGTAAAACCATCACTGATAATGTGAAAATATAACAGACATTTTGTGAATATTATGATAATTTATACAAAAACTTTGAATTTAAAAGTGATTTGGAGTACCAACAGTATTTATTTGATACAAATATGCAAATGTTAAATAAAAGTGAAGCGTCAAGTTGTGAAGGCAGTGTAACGTAAAAGGAATGTGCTGAGGCTTTGTCAAGAATGCATAATAATAAATCACCAGGCAGCGACGCACAGTGGGCCGGGGCGAAACAAAAGTGCGCCAAAAGTCATTTTGGGCAATTTCAGATTTTTAATTTTTGTCATGCCCAGCTGAAAGACAACACTTTGAAGAATACTTCAGCAAAATATTTCATTCCGGAATTTGCATAAAGGTTGTTAATTTCCTACCTCAAATCGTAAAATGTCACATTTGGCGAAATCTCGCGTATATGACAACCTAGTTGAAAAACAGGCCATTTCACGGGAGGTTTTTCATGTAGGAATCTGAAATGGCTCCCACATAATCCTGATATATTCTTTTTTGTGTGTGAAAGGGTTCAAAGTAGATAAAAGACATCTTTCATGAGGTTTATAGGATGATTATTCCTCGAAATAGGCTGAAAATCCATGTTTTTTGCATTTTACATTAGAAACGTTTGAATTTCCGTGGATTTCCGTCTAAATTCTATAAGCATCATTTTACCCGATGTCTAAGCTTTAAGTCGATACCAAATTTAGCTGCCCGTTTTTGCCCGTTTTCATGTTAGAGCCGATTTTACTTGACACAACACCCCAAAACCTGTTTTAAAAAATGTCATTTTTATACCGCGCAGTCGTCGTAGCGCACCGTATGGGTGTACATTGTCGTTCGCTTTTGCACGGCGAGGAATCTTCCATGAAAATGACATGAATTCCGGGCCTAATGTAAACAAAATAAAGGTTGCTAACGCAAATAAGGGCTATACCCACAACTCTTCTAGAGATAAAACTTACTTGTAGAATAATTTCAGCCGAAAACCCTCCTCATAGTGATACATTCGTGGTGTTATATACTCTGCGTTTTACACAAGTCAACACAGCTTGATAAAGCACGGTTAATATTTTTCTGATTTTAAAGGTTTTTTTTATAAAACTAATTAATGATCATTTTGATGCCATAAAATTATTTTCGGCATCTCGTACACACTTTTTAGGCATGTGAGAAGCATAAACCAACATTCACTCTGGTCAATCTGAAAGTAGCACATAACACAAAGTTTACATACTAGACATTGTTTAGCGTAATTTGTCTTTTCACAGATAGGTTTTAAGTAGCTTATCAAAATTTGGTATCAAGGTGACGTCACATCGGCTTTAAATTATGTTCAGTCGATTCTACGCCCAAAATTACCCTTAATCAACATGTTAAAGTAAAAATATAACTCGGAATATAATTTTGGCGCACTTCCAACTCATTCTGGCCCACTGTGCTCACAGTCGAGTTCTATAAATGCTTTTCCAGCAAACGAAAAGACATGTTGATAGATAGCTTAAATGACGGTCACAGAAAGCAACGTTAAAAGTCAGAACATGGCAATGTTTGCGTTAACGGTTTAAAGAGGGAAATAGAAAAAAATATTCAAAACTGGAGACCGATATCAATCCTTAATGTGGATAACAAAATTCTTGCACAAGTTCTTGCCAAACGTTTACAAACTGTAATAACGAGCATTATATCTCTTGATTAAAGTGGTTTTATAAAGAAAGGTCTTCTGCCGAAAATGTACTTCTGGTGCAAGATATAATTTATTATTATCAGGGCATTAAACCCCGGGGATCATTATGTTTTTGGATTTCGAAAAAAATAAATTTCTATTTTACCTTAAAAAGATTACATTTTGGAAATTCTTTCATTCAGTGGATTCAATCGATGTATAAGAACGCAGGGTGATAAATCATGGCTGAATTTCTAGAACCTTTCAAATTAAAAGAGGTGTAAATCAGGGGTGCCCCCTCTCATCACTACTTTTTATAATTGTTGCAGAAGTTTTGGCAAGGAAAATTTAACAGAATCATAAAATTGAATGTCTCAATTTACCCTTTTCGCAGATGAATAATGATCAAGTAAAAGTAAAAATAGCCCAATCTGCCGATGATACGGTAATATTCATAAAAAAAATACAAATTATGAATTCTCTTTCTGTATTGAGTGAGGAATTGACACTTTTTGGTTCGAATGCTGGGCCAAAGATTGATTTGCAAAAAAAAAACCAAGCTGCTGAAGCTTAATATTTATATTCAACCCGCGTGAATAGAATGTACTGAAAAACCGATAAAATATTGTGGTATATATGTTGGGAAATATGAGAAAAAAGTTGAAAATTATAATTGGCAAAATAAACTAGATAAAATACAAAACATTATTAGAGTCTGGAAACTAAGAAATTTAACATTTTTCGGAAATATCATTATTATCAAAAACTTGTTGGTGTCTCTAATTGTTTATCCTGTAAAAGTATTTAGAGTTCCCCAGAAAATAACCAAGTCTCTAAATAAAATGTTATATACTTTCAGTTGAAATTCTACAAAAAAAAATAAAAGAAATGTTTATATTAATAGGAGTGGGCTATTATACATGGGTCAAAAATACTTTTTTGTCAATTTAATATGCCAACAGTTTTTATCTATTCCTTGTAATGTATTTAACATGAAATGACAATATTTTTTGTCTCGGGTCCGAGAAAAAAGTGTGCCGGGCCAAAATTCAAAATGGCCACCAAAACCCCCCAAAATCACAGTTTTGGCCATGTTTCTCTGGTTTTTGTGTCTATTCATATATGTTTTTGGGGGGCAGACAATCTGTTTTACCTGAAATTAGTTTTTAAAAAACATTAGTTGTAGAGTTAAATGGTTATTTTACCTAAATTTACACATTTTAGACCCATTTTTCAGCCAAAAATTAGGTTTCATCGTCTTGTGGTTCTTGGATATTGGACATTACGAGTTCCACAATAGCAAGTAGTTTCATAAAGCTATATTGCTCTTATTCCGCTACTTTGGGTTCTACGGATATTTTCGAAATATATCTTATTGAATAAAAAAAATGTTATTTATCAATAGGGGCCATACAGTATAGGCATACAATGTATTATACATACACTGTACTGCTCTGCATACATGTATGTCCATGCATTGACCACAATGGCAAGGTCTACAAGTAGATCTATATAAACTATAGTGTCATAGAAATGACCTCTTGAATTAGATGCCTCAGAAATTAAAGATACTGTACGCTTTGTCTCAAAAATTGAAGAAATTTTTTGTAAAATATGCTCATCCAGGGGGCGGAGAGAGAAAAATATCATTAACAATGGACTATAGTCAACCCCACAATATGGCATTTACACTGTGGCTATTCTGCTACCATTATGGTAACTTTGCCATTCAATTGTAACTTGCATGGAATCCTTGATTCTGATTGGCCGTTGATCAGCGTTACCATGGTCGTTAACTGACAACATAAACATAGGGTTAGACACAACCAGGTAAAAACAAGCCTCCAAAAGAAGATACATGTATGGCTATAATGTGCATACATGTACATGATGTTTTACACTGTATGTGCAATTTATGTTTGTCATCGGGTTACAATCATGTATATCAGCTAACAAGCAATCAAATTCACACGTCACAATCTAATTCTAAACCTCAGGAGCTCACTTCTATGACACTATAGTTAATATACAGGACTTGTTATATGTCATGGTGTTCAATGCATGGATTTATGCAGTGTAGTATGTACAGTACATTGTATACCATACAGCCCCTATGGACAAATGACATTTTCCTTTAATTGATATAATATATATCGCAAATATCCGTCAACCCCAATTTAAAGATATAAAAGCTCTATATCTATATGAAGCTGCTTACTACTGGTCAACTGGTATCGTCTAATATCCAAGAACCATGAGACAATGAAACCTAATTTTTTGCTGAAAAGGGGTCTAAAAATTAGTAAATTTAAGTAAAATCACCTTATAACTATACAAATAATGGTTTAAAATACTAATTTTACGAAAAAAACAAATTGCCTGCCCCCAAAAACATACGAATAGACACCAAAACCAGAGAAAAGGACCACCAAATAAAGAAGTTGTGGCCAAAACTGTGATTTTGGGGGGTTTGGCGGCCATTTTGGATTTTGGCCCGGCACACTTTTTTCTCGGACCCGAGACAAAAAAATATTATCATTTCATGTTGAGATAAGGTAAAAGGAATACAAAAAAAAACTGTTGGCTCAGTGAAACCAAAAATCACCCATTTATAGCCCATTCTTAATATAAGGAATACCAAAAAAAACTGTTGGCACAGTAAAACCAAAAATCACCCATTTATAGCCCACTCCTAATATAAATAAAACTAATGAAGGTGGTCTTGGTATGGTCCACTTGGAATCAAAAATTGAGTCGCTAAAGATTTCCTGGATAAGCAAGTTATTACAACACAGCGAACGTAGCTGGAAATTTCTTTTTAATTATTTCTTATCTAAGAATGGTGAAATTCCTTTATGGTTTGAATATAAATATATCCACAAAAGATATGAATTTTCTTTGTCTAAAAGCAAATCTACCAAGTTTTTACCATGATTTTTTTTTGTAGCTGGTTAAGATTAGATACATTGGTTTATTTGATGTAAAAAAAAAACATTTTAAATGAAATAATTTGGAATAATGGTAATATATCATTTAATAACGTATGTTGATATTTGAGAAATGGAAGCATGCAGGTATACTTTGAGTAAAAGATGTTATAAGAAATCGTCAGTGGTTAGCACCAAATATTTTGAATAAATCTATCTTTTCTTCTCAACTTTTATTTGATTTAGAGTATGCTAAATTTAAATAAGTATTTTCCTGTATATTGGTTGAATAACATGTTTGGGAAAAAATTATATACCCAATTTTGTTTAAAAAATGGACCACAACTAACTTAAGATTATTTACCTACAAGAAAGATATATTCATTATTATGTACAGAAGTATCTGAAGAACCAGTCATTGTATCCTTTTGGTCTAATATTTTCTCAATACCAGTTTCTTTTATTTGGAATCATGTATTTTACTGAAGTTGCATTTAATTGTAGATAACAGGATTAGACAATTTAGTTTGAATTTTTTTAACAAGATATTACTTTCAAAATATAATTTAAGTGGTGTGTAATAAATAACAACACATGTAACATTTGTGGGGAAGTTGAAACCACTTTTCATTTCTTACTGTATTGTAAACGTGTTCGTTTATTTTGGAAGATTATACAGTGCGTATCAAAAGAAAGTTTACACTTTGAAAAAGACATGGGAATTGAAAAACATACACGTTGGTAATTTTTTCACATATATTCTTGGGTTTGGGTCTTATCTCATCTATCCAATGGAAGTAAAAGTTTTGACAGAATGTTTCACTTGAGTGAGCACTGTCCATTTTTGTAAAGCTCGCAGAAATCTGTCTGAGCAGAAATGCTTGTTTTTACGCTGTGTCCAGGGGAAGGGCAAAATCAAACTTACCCTGCGAAACATTTCTCATACATTTCCCTTGCCCTTTTAGTCAGTTGAAATAAAACGAATACATTCAAGCATTTTGTAACAATTTTGCCACCCAAACTGACATTTCAACACTTATAGTAAGCACAACCTTTACCCTTTGTGTGCCAGCTGGATCTGAGGACGTAACTGAATCTGAAGAAAAGTTTATATCTGACATTTCCAGCATTTTTTCACTAGGTTTTTATCATTTGAAGTGGGTTTACATTTAATTTTGCATTTAATATTTGTTTCTCCACACTTTTCCCAAGCTTGACAATGATTAACAAAAGGAAAATCAAGCCTAACCCATTTCATGTAAATCACAGCTCAGTGTAAAGCAAATATCTTTTTTTTTTCATGATTAACATCTACTTTTATTCGCATAACTATTTCAAAGTTCGGCGCAAATTAATTTTTTCACTAACTCTTCAAAAGTAAGCAGTGCTCACTCAAGCGGAAATATTTTTCGACGGTTATATCATCATTTGCTTAAATGGATCTATACCAATGTTAAAATGTGGAAAAATCACCAGTATTGCCAATGTATAATTTTACAGGATTTATTCTTAGTGTAAACTTTTTTTGATCTGCACTGTATTGTTATTTTCAAGATTACTTTTTCTATAAATGAAAAAACGTTAATTATAGGTTATGATCTACAAAATTCCAGCCATGCTATGTATAATCTATTTTGTGTTATTGCTCAATTTGTTATTTATCGTAATTATATAAAAAAGCATATTCAAAGGTAAAAATTTCTTTATGGGTTGAATTCAAGCTTACTATGATTGTTTATTTAGAAACATTATGTAAAAAAAAAAAATTGGAAATTGGAAAAAATGTGACTCAAAAATTCATTGCATTGTTAAATTGAATTTCACTTTTTGTTTTTATGTATGTATGTTATTGTGAATAAATACTTCGATTTGAGGATAAAAGACAAAAAATATGGCTCAATGGCCTGAAATGAAGCTTAAGATATCAAGTTTTGAAGTCAATATACAAAACATTTCTTGGACATCGAGCTTTCATTTATTTTGTTTGAGTTTCAAATTGATTTTTTAAGTGTTCTGTAAAATGTCAGTTTTATGGTCTGAATATCAATATTTTCGGATCGCGCTGTGTGCTTGCATTATTTGATTTGTGAAGTACCTATTTTCTTTGTGTATTCCATAAAGTTCTCAAAATATCCCTTTTCAGGTCAGATTGTCAAAATGTATGAGCTAGCGTTGTGCGCTCGCATTTTGATTGGTGAGTTATGTACCTACATACAAACTACCTAAGTGACAGTTTATCAAAAATTTCGGCTCGCGATTTGCGCTCGCATTATTATTGTTAAAAATATATGAACCATGCATTCTCTTCATAATTAAAATAGTGCTTGATTGTACAGTTTTCTGACCTTAATATTCCGCGCACTCATTAGGCTCATTAGATTAATAAGTAAGATAACAACACTATCATGAATTCCTAATAATCAAATTGTCCCTTTTTTCAGAGGAAAAGGAGAGGAAAAGGAAATGTCCTTAGAATTTCCAGGTCGTAGGTCAAAATGGCGATTATAAAAATCAGCTCGCGCTTCGCACTCGCATCATTTATTAAGTTTGGTCCATATCCACTTCAGAATTTTCCTACACAGTGCTTAGGGCTTAAATTCATCCCTTTTCGGATCAGAATATCAAATATTTTAAGCTTGCGCTTCGTGCTCGCACTATTGCTTTTCCTAATTAAAACAAATGTATTTAGAATGCCCAGATTCTAGGTCTAAATCTGAACACGCGCACGCATGATTATAGAGATACGCAGCTTTCTTTTTTATGTAAAACAAGTTTAATTTTAATTATCCAGTTTCAGATCAGAATATAACAAATTTTCTGCTCGCGCTTCACGCTCACATTGTTAATGTTGGAAGATATCAAATTACTAAATCCTTAGAGTGTCCCGTCTTTAGGTCTAAACTTCAATTTTGTTTCCGCTCGCGCTCTGCGCTCGCATCATTATTGTGTAGTTATATACCTATCCTGTTCATGATTTCAAAAAGTGCTTAGAATGTCAATGTTTTGTTTTGTAAGTTGTTCTTTATGTGTTCTTGGGGTATGTTTTGTTTCACCATGAACTCTAATAGCAAGTAGACAAACTAGAATTCAAAACTTCAACAAATGTCTTTTATTACATACCACTGCTCAAAATATATTTAAATACTTGTACAAAACTATTTGCAATGGTAGTTATGTTTATAGATTACCCCACTCAAGATTTGAAGCATCACATTTGTTGTTGAATAGCAAATAAAAATGTCGCATGAACATGCAGCACAAGCCATTGTTTTGCAGACAAAAATGGAAGCTTACACAGAATTTAAATTATGAATGGATGGTGTATACATATATGAGCAATAATGCCTCAATGCAGATTGGATATTGTACAAACACTTCACATATTAAACCAACATTATAAACTCATTCACTGCAACTGAGTGTACGTAAAGAAAATCAGGAATCTCCTTTCAATGTTTCAATAACTCTTATAGCAATGTTCAGAATTTGCTTTGCTTTTAGAAATTTACAGATAGGTCAAGTTCATCTGAAGGAAGGAAGGAAACTAGGAGGGGCCATTTTAAATATGGCAATTTCATACAGGCAAGTAGTGTTCGATTAATTTTTTTGCATATCGAAGAGCGATGTCAAATCTTGAGGAGCATTGAATACGCCTCTGAAATGATGAATATCATATGATTTAAAGATCTGTAGGGTGATAATCTGTGATATAATGATCAAACATCAAGAACATTGCTTTTTGCATATAAATTGGCATAAATCGTTTGCAATGTAGTAAATAACCATGATAATGACATCTTGGGCTTGTTGCAGAAATAGTTAAGTTTAAACGCAACACAAGAAATCAAGTGCAAGTCCAATATGAATGTTTCACTGGTTAAAATTAAGTTGCGTTTGATTTTTGCGTTTGATTTTTGCGTTTCTGCAACAGTCCCCAGTGCACATAAATGCAACACCTGCATTGCATATATTTGTTCTGCCTAAATGTGAAATAATAATGATTGCACTTAATAACGAGAAATGCTTCAATTTAAATGACTTATTGGCTTTGTTGAGCTCTTAAAAGCAATAAACCATCTTAACACAAACACTTATTGTAGTCAAATATACGATAATTCAGATACAGAATCTCTTTGAAGAATGATATCTATGAATACCCAAAGCATGCTATATTCAAACCAAAAGCATGCATCTGATATTCTAGTATATTCCCCAACCAGTTATCGGGAGGAGAGACCTGCGGGTCACAGTTCTGTGTGCGCGCCCTTCTTGGCGACCCAGATTGGCTGGCTCCTCCAATGCGCCTTTGAATGTCTTTGACAGATATATGGCGCTATACAAATGCTGTGCATCATCATCATCATTATATCATAATAGTATCAATATCGATTTCTTATGTAGTTACTTCTTTTAGGCAATACCTCTTTTATTCCTGTATGACATTTAATCAGATTTAGCCTTAAATTAAATTGCAATAAGTTGTAACAACTGAAAATAAAAATAATCATGAATTCAGAATATATCAACCATCAAATTTGATTTGCATACATAAAACCACACTTTTTAGCTAAATTTTGATCTTAACGTTATACACGCAATGTTTTATCACAATGACCATGGCATCTTTAAGTTGATCTCAGAAACTGTCCAAGAAATTCCAGCAGATAAGTCATAAAACCACGGTTGGTGATTGTGTTAGTTATAAGGAGAGTTTACATCAATGCATTTTGGGGTTGAGCTCCAACTAATGGACAAATTCATGCCAGCATGTAGAATTAATAAGATCTAAAGCAGCAGATGTCTCACACATTTTATGACATGTTAAACCCATGTCACATATCGCTATCCATATGATCTTCACAAGTTTAGATGAGATCAGCGAGCAGTACTCTCCAATATAAATTGAAGACAATCAGAGTGGGAGTGTTAGTGTTTAAGAGTTCTTGATAGAAGGTGATATCACAAGGCTATCCATACTTCCTGAAACGCTCTCACTACATGTGACTTCAAGAGTTCCATCCCTAAGAAAAAAAAAACCCAAAAATTATAATTTGTGAACCAAGTTTCACAATCTTAATGTTCCCTTTTGAACTCTCACACAAATAAAAGTACAAGCAGTGATAAATTGCCCAACACAAATATACTTTGATGCTTTTACAAGGTGCCTATTTATTTGTTACTGAAGTATAACACTCTGTCCTAGCCCCTTTTCTTGACATCAAGACTTAACTGCCCCTAAGTCAACCTGTACACCTGCTGCAGGTCTATTGCCAGCACTATTTGCAAATAGCCTAGATTCTAGTCTGGCTTTACACATTAAGAATTAATAAAGGAAAAAGAAACCCCAAACCCAATACAACATAATATCATTGATAGGAACAGGATGATCAAAATGAATCCACTTATACCCCAGTCTGATTTCCCAGTAAAGAGTCCCACCTCTTTAAAGATGGGATTCTTCAAGTTCTAAGTCTCTGGATGGAGGTTGCCATTTTCGCGGGATTAGTTCAAATTTGTGACATCAGCAACGAAATACATCTGTAAGTAGATATCTATGTTTACATGCTTTACATTTTATTTTACCAATAAAAAATAAAATATACACATAAAACTCAAAAAAATATTGCTAGAAATGAAACTTTAAAAAATATGGTTAGAACTCATCATATACAAATATTATATGATGAGTTTTAATAATTAATCTTTCACCCAATATTCATTTCAAAATGGGCAAATAAGCTAGTGAGAATAAATCACTATAGCTTTGGCCATTAAGAAAATTGTAGATTATATAATATAATGTTAAACACATTTCTTACAACATCCTAAATGAGCTTTGTGTGTATATTTGATTTATTAATGGTAAAATAAAATCTATAATAGGCAAATGTAGATATCTACATAGAGATAACCCTACAAAAAGGTTACCTCCATCCAGAGACTTTGTTGTAAAGTAAACTTGTAGGCCCGAATTCACAAAGGTGGTTTCATTTAATAGAAACCGTGGGTTTTAGAAACCATGGTTTTGAAAAACCCACGGTTGATAACTCCCCAAACAGTTGACTCAAAATCGTGCCTTAAAAACCTCTGGTAAAACCATGGTTTCATTTGAAACCACCTTTGTGAATCACAAAATCAGTAAAACCCATGGTTTAAACCATGATTTTTTTGCAAAAACCACCTTTGTGAATTCAGGCTGTAGTGATTGGTGGATTTTATTGTCATGTATTAATTCAGTGCATTACAAATGAAATAAAGCATTGCAAATAATTTTTTTTCCAAACTTTTATCTTCTTCCATTTCTAACAACAAGAGTGTCGCTAAGGCGAGCACATAATACGCCCGTCTGTAACACGGAAAATGGAGTTATTGGTCAAGCCTAGGTTAAGTTAATGTAAAGTTATCGCGTTTACAAGGACTGCAGAAGGGTAAGATGAAAACATGTCACTCTGACCTTGACCTTTGCCCTTTTGACCTCAAAATCTACAGGCTTCCCGGGATTCTTGCTAGTATCATACAAACCAAATTATATGAGCCTAGGTTAACTTAAACTGAAGTTATCGTGCTTACAATGACTGCAGAAGGGTAAGATGAAAATGTCCCTGTGACCATGACCTTCGACCTTTCGACCTTAAAATCAATAGGCTTCATGGGATCCATGCTAGTAACATACACACCAAATTATATGAGCCTAGGTTAAGTTAAACTGAAGTTATTGCGTTTACAAGGAAAAGTTAACGGACAGACACCGAGCGTGATACCATAATACGTCCCGTCGAGACAGGTGTACAAAAAGTGTACCACTTTATTTTGGTCCTTTATGGGTCAGTGGCATGATTCTTTTTAGTATTCACCTGGGAAGTTCATCACACAAATAAATCTAATATTACTGATACATGTAATCTGACAAAAATAGACAATACTACAGTGAATAAAGAAAAGAGAGTTTCTCTTTGACTAGTCAAAGAAAAAAGCACCTCTTTCATACAGGTGTCATTAGTCCTAACTGCTAACAATGTACCTGACCATGGCATTGTTTGTAAGGAGGATTTTATTGATTCTTTTCTCTCCTTTTTTTCAATGAACTTCCAGGGTCTGCTGGAGGATTGATATTTTTACATCTAAAGAAGGTAAACAATCTCCCACTAAGTGGTTTTGAAAGTGAATGTATCCAAAACAAAACAAAACCTCTTACAACTGCAAACTACTGGGACAAAGGGGCATCAATAGGGAAATGTGAGGTTGTGCAGAAATGTGAACGGAACGCATAAAGAGTAAAGTACAGGATACAGAGAGAAGATGAATTGCATCTCACCTTTTCAAATGAAGATCTAAAGTGACCTTGCCTTCTTGTGGTTCTTCAGACACAAGATCTCTGAGAATTATCTGAAGAAAACAAAAAAAAAACATTGCAGTGCATATTCATTTCAAAGATATAATGAAATTCAAAAAAATTTCTAGAAGAGATATATCATATACTGTATCACTTTTTAATTCTATGGAATTGCATAGATTTACTGGATGTTTCCTTTTTAGAATTAGATGTGTATTTCTTTTTTTACATGAAACTAGTTTACACTAGTAGGATGATACAAATGAATCAAGCTATTATACAAAAAATAGAATAAAACAATCTTATCAAACAAGCAAGGGCATGTATAATTCAATAGAGTAAAAAGTTGCTGACAGGCCAAGTCTCTTGCAAAGACTGGGATTCAGATATATTTATCTTTTCATGTCCACATGCTTTTTGTGATTCCAGCGCATTTGCTCCAATAGACAAGAGTGTCGCTAAGGCGAGCACATAATACGCCCGTCTGTAATGCAGAAAATTGAGTTATTGGTCAAGCAAAAAAAGTTGAAGGTGGCGACTTCACCTTTCACTGTCTGACCTCATAATCAATAGAATTCCTGAGATCTATGCTAGTATCATACACACCAAATTATATGAGCCTATAGGTTAACTTAAACTAAAGTTATCGCGTTAACAAAGACTTCAGAAGGGTATGAAAACATGTCACTGTGATCTTGACCTTTGACCTTTTGACCTCAAAATTTTTAAGTTTTTCTGGAATCCATGCTAATATCATACACACCAAATCATATGAGTCTAGGTTAAGTCAAATTGAAGTTATTGCGTTTACAAAGACTTCTGAAGGGTAAGATGAAAACATGTCACTGTGACCTTGACCTTTGACCTCAAAATCAATAGGCTTCCTGGGATCCATGCTAGTATCATTCACACCAAGTTATATGAGCCTAGGTTAAAGTAAACTAAATTTATCACGTTTACATGGACCATCAGAAGGGTAAGATGAAAACGTGTCACTGTCATCTTGACCTTTGACCTTTTGACCTCAAAATCAATATGCTTCCTGGGATCCATGATAGTATCCTACACTCCAAATTATATGAGCCTAGGTTAAGTTAAACTGAAGTTATCGCATTTACAAGGAAAAGTTAAAGGACGGACAGAAAGACAGACGGACGGACACCTAGCGTGATACCATAATACGTCCTGTCTAGACGAGCGTATGAAAATGTTTACTTCAAGCTTAACTGTGTACCTTAAAGCCAAACTTGGCCCTTACCGTTATCCTACTCCTTGCTTTAAACCTAGCCCTAACCCAAACTTTCACCTTGATCATAATCCTCATGCTCATGTTGTATTAGGCCAAAATCTAAATGGCAAACCTAACCTTGTTTATATCTGCTAAGAAATGAAAACAGGAGCAAAGGTAGAAACAGATGAATACACTGTTACCATTTAAACCTTGAGTCGAATTGATTTTAAAGTTAGTGTGTGATCAAGATTGAGCATTGGTATTTATTTGGCAAAGTAGGTGCATCGATAAACATGTATGAAACTGAGTGACAATACAAATTACAGGTATATGGCAGTGCTGTCCAGTACACATAATGATATAATGAATGAGCAGAGAAAATTACATTTGATATTAATTTCCATCAATTTGGGGTTGATTTTGATCCAACTCTGTCTCTGGCGAGTTTTGAGATCTCCACCAGTACACTAGATGATAAAGAGTAGAAGGTACAGGAGATTGGCCTGATGAAAAATCTTAGTGTGTCTGTGTTTGGGTCTGGAGATGATGGAGAGGTGACACAACATTTGCTCCTGTGACTTTTGCTCCAGACTTTATTTTGCCTATAAAGGGTTAGGTTTAGGGTTGCATTAGGGTTTGATGTTAGATTTAGGGTAGGGTATAGTGTTAAATATAGGGTTGAAGTTAGTAATTTGGTTAGTTTGTACAATTAAAAGCAGAGCAATTGTGGCCGGAACAAACGTAATGAAACCGACTGAAAATCATTCTGACTTTGCAAGATTAAAATCTTTCATATCATTTTATTTCAAACATATATGTTGTCATTTGCAAACATTTTTGTTGGAGATATTTTGGAAGAAATATTGAATGCAGTCCCTTTGGTTAATGATATTTCGTAATCATGGAAATACATATGATGGAAATACATATGATGGTTATGTTGACAGTTAACTTGTGCATTACTAGCCTACACAATGAGAGCTCCACATGGACTGACAGGGGGTGCCCCAAAGCTGGAATAGCGCTAGAGCATCCCCACCCATCAATTCATTAATGCATCAATGTTCAAACACCACTTTATAAAATAATACAAATGGCTATGACCAAGGCTTAGTCCTGATGGTAGCTTCATGGAGAGGAAAGTCACCCAGCTACAGGAATAAATCCAAGTTTATCACCACTGCACACCTGAATAAGCTATAGTATTTATAAGAATAGATCAAAGAATGATAGACTTTGAGGGTCTTTTTTTTTATCGTAATGCTCAGCTGTCATCACTAGAATAATGAATAATGATAACAGAAATAAGTATAAATGTTGAACTCACTTTTCCTAATTTTGTTGTTTCATCTAAAGAGCTGGTAGGCTCTCCTTCCACAAGTTGAAGTGATAAAGAGTCTTGGTCTTTAGGGACAGTAAAATAATGCTGCTGCCTGAGAGGAATGTAGCTGTGTTTGGGCACGATAGGATGAAGAAGGGATGATCCAGCCTCGTCAACAACCTAACAACAAGCAATCAAAGTTACACATTAGATTCAGCATTTTGATATGTGGTTTACAGGAGTAATATTATCTGTATGTACAAATGCATCAAGTGAAATCTTGAGTAAAATTAGGGAGTCTATGATATTGGGGCTACAGATCTTCCTCTGTTACAGCCCACATCTATAGAATTCACTCCCATTAGACATCAAATCTTGCAAGCCACCAGAACTCTTTCACAAAAAAATTAATAACTCATGGTCAACTACTGCGTGCCTCCTTTTCATTTTGACTTTAAACTTATACATACCTGCTATTGTTTTGTTTTATTTACCTGCTATTTTTTAAATTACTATGTAATTATTACATTGTCTGTATTGTGTAAGTTGTCAAATGAGTATTGCAAGCCCTGGGTATCATTATCACCAGAGATGTGCACTATATTAATCTTAAATTATTATCATTATTTTCATCGAGTATTACAATTGGATAATGACCTACCTTAATGAATATTGACTTTGCAGTACATGGTGTTTGTAAGTCAGATGGACTACATGATAAACTATCTTCTCTACTTGACAACAAAGCAGCCTGTAGATGACAATCAAAATAAGTCAGAGATAAATGAATATTGAATTGTACTTACAACCATCGTATTGCTAACCCATAGACAAGAAGAATTGTATCAATAGATACTGGTAGATCTATATGGTAGAAACCATATAGAAATCAGTGATTTCAGTTGTAAGCAGTCAGAGAAAAATGATTTTAGAAATAGGGAAAATTTACAGAAAGTAATAATGCAAATACAGTGTACGTTCTAAATATAGAATATAGTAGCCCTGCAACAAAATACACAGCAGACTTTGATGGATTCATTGGAAACAGAAACAGGAAGATAAATGCAGCATTGTATGCAACATATTGGTTTCCATTGTTATTTATATTCTACATATTACATCTGATAATAATAATCAGTAGAAATTTGAATTGGTATGGCAAAGATAAAATTATTATTTTGATATCATCAAATTCCATATAGCTGATTCAATTTCAATTCTATATATGCAAGATTGCAATATATTTAGGCAAATTATTTTAATTAGCTAAATGAAATCAGATAGTGGATGTAAAAAGACATGTATCTTTGTGTTGAGTAATACTAGTACATACCTGTACTGCAGCACCGATTGCTACCACCTCGTCTGGTGAAATGGATGAGAGAAGTTCTGATTCTGGGAATCTATCTTTCAAGAGATTCTGAAGCTTTGGAATGCGAGTTGATCCTCCTATAACAATAACCTGCAGACATAATAGATGTTACTTGATATATCAATTCATTATTATTATAATAATCAATTAATATGATAATCATTAACTGCTGATTACCATTTGTTTCTATGTGATACAAAAAAAAGGCAAACGCCAAGCGTTGTCTCGCAAGCATATTGCAGTCATGAAGAGACTGCATGTCAAAACTATGCTATATGACTTCTGAGGCTGTCAGCAGTTTAGGGGGTGAATTGTGGTTCTGACAGTTTACATATGCATTAATGGTATAGGCCTACTTTATCCCTAGAAAATCAGATAACACTAAGAATGCTGTTAATACTATGAAGCTATAATTGTTTCCATGCAAGTAAGGAAATGAATGTTAGTGAAAAAGAATGTAATTGATAATAATGTGAGTAAAATTGTAAAATTAAATTAATTACTAAGGTGTAATGAAATGCCAATCTTTAGCATTATGTTGGATGATGGTAGGGGCATAACTTTTCTTAATTTGTTTTGTACAGTCTACAGTATTACCAGAACATGCACATACAGCAAATCTGAAGGGTAACATTTAAGAAACTTTGACAGCTTTTCTATTGTACCATTGGCAAATTTGTGTGAATATTATAAATGGTGCCAAGAACTATAGCTCATTAAATAAATAACTACAACAGTTTTTAAAGGACAAGTCCACCTCAACAAAAAGTTGATTTGAATAAAAAGAGAAAAATCCAACAAGCATAACACTGAAAATTTCATCAAAATTGGATGTAAAATAAGAAAGTTATGACATTTCAAAGTTTCGCTTTATTTCACAAAACAGTTATATGCACATCCTGGCTGGTTACAAATGAAGAGACTATGACGTCATCCACTCACTGTTTCTTTTGTATTTTATTATATGAAATATTCTAATTTTCTCCTCATTGTCTAGTGATACAACCATTAATTCCTCTCTGAACATGTGGAATTAACATTATTTAATACTATATGGTTCAGTCAAGTTGGTCCTTATTGTCAAATCTATAAAAAAAGGAAATATTGTACAATTCAAACAATAAAAAACAAAAGAAATAGTGAGTGATGGACATCATCGACTGACTCACCTAGTTGTGCATATCACTGTTTTGTGAAAAATAAACGAAACTTTAAAATATCATAACTCTCTTATTTTACATCTTATTTTGTAAAATTTTCAGCACTATGCTAGTTTGATTTTTCTCTATTTATTCAAGTCAGCAGTTTCCTGGGGTGGACTTGACCTTTAAAGAATAAACAAGTAAAATACAACATTTGGTTCAGGTATAGAGAGTACTGAGTTCTGAAGTAAAATGTTAGTGTTAAAAAGTATAAAATTATAAAGTTCATGTCATTAGAGGAACAAAGTAGTGTGAAAGTTCATTGACCTTTGACCTTAATCAAATTCAACTCACATTCGAACCTGACCTGCACCTTCAAGAGATGGACCTCTGTTACGAGTTTGGCGATCCCACCTCGAAACTATAGACAGTTATTGTGTGTACAACACAGCACAGTGCCAGTCATGGAAAGTTCATTGACCTTTGACCTTAATCAAATTCAACTCACATTCGAACCTGACCTGCACCTTCAAGAGATGGACCTCTGTTACGAGTTTGGCGATCCCACCTCGAAGCTATAGAAAGTTATTGTGTGTACAACACAGCACAGTGCCAGTCATGGAAAGTTCATTGACCTTTGACCTTAATCAAATTCAACTCACATTCAAACTTGACCTGCACCTTCAAAAGATGGACCTCTTGTATGAATTTGGCAATCCCACCTCGAAGATATAGAAAGTTATTGTGTGTACAGCACAGCACAGTGCCAGTCATGGAAAGTTCATTGACCTTTGACCTTATTCAAATTCGGCTCACATTTGAACTTGACCTGCACCTTCAAGAGATGGACCTCTGTTATGAATTTGGCGATCTCATCTCGAAGCTATAGAAAGTTATTGTGTGTACAACACAGCACAGTGCCAGTCATGGAAAGTTCATTGACCTTTGACCTTATTCAAATTCGACTCATATTTGAACTTGACCTGTGCCTTCAGGAGATGGACCTCTGGTATGAATTTGGTGATCCCACCTCGAAGCTATAGAAAGTTATTGTGTGTACAACACAGCACAGTGCCAGTCATGGAAAGTTCATTGACCTTTGACCTTATTCAAATTCGACTCATGTTTGAACTTGACCTGTGCCTTCAGGAGATGGACCTCTGGTATGAATTTGGTGATCCCACCTCGAAGATATAGAAAGTTATTATGTGTACAACATAGCACAGTGCCAGTCATGGAAAGTTCATTGACCTTTGACCTTTGACCTTATTCAAATTTGAGGGACATTTACGGCAGATACCGGTAGTCATAGTTGCTTCCCTTTTATACCCGCGGCTCATACCCCTCTAAACGGGATTGCCCCAAGCGGCTACGCTCGGCCACCCGACGCGAGTTGAAAACTGGTAGTGGTATCGGGCTGAGATTGGCTTGGCTCAGACCTGTCACTGTGTATAAACCGCACCCCCGACTTTTGATTCTGTCCCGCCGAGAAAAAGGTGCGGTTAATACACCGTTACTTATGGTAACTGTTCGTGACATGCCAGAGTTTGGTTAAAATCAAGATTTACAAAAATTGATGTTCCTAAAGATAATAAAGTCAGTATAAATATAAATTACCTTATGTATATCAGCTGCACTCATACCATTTTCTTGGAGTGTTGTTTGAATAACCTGCAAACATCTCTGAAGAGGTACATTTATTATGGATTCAAACTTGGCCCTGGAAAGAGAATAAAATATAAAAAATATTGAAAATAGTAACATAGAACTCATATATGAATTTTAATGAAAATATGATTTCCCTTTATATGCATACATCTTTTAATAATTATGATTTCTTTCGGAAGAATTGTAAAAAAGAAAGCTACAGATTACTTCAGGATAGAATCATGAAATCAGGATGAGAAATTCACCTTGTATATTCCATGACTACTGGTAGATGGATCTTATTTAGGAAAAGTTCTCAGCAAAAAAATGTACCATATAACATTATATACCATATCCAATCACCTCCAATATCAGATAAATTTAAAATATTCATGCCCTTTAACTTGCCAAATTATAAATATCATATATCTAGTTTAATTTTTGAAAAAGTGATTTTACCTGGATACATTACTATGGAAGTCAACTCCTTCATAGAGTGAGTCTACCGATATACTTGCTGAGTTTATTGTAGAGAGAACATGTTTACCCGTTTCACAGGCATTATAGAGTTTACCCATAGCTCTTTTATTATCGGTGATATCCATGCGCCATTGTCTAAAAAACAAAGGAAAACAAAACATAAAGATCGAAATATTGAATTAATACAGAAGTTTCCGTTTCAAATCATGATTAATGATAAATATTCTATTCAGTCACAAATATTCTATTATCAAGTTTCATAGAATAGAGTATTGAACAGATTCATCATTTCAGCTTGTGCAATTTTCATCAATTTCTAATAACAAAAACATGACAATAATACAAGGAATCAGATTCTATTTAAGTACTTGAATGTTATTTAAAATCTATAATATTACCTTTTAAAGTCAGTAGCACATGATTCAGCCAAAGCCTGTGTGAAATCATTACCAGCACACTCTCTACTTGTATTAGAAGCTACAACCCTCTGAAGTCCATTTGTAATGTTGACCAAAGAGACACTAACCGATGACCCTCCTAACCTGTACACTAAAGCATTGCTGCAAAGGAAACATAAGAACGAGTATAATTGTTCTTTATTCAAAACAGGAGCATGAAAAGGACAAATTGGTATAACTTTCCAGCACCAACAATTTTTTTAATTATCAATAATGCACTTCCTTTAAATAAGGCCCCTCCCAACTGTCTTCACCCCCTCCCCAAAAAATAGTATTTTTGTCAACATTATACCTTCTACAGAGGTTATAAGTTTTTTACAGATTTGCAAAACACATTTTTTTTAAATACACCCTTCCTATGGGTTTTTTCAATAATCATGAAATTAAATGGAATTTAAAGAAAATGTCGGTTGTGGTAATGATCTCAATACGAGTTCTAATGGCCCGAATTCTCAAAGGTGGTTTTTAAAACCATCACTTATTTATCGCGTATATTAAAAAATGTTCAATGCTCATGCGCGCTTTTGTCACAGTGTGCCTAATTGATGCCTGTTGCCATGGTAATCTACACTATTTTATTCATGAGTCCACCGCTTTGAATTAATGAGTCCACTCTTCAAACAGTGGACTCATGAATGAAATAGCGTATTTAACAATGGCAATAGGCGTCAATTTGGCGCAATGTGACAAAGGCATGGATCAGCATAGGACATTTTTTAATATGCGCAGTAAATAAGCGTAATTTAAACAGGAAATCTACATAAACCATGGGTTCAAAACCACCTTTGTGAATTAGGGCCAAGGAGTTTGAACAGATTCAAATGAAATAACCAGTGTTTGTATGTATATCGGTAAATAAAAATATGTGCCAAATGCTCTGGAAGAAAATGTGAAATTGCTGAGAAATTACCAAAATAAACATGTATTCCCATCAAATGCCTGGTATTTTCCAAGCAATACTAATACACTCTCCCACATTTGGTTTTCTGTGTTAGTGATCATACGTGACAGTTTTCAACTAAGATTTCATGATTTCATAAAAATAAGTTCATGTTAATGTACCAGATCTAGATCTTTGAGTAATAGGGTTTTAATTTAAAGACTTTCTCAAAATATTTGTTTGCTACAATTACATATTTTCTTTTGACCAAGCTTCAACTATCAAATTGCGATTCATGGTTTTGTCAATCTTTCAATCTGTGATGAGTTTGGGATATTTAAAGCACATAACAAAAAAAGGTCAATAAACAGGAGAGCAGTTGAAGAAACATCTTGGCAATGATTTTTTTTTCCAAACCGAGCCAATAGAGACTTGAGTAGCTTTTAATGCCTGTCAGTGAATGACATGATATGAAGGAGTGCACATACCATGGATCATGTGGTTTTGTCACTCCTATTTCATAAGCTAAGACAGCAGCTGACGGATCACTGATCAAACGCAGTACATTGAAACCTGCCGATTCAGCAGCTTTCCTGAAAAACAAAATGATTAAAACCAGCTCAATGTTGGCCTTACTAATCTCAGAATAGCGTGCATACAATACTTGTAACACTCACCAACATTCATTTATATAAACATGGGTTAGATTCTTTGTCATCAAAGAAGTCAAACACCCATATCCACTCTAGTACAGACTGTTAATGAACAAACCAAAATACTTTGATACCTATCATTTTTATTGCACAATGGGATAACACATTTTCCTATTACTGGCGAAAATCAAAATACTAACAAAAGAAAACTAAACAAAAGTGTCGCTAAGGCGAGCACATAATACGCCCGTCTGTAATGCGGAAAATGGAATTATTGGTCAAGCAAGAAAAGTGGAAGATGGCGACTTCACCTTTGACCTTCTGACCTCAAAATCGATAGAATTGCTAGGATCTATGCTAGTATCATACACACCAAATTATATGAGCCTAGGTTAAGTTCAACTAAAGTTATCGCGTTAACAAGGACTTCAGAAGGGTAAGATGAAAACATGTCACTGTGATCTTGACCTTTAACCTTTTGACCTCAAAATCAATAGGCTTTCTGAGATCTATGCTAGTATCATTCACACCAAATTATATGAGCCTAGGTTAAGTTCAACTAAAGTTATCGCATTTACAAAGACTTCTGAAGGGTAAAATGAAAACATGTCAGTGTGACCTTGACCTTTGACCTTTGACCTCAAAATTGATAGGCTTTATGGGATGCATGCTAGTATCATACACGCCAAATTATGAGCCTAGTTTAAGTTTACAAGGAAAAGTAAACAGAAAGACGGAAGGACGGACGGACAGACAGATGGACACCGAGCATGGTACCATAATACGTCCCGTCTAGGACGTGCGTATGACGGGCATACAAAAATGAAATTTGAACTTATTTGCTGTAACTTGATGTAACAACTGTGTATCAAAACAAGTTTTTGTTGATGAAAAATCTTTGCAACATCCCCTTCTTCTAAGCTTCATAGAAAGTTCACCATGATGAAAGACTGGTTTCCATTGACATATATCATTAATTCTATTATTCATAGTCTACTTAAATCAATATTAATGAAAACACAGAATTACCTGATTGCTTCTCTCTGCTCATCAGAAAATTCAACTGGACATGTAAGTACTGTGTCTTTCACATCTTTCCCTCCCTGGTGTACTGCAATTTCTGTTTAAAAAAAAATACAACAAAGACTTGACTTCTAAAACAAGGCATAAGTGATGTTGTGTCTCTCCCACTTGTGAAAATGACCAGAAATATCGCGATTTGCAAGGGCATGCAACACAATTGTATCAAAAGTTCATTGTGAAATAACTGGGATGGAATAACATTTGTCGTAAGAGTCTTGCATGTAGACTTTAATGTTGACCTCAAAATGACCTTTGACCTTACCATGTGACTTACGAACACAATGCAGGTCTCTTAAGTACAGCTACAACCCAAGTTTGATTTGAAATTGACTTACAGATGCAGAGTTATGTGTCATAAGAGTCTTGCATGTAAAATTTAATGTTGACTTAACAATGAACTAGTGCTGCAAGTCGGGCGGCATGTTCGGGTTCAGTTCGGTTCGGCGGGGTTCGGCAATTTTTTTCCGAACTTTGGTTCGGTTCGGGGTTCGGCTATTAATGCCAAAATGATATTATTAACATAAAATAAGGAAATGCCGACACTCGAACAATTAATCTTGACAAAGATCTGTCATATATTTATAATAAATTTTGTTTCTAAAAAGAATAGTTATAAAAATTGTTGCATAACTTTCTTTTATTTATTTTAATCTTTAAACAAAAATAAGAGTCATTTCTACTTTCATTTTTAAAATGAAATAAAAAAAAACCAAAGAAAATATATTGATAATGAGAGAATCAGGTGGGTGTTTCATAAAGCTGTTCGTAAGTTAAGAGCGACTTTAAGAACGACTGGTGAACCTTTCTTACGCGCGTAACCACCGCCAATGAATATACCATTTACCACAAGAAAGGATCACCAGTCGTTCTTAAAGTCGCTCTTAACTTACGAACAGCTTTATGAAACGGCCCCCCGGACAGAAATGGAATTACAAAGATCATTTTTTTTTTTCATGATTATTTCATGTAGCTATTAGTCTGGATGATCCGTGCAAAAATTAGCAAGAATTGTTCAAATCATGGTACAAGCATGAAATTTGGCTGACAGGTAGAGTAAACAGTACTGAACATTTCTAGCAGGGGGTGCCAACCTGATCTCTCCTCGTATAGCAACAGTTGCTAAGTAACATATTTACCGTAGCAACCACCATTTTGGGGGTGTTTTCTACATTTAAAAAACTATATTTTGACTTCGAAGTGCCAATTTTACAATCACATATCAAGCAACGTTCCAACCATATACAGCAACAGTTGCTAAGCAACACGTTTTCCATAGCAACTATAGATAATATTAGTAAATACAACATCTGGTCATAAAATTTGAATGGAAATGGTAAAAAATTGGTCAAAGTATGAAAAATACATAGCAGTCAAAATAATATTATATATGCATAATACTAATGGTGTCTAGGTAACAAACCTAATTTCTGATGTGCATGATTTTATTAATTTGATTTTTTTTCTTCATACTATATATTCCTACATGACACAGCTAACACACCGACAAAAATCATCACTGCGTCATTGAATGTGCTTATTATTTAATGATTATATAGGATCTCGCCTGTTATAAAAATGAGACAGGGTATTGCAGTGGATGAACTTTTAGGGCAAAGGGAAGCTGAAATTTGATTGATATGAACTAATCGCTCCCAAATGACAAAGCGCCATTGGGAAGCAATGGCGATTAATGCCCACATACTTACCTGTCGGTAAAGTTTTGATATTTTTGACTAATTTGAAGAGCATGTACAGTTGACCTGAAACAGCCTCAAGCATCATTGACTGTATGTGTACTGTACATAGCATGCAGAGTAGACCTGAAACAGCCCTAAGCAGCATTGACGGTATATTCACTGTACAGCATGTATAGTAGACCTGAAACAGCCTCAAGCAACATTGACTGTATGTGTACTGTACATAGCATGCACAGTAGACCTGAAACAGCCCCAAGCAGCATTGACTGTATGTTCACTGTATAGCATGGACAGTAGACCTGAAACGGCTTCAAGCATCGACTGCATGTACATGTACCACTTGTGAATACATCACGAAGCAGTACATTTGTCGATTATACAACAACACATTTTAATAAAAATGGTTATCTCTGTAATTGACACTAATCATTAACATCGCATCCTATCATGAAGATGAAGCGGTAATATGCAAGATATTGTATGCTGTACCAGGACATCAAAAAGTTTGGCTGGAAAATGGAAAGCAATGTAAATGTGTTGGTACAGAGCTTTCCAACCTACTTGAAATGACTTCTTTCATCATTCTTTCCCATTATATTTCAGCATCTTTAAACAAAACAAAAACTAATGATTCTAATCAAAAGTTTACTAGAAGCAATTGCCACTGTATGTATCTCTTTTATTTTATCATAATTTTGAGCAATCAATTATATTTACACTGTAAGTTTCCAATAGCTTGGGACTTTGGGTATAATTCTAGCGAATTAATCGAACATACAGTTTATGTGTCGCACATGCCTTCTCAGAGTAGGGCATATATTTAGTCCAAAATTTAAGTTAAGACTGTCTGGGTTAATCATAAGTGCGGGAAAGCAAGACCACTGTCAAACATGCAGTATGCTCGACAAAGAATATCAGATGCAACAGAAGAATATATCAAGAAAGTTACAGTCATCATCCTCTTCGGTGGGACAATTACTTGTTCATCATTCAAATTGTAAGAAACATTTCTCTCCATGAGGAAATTATATTGCGCGACAAGGTGGTAGTGCCATCAGCAGAATCATTTCCATCTGAGTTGGACATGCCAAGAAGTATTGGAGGTATATGGAAGGAAGAAGCATATCAGAACTTCATGCTAATGTTTTGTGGCCGAGTATGGATCGCGTCGAGACAACCTGATATCATAAGTGCTTCATATACGTAGGTGACAAAATCAGATGCGCATAGTCCTGCAAGATCTATCAAGTCATGATCGATCTTGAACCTGCAAGATCCCGGCCAAAATACCTGCAATTGGAACTAACAGGTCAAATTAACTTCTGCACGCGCTTTCGAGCTAGTCATGGATCCTGGGGCTGCAGGATTGATCCAGGTCAAAACACCTGGAAACAGAAGAGACAGGTCCAAATCAACTTCTGCAGGATCGAGCCATGATATATCAATCATATAGCTGCAGAATCCAGGTCAACATGCCTAGAAACGGAACTGACATGTCCAAATCATCTCTAGCAAGATCTTTCACGTCATGATAGATCCTGCAGCTGCGCAGGATTGATCTAAGTCAAAACGCCTGGTCAAAATCAACTCCTGCCCATGACATTCGGTTTGGGAACGGCATGGAGAACTAATATGATCTTCATTGCAGGCTACGGAAGGGAGTGGGTAAACCAAGGCAAAGTGTGTTGACTTTCTAGCGAACGACTACTGTTATCGAGGGATAAAGTGGTATCCAAGCACTCATTTGAAAATAAACTTCTGGCAAGATTTTGGTGTTTGAAATAATTCTAAACTTAGTTGACTCAATCAATTCTTGGTGGTCATCTCTTCGTGGTTATCTCTCTAAGATCAGAGATATTTAGGCTGTAAGTACCCATGACCTCCTGGGGAGTTCTTGTAACCGTTCTTCTACAAGAGTGACCTCTTGCTAAGGCCCCCATTCCACAGAACGAAGACCATTGAAAGACCACTGAAAGACTTAAAATTGGTGAGGTCTTACAGCGGTCTTCAAGATCACTGAAATTTGTTATCTCTGTGGAATGGTTCAGAAAGACCCCTCAAAGAACTCTGAAAGACTGATGGACTTTTCTTGTCTTACTGGTCTTAGACTAGTCCTATAGAGATCTTTCAATGGTCTTTCAGAGATATTTTATGCAACAAGTGATCTTTGAGAATTCTTTCCGTAGACTTTGCCTGGTCTTTCAATGGTCTTTCAATGGTCTTTCAATGATCTTTCAATGATCTTTCATGAGTCTTACAGTGATCTTCGCAAAAATCTTGAGAGACTGCCGAAAGATCATTGAAAGACTATTAAGTCCTTTGAAAGTTCATCGAAAGACCGCTGAAATACTGCTGAAAGACCACCGAAAGACCATTTTCCTGAAAGACCATTTTCCTGTAAGACTGTTTTGAACCGTTTCAAAAAGTTTTGGAGCCCATGAAGACCACGAAGACTTCTGAAAGATTGGTCAGGACACGTGCAAGACCTCAAAGACCATTGTAGGTTCATTGAGAGTCCTCCGAAAGATCAACCCGAATTCATGGTCTTTCAAAGGTCTTTCAGCGGTCTTGTTCTCTGTGGAATGGGGGTATAAATGTTGATAGTGTAGAATTCTTCCAATAATCGATATTTTACATATGTTTCAGTTAATTATGGTTTCCAAATGGACAAAGATTGGTGTTAAAGGTGAAGTTCTTTTAACCTGCAAGAAGTATTATTATACCAATAATATGGAACCCATAGACATCGTCTTTGGAACTATGAACCATATCATGATGTAGTTTAATTTGTGCAAGGTTTTACATTTTAAGCATCTATTAGGACCTCTATGATTTACACATTAATAATCTTACCATACGGCCTTTAACCATTGGTTGCTACAGAAAACATATTACTTAGCAACTGGTACTTCGCATGGGTTTGTATACATTGTTCTTTGTTTGTTGTGATTAATGCATTAATGCTTCAATAGAAAAGATGTGATTCATAGAAATTATAATCCTAAAGGATACCCTATATTAATTGTTACCGTGGAAAATGTTACTTAGCAACGGTTGCTATGGTGCTCATTAGGTCTACCTATGGAAACATTCACCACATATCTATTGGCCAGATTTAATTTCTGAGCTATTCTGAGTAGATTATAATAATCTGAACTAAGATAAAGAATTTGTTGCTACGGAAGAGAGTCCCTTAGCAACCGTTGCTATGAATAAATGGATAAAAACTGTTGTGATACAAAGAAACATGCTTTAGATTAAAATTTGTATGACATATCGCTTGTGAAAATGTTACTCAAGCCCAATTAAGCTCAGTTACTTAGGTAAATATGTTACCTAGCAACCGTTGCTATGTTTGGTGAACTCACGTTGGCACCCCCTGCTAAAAATGTTTAGAATTACTTACTCTACCTTTGTGCCAATTTTTATGCTTGTACCCTTTTCTGAACATTTTTTTCACCCATCACCTAGACTATATGATCATGATCGATTACAATGTCATTGCAAACGCTGCACGCAGCTTCTCCGATTGGAAATTGTTGATCGAGAATGTCGAAACAGTAGACAAACAACCTCCACTCAACTGTTATTATACTGGTAAAATTCACATTCCAAAGAATATGAAATGTTTAAGAAAGTCCCTATTTTCTAAAAAGTGGTTAAATCTGGTCAATCAATTACTTTAAAAAGATAAAATATCAGTCCATTCTTGGTCCAGAAAGATCGACGCTACGTGACTTCAAACATATTTCCAACACGAAAATGAGTACATGGGACTGTACTGTGTATTTCAGTGTTGTGAAATCACTCGCCGTTGATCTTCAGAACCAAGATGGAACTGATAATTTATCATTTCATTTTCAGTAATTGACCAGATTAAACCACTTTTTAGAAAATATTGATGATGGAAAAACGTTTCGAATTCGGAATACAACTTTTACCTGTATAATAGCAACTGAGAGCAGGTTGTTTGGACTTCCTGTTTCAACTTTCCTTACCAACCATTTCCGGAACGCGATCAGGGAACATGCGTTGATTTGGTTTGAATTTTTATCTTTTCTGTTTTTTCTACCCTCATTCCTTCATCTCTTATTTATTGATCTTTTATCTTAATATGAAAATTTCAGAAGGTGAAATATACTTTACCATTACTTTGTCTGTCACAAGGAATTAATTTATGTATTGTCTTTTTCTTTTTTTAAATACAAAACAATTACATCTACGTCCAATTACAATCACGATCGATTACAGCAATACGTAATTCAACTACACTTTTGAACTGTGTTTAGCTTAAAATGTTCCCACATTTTATGAAGAAAAAAATAAATTCATGTTTATAAAAATATTGAAACTGATAAAAATTCAATCAAAGACGAGACCGAAGCTGTCATACTTTGTCATTTATGAGGAATGAATTTATGTCTGGTCCTTTTCTTTATTAAATACAAAATAATTAGGTCCGATTACGATCACGATCGATTACGACAATATGTAATTAATCACACTTTTATACCGAGTTTAGCTTCAAATGTCCCCTCATTTTATCAAGAAAAAATATATTCATGTTAATAAAATATTCTTAAGTTGATAACAGTCCAATCAAAGACGAGATGGGAGCTTTCATAGTGGATTTTAAAAATATTTTGGGTGGAATTCTTATTGTGCACAATCACTAACCAATAATTTTTTATTTATTTTACACATAAATCTATGTAGTCCCCGTTATTATGCATTTTAATTAGCTATATTAATGAGCCTTTTTTTTTTTACCGAACTACCGAACCAGGCCATTGCGTTCGGTTCGGTTCGGTTCGGTCCGGTTCGGAAGTGCCAAGTTCGGCGAACTTCCGTTCGGTTCGGCAGTTCGGCTACAGCACTACAATGAACTTTGACCTTAACATGTGACCTCTGACTGCAGCATAACATGCAGGTCCCCTAAGTACATCTACCATCCAAGTTTGGTTGAAAAGTGACTAACGGTCGCGGAGTTATGTATCATAGTGTTTGTGACACGGACGACATTTGGATCCGTAAGTCTCGCCTCCACATTTGGTGGGCGAGACAAAAAATAAAAGACTGAAAAGAAAAATTGTTACATATTATGTTACAGAAATCATTCAGTAATTCATGAGATTGAAAACAAAATTATGATAGAGCATATAGGAAAAAACCGTCCAAACCTTTTAGCTTCCTCAAAACATGGACAGCCACTTCCATAGAAGAAACAATGATTTTCTTGTTGTTGAGTTCAATTTCGAATCCAGCAAGTCCCTTGCTCTCTACAACCTTGAATGGTGACTGTCTCTTCAGGCCTTGAATAACCTTATCTTCAAACTTTCTGCCGATGACATGCTTTACTTGAAAGATAGTATTGACTGGGTTACGCATTCTTCCTTGCTTGGCAGCCAAACCAACAATCTGAGAGGGACAAATATAGGCTATACATGTATATTTGTAGAATGTAGATGAATTCAAACAATGTCTCATAATATAAACAAGTGAAGCGCCTCTGGCAGTCTCGCCTGCATTACACAATTCGATATAGCAGCAGAGCTGACTTTGAAAATGACTATAAAATGATTATTCACAAAAAACACCATTCATATCATATGCTACGTTCACTTACCCTAAATGACATATGACCTTGATCATGTGACCTACGACTTGTGCAAGATGAGCAATGATACTGGATTACCCCTAAGTCCACATTGCAATAACTATATCCATAATGATGGCAATTCAATAATTACCTACAACATGGCCAAAGTTCATTTATCTAAAATAACCTTCTACCTCGTTTATATGAACTGAAACTCGCACAGGATCATCTGGATGTTCAGAGATACTTGATTTAAGTTTAATGAACTAGATCCATAAAAGTTATGATGGTAATTCAACAAATACCCCAAATATGATCAAAGTTCATTGACCCTAAATGACCTTTGACCTTGGTCATGTGAACTGAAATTTGCACAGGATGTTCACTGATACTTGTTAACTCTTAGGTTCAAGTTTTATGCACTAGCTCCATGAACATTTAAAGTGGCTTATTATATTCACTCGCGTTCGTAATCACTCGCGTCGCGTTGGTAATCACACACGTTTTTGATTTTTGGCGATTTTTTTTCATTTCGGTGCGATTTTTTTTCTAACGGTGTCTTCAATGGGACAAACACGCTGGGAAAATAAAATGAAATTGAAATTCGAGTTTCGTTTTAAGCCGGCAAGTGCCTTAAATAAGATGTACTCGACTACTGTTTTAACATAACAAACAAGCAAATCAGCCATGTGGCTCAACTAACTTAGAAAGATCCGGGCTTCTATACTTTGTCTTATACGAGGACTCCGAGTCGGAACTTGCCATATCTGCCACATCGATATTACATCGTATCATTCCCATATGCGGACATGCCTGCATGCAATGGCCCCAAAGACCCGGCCGCGGTACACGACGTGCATCGGTAGCATGGAGCAAGCTAACGTGAGTCGAGCTGAGTTAGATCCCACATTATGTATGAGGCGCCGATTGTACCAATATTATATAGAACAATTATTTGTTATATAATCATTATTCATTAAATAATAACTATTATTTATATACTGTATAATTTACATTCTAATTGTAAATAATTACTATTATATAAAATAACATTTCTAATTATTTATATATAATTCCAAGTAATACTTCATTATTTGTAAATAATAATAGTTCGACATTCTATTATTTATAAATAATGATTATTTGTTTTTCATTATTTATAAATACTGATTATTTGTTTTTCATTATTTATAAATAATGATTATTTGTTTTTCATTATTTATAAATACTGATCGTTTGTTTTTCATTATTTATAAATAATGATTATTTCTTTTTAATTATTTGTAAATAATGATTATTTTTTTTCATTATTTATGAATAATGATAATTTGTTTTTCATTATTTATGAATAATGATAATTTGTTTTTCATTATTTATAAATAATGATTATTTGTTTTTCATTATTTATAAATAATGATTATTTGTTTTTCATTATTTATAAATAATGTATATGAATAACGATTATTTGTATATGATGGCAAACTGTAAAAATCGTTTATAAATAATGATTATTTATAAATAATGGGATATTCAAACAAAAATGTTATTTATAAATAGTGAAACACGATGAATTTTCATTATTTATAAATAATGGGAAACTCAACAAATTATTTATAAATAAAGAAATGTGCACTGGCATTGTTAATAGATAATTATCATTTACAAATAATAGAAAACTCGACAAACTTATTTATAAATAATAAAAAAACGAATTGCAATTATTCATAAATAATGAAGTATGCAGTGTCGTTATTTATAAATAATGAAACACAAAAATTATTATTTATAGATAATGAAAAACAAATAATCATTATTTATAAATAATGGAATGTCGAACTATTTTATTTACAAGTAATGAAGTATTACTTGGAATTATATATAAATAATTAAAAATGTTATTTTATATAATAGTAATTATTTACAAATAGAATGTAAATTATATATAAATAATAGTTATTATTTAATGAATAATGATTATATAACAAATAATTGTTCTATATAATATTGGTACAATCGGCGTCTCATATATAACGTGGGATCTAACTCAGCTCGACTCACGTTAATTAGCTTGCTCCATGCTACCGATGCACGTCGTGTCCGACCGCGGCCGGGTCCGGCCGCCTTGGGGCCATTGCATGCAGGCATGTCCGCATATGGGAATGATACGATGTAATATCGATGTGGCAGATATGGCAAGTTCCGACTCGGAGTCCTCGTATATAAGACACAGTAGAAGTCCGGATCTATTCTAAGTTAGTTGAGCCACATGGCTGATTTGCTTGGTTGTTATGTTAAAACAGTAGTCGAGTACATTTTATTTTAAGGCACTTAATTGCCGGCTTAAAACGAAACTCGAATTTCAATTTCATTTTATTTTCCCTGCATGTCTGTCCCATTGAAGACACCGTTAAAAAAAAAATCGCACCGAAATAAAAAAAATCGCCAAAAATTCAAAACGCGAGTGATTACGAGCCCGCACGCGACGCGAGTGATTATAAACTGCCTTTAAAGTTATGATGGAAAGTTAACAAATACCCCCTACATACCCAAAGTTCATTGACCCTACAGTAACACGACCTTTAACCTTGGTCATGTGACCTCAAACTCAGGCAGGATATTCAGTAATACTTTATTACCCTTATGTCCAGGTTTTGATGACATTTCAAAAACCTAACCTTAGGTTAAAACCTTAACCTCGGGTTAAGTTTTTGACTTTGATCCCAACATGGTTTTAAGTTCATTGACCCTAAATGACCTTTGACCTTGGTCATGTGACCTAACACCAGGGCAGGATATTCAGTACTACTTTATCACCCTTATGTCAAAGTTTCATGAGCTAGGTTCATATACTAAGTTATAATGACGTTTCAAAAACTTAACCTTAGGTTAAGATTTGATGTTGACGACGACGCCATCAGAAAAGAGCCGCCTACGTTTCACTCTGCTGTGCAGGCAAGACAAAAATACTGAAAGTTTTGCACAAAATTTACATGAAGCTAATGAAACATACTGTTTTCTCATATTGTCTGGCTTACAAGGTTACAGAAGGATGAATCTGTAATATTCCATGCATGATTTCTGGTGGATTCAAGTGAAAATATTGAAATAAGCACAAATTATGACAGCTTTTGTTTCATCAAACACATGAAAATACCCATCTAAAATGTCTTCATGGTGATGACTGCACAAATTTACCATTACATTTTAACTTCATTGTGTGTGTAATTTCGCTCAAATTCAATCTGGGTTTTGTGCTAAAATGTAATAGGTCATTTATATTTCTTTTGATAAGGACAAACACGCATCAAACACTAACTAAACACAAAATACAATAAACTTAAAATGTGGAATGTGAATTCTGATGCATAAATACTACATGTACATTTTTAATCACATTTTATTTTAGCAAGAAAATGTTTAAAAAATGCATTATAACCTTAACTTATGTACATATTTACTTTTTCATTGTCCCTGAATGCAACTGCAGTAGGTGTTGTTCTGTCTCCAGCATCATTGGCAACAACTTCTGTCTTTCCATCCTGCAAAAATAATAATAAAATAAACCGAAAATAATGGATAAGAAATGGGTTTGCAAGCAAAGGATATACATGTACATGGAAATAGTACACACAAAATTAAAACAGTAATCAAGGAGGTTGAGGTAGCTCACCCTCTTCCCAATAGGTATACACTCTGTAGCTAGTATCAGGCCAGACACTGTCATCAGTCTATTGAGGAGATTGAGGAGATCAGACAAAGTCTTAGCGGAGCATATCCTGACCGAAATATACTGATTTATTGGTCTAATAGTACACAAGCAATTGCGATCCCTGAACATATGCATCCGTACCTGTTTGGCCATTTTATGCATTGAAGAGATCAAACGCCGATAAAGTCATCTTTTTTTCCAGGGTATTAAGGTAAACCCACTCACACTAATGCGAGGTTAACTATAAACTACCTTGCACACCCAATGTGTTTTTGGTGTTGATTTCCAAGAAGTTGGCAAACATCGCTTCATATCAGAAGAAAAGTTTGCCGAAACTCGGTATTATAGCTACTCATCGCCTCACTGGGACTCTTCTGAGTAGAAACTACAATGATTGTAATTTAGATAGATAAATGGTAGTTATTAAAATTCTCCACATATTGCAGTTAACAAACTGAATTGCATGTGAATTACAAAGTTAAAAATGCAAGTATACATTTCATTGATTACATTTTACAATACAATGTTCAAGTGTGCAAAGTTGATAATATACTGTATACCATTGATCTTATGATACAATTAAAACTATCAAAATTACATTCATGCATAATTGCATAAGTGTATATAAGAAAGATTTGTGGAAAGGAGAAGGCAAGGAAAGAGTTCAGAGTTAGAGAAGTTAGATAGAAAAAAAGAAGAAGAAAAACCATTAGAAAGGGTAAGATTAATCCTGACAAGAACATGTGACAAATACATAAAAAGAAAAGCAAGTTATGGGCAATGAACATGACCAATAATCCGAACAGTAATATACAATACAAAAAGCATCATCATTCAAGGGTTTTTGTTGAATAGATCAGATCAGGGATTGGGATATTCCAAATACGCTTAGTTTTACATCTTGGTTCGTATATCTTTCTTTCTTGTCTTTCATATATTTATTGTTTGCAATCTGCAATCATTGAGGAATGAATTGTTCAAACTGAACTGTATATAATAATGTCTTTTAAAAGAGGGCGACACTCAGATCATTTCGACGTTTTTCTAAGTGTTATAATTTTGACAAAAGTTAGAGCAGTAGTGTAACAATCAAAATCGTTTCTAAAGATGATACTTAATGTGCGCTTTTGAATTCTTTCTAAACATTGTCTTTGGAAAATTGTGAGACCTCCGCTCCAAACTTGGGCAGCATATTCAAGTATTGGGTGAATATAGCCAATGAAAATTGAAATTAATTTAAATCCTTGCAAGAAAGACGTACTTTACAAGAGTGCGGAGCATATATAATTTTGCATTTGCTCTCTTAAAATGTCAGAAATATGTGCTTCCCACTTTATATCATTCTGGATTGTAACACCAAGTAATTTCACTTGGGTCACACTGACAAGGACACAATTATCAAGGGTACGTGGATAGTGGTTAACTGGATCTCTAGAGAAACAGATGTCTATTTTGATACACTTTGTAGGATTTAATTGCATTTTATTGGATTCAGCCCATTTATACAGACATGTTACTGCTTCTTGCATGTTTGAAAGTTGGTTTGATTTACGACATTCGACCAGAGTTAAATTTTCAACATATTTAAGCATATGCATACTTCGTTGGTTTTGAAGTCATTTATCATTACGAGAAAAATCAAGGGACCAATTTTTGTATCCTGGCACACCTGCCTTGATTTGGCATCATTCTGAAGGACCAACTTGATAACGAACACATTGTTTAACTTTACGCTCAGACGGAAAACAGATATCCAAAGAACTATCGATGGGCGCACACCAACTTCAATTAATTTATTCATAGCAATTGTATGATCTATTCTGTCAAATGCCTTTTTAAAAAATCGGTGAGAAGTACAGTTAATATTTTTTTTGTGTTTCCGCATTCAAGAAAATATGGCAAAGAATGTTAATTAAACACTGTGAGGTTGATAAATATTTTTGGTTTCTAAATGACAAGGATCAATACCATGTTTGAAGATGTCTTGATATATCCATTTTGATATAACATCTTATATAACCTTAGCTAAGTGATCTGTCAGAGATATAGGTCTAAGTTTGTCAATACTTGGAGGGTTAACTTTTGGAATCGGTACCACGAAGTCCAAGTCCGAAACTTTACCCTTGCTAAAAGAAGCATTGATTATGCATGTTTAAGGATCAGAAAAATCTACAGAAAAAAGACGAATCAAACACACTGAAATACTGTCAGGGCCATTAGCCTTTGAACCTTTGATTTTTTAAAGGGCCTTATTAACTTGCCATGGGCTTACAACAGGAAGACTTTGTGATGGTAGATAGGGGAGATCGGGGTTAGTTGGAACGCGGGGTAAGTTGAAACATTGTAATATTCTTTAATGCTTGTAAAATAAATTGAGGGCAGTATTGCATAAATTCATTTTACAGGCGTTAAAGAAAATTACAATGTTTCGACTTACCCCGCATTCCAAGTAACCCCGATCTCCCCTATGCAGAAAGACAAGCCATATTAAGTGGCTCTAAGTCAGAAAGACAGATATGAAATGTTCATTGACAGCATTTGCTATTTTAACTCTATTACTTGGATCAATACCTTCAACCCGGATATTTAGGGATGCTTTGTTTCCTTTTGTAAGGATCTTTATTTCTTGATAGCATCGTGAAGGATTACTTTTTTTAAGTCTCTTGATCCTCGACGATTAGTAATTTATTTTATTTTGATTTCTTTATAAGAGAATTTATTTTGTTCTCAGCCACTTCCAAACATTTTCTTTCCCGAAATGAAATGCAATCTGACTTATGTGACTCAGAGATTTAATTTCTCCTTCATTCAAGATTTATTGTTAATCCGAAAACGAAAAAGGGTTCGCTAATCCAAACATTTGTGGCGTTATTCCGACGGTTCGTTATTCCGAAGGTTCGATAATCCGAAAACGAAATAAGGTTCCTTGTTCCGAAGGTTCGATAATCCGAAAACGAAACAAGGTTCGTTGTTCCGAAGGTTCGTTAGTCCGAAAACGAAATAAGGTTCGTTGTTCCGAAGGTTCGTTAATCCGAAAACGAAATAAGGTTCGTTTTTCCGAAGGTTCGTTAATCCGAAAACGAAATAAGGTTCGTTAATCCGAAAACAAAATAAGGTTCGTTAATCCGAAAACAAAATAAGGTTCGTTAATCCGAAAAATGAAAACCGGGAAAGCACAGGCAGAGGCAAGGGGGGGGGCGGGGGACACTGTTGCCGTTCAATTGTTATGAGGATGGGAAGGCAGGGCGGCCGAACAAATTTTCGTTCGGGGGGGGGAGCCAAAAAATGAAACTCATAGGTCAAAATGGGCACTTTGGTGATATAATCACTTTAAGATTATCATCTGCTTGAAGTCATTGTGTGTTTGATAGTGATTAAGTAGAGAAAAACTTTTTTGAAGTGACTTCTTATTATGGGAAAATGTATATTTAGGCTTTATTTTTCGGGAGAGAGTATAATGAGCGAGCGGCTTGGTAAAAAAGAATTTAAAGGTGAAGTTGTAAAACTCGTTTAGGGGTCAATTATTCTTAAAATGCCATTATAACGAGGTGTTGCGAGCGTAAATCACAAGCTAAAACTTCAATAAAAAATGAAAATAAGTTTTTTAAAATCCGAGCAGATTTCTGCTGTCATTAAAAAGATGTGCATCTAACTAAAGAATTAACACGAGCGCAAAACGCGAGCTTAAATATACTGACCAGAAAAGGAACCTGTTAAAGAAAGCATTTGGTGACCTCTTTAGGATACATATTTCTCCAATCGAATAATTGAGAGTGCAAAGCGCAAGCTGAAAATTTGCAATATTCCAGCCTGAAATTTAACTTGTATACTTTAAAAAGAGTATTTTATTTTGAAAAACATGAAAAACAGCATATTTATTTTTGAAAAAGGAACTTTCCCATTTTGGAAAAATATGCATTTCCCTGTTTTTTATTTCATTTTTGGGGTGCAAGTGCCCCCTGCCTCCCTCCCAGCGGATCCAACTTTTGTCAAATAGGGGGGGGGGCAAATTTTTTTTTCAGCCATATTTTCCTCGATCGGCAGCTTAAAGTTGATTTTTGTTTGTTTCTTTGAAAGGGTAGTCCTAACAGTCAATAATTAGCTTTATATGTAATAACATGATAAACCCTTTTTAAATAATGCGAGCGCGAGCTATATATTTTTTTTAATATGATGGGCAATATGTTTGTGATCTTCAAAACGAGATGCCTATGTAACTAGATATTAACTGCTAGCAAGAAGCGCGAACAGAAATTTAAAATATAAGCTCTGACCTGATCTAAAGGGGACATTTTAAGAACTTTTTGCAGTTAGCCATGAAGACGATGCATGTTTTTAAACCTGTGGCGGCGGAACGTATTTTCCTTTTTTGGGGGGGGGGGGCATAGCCAAGAAAGGGGCCAATAGAGTTATTTTGGTGCAAACGGATATTTTCGCCATAAGATTATCATCTGTGTAAAGAGGTTGTGTGTTTTGTAGTAATTAAGTTGAGCAAAAATGTTTAAGTGATCTCTAATTGATAAGTTATATATTTACGTTTCATTTCTGCGAGCGTAGCGAGCAAGCGGTTTGGGGAAAAAATCAAATCTGAAGATGTAAAATTTCATGTAGGCCTAAAATGATAATAATGATAATAATGATATGGATATCCAGGGAAGCCACTACAGTTCTGAAAACTGTTCTCCCAGCTATTATTATTATCCCGGCTTTAGCTGGGCTACCTAGGTGCCCAAAGGAAGGCATTAACGAATTTCTACTGGGTACCCATTCACCTCACCTGGGTTGAGTGCAGCACAGTGTGAATAATTTCTTGCTGAAGGAAATAATGCCATGACTTGGATTCGAACCTACGACCCTCTGCCTTAAAGTCAGAAGACTTATCCACTGGGCCAAAACGCCCCACATAAAAAGTAAACGTTCCGATTTTATTTCGTAAACATGAAAAAAGGATGTGAATTTAACAATAGAATCAAACGCGAGCGCGAAGCGCGAGCTAAAATTTTTCATATACTGACCAGGAGAGGAACCTTTTGCATTTGGTGACTCATGAATGGGATATGTGCTAGGCCTACATATCTCACCAATCGATTAAGGCAAGCGCGAAGCTCGAGCTGAAAATTTGTGATATTCTATCCATGAAACTGGACATTCTAGGAATTTTATTTCACCAGGATCAGAATGACTACCTTAATGAGCAATAATTAGTGCGAGCGCAAAAGGCGAACCAAAAATGTGTGATATTCCAACCTTAAAAGTGGACATTCTATGCATGTTTTGTTACCAAGAACTGGACGAATACCTAAATACCAAAAAAAAAACTGATGAGGAGCGAGCTTCTTTTTTTGTTTTTTTTTTGTTGAAATTTCATGATGGCCAATTTCTAGTCAATTTAAACAGATTATTGCGCTCACGATTCGATTTTTGTAGCTTTCAGCGAGATACGCGATTACGCATTCTTTTCATTATTACAAAAGTACTGAATATGGAAAAAATGTTTAGCTTGCGCTACGAGCTCCCATTATTTGATTAGAGAGATTTATATCCCATTCCTGAACTCCAAGTAATAATCTTTGAAATATCCACTTTTCTTGTCAGTCGGCCACTCTGCCTATATATATATATATATATATATATATTCAAATATTTAGAACGCCTTGCATTCGCATTAATTGTTTTGTTTAGATGCTCACCCTATTCATGATTACAAAAGGAGTTTAAGTTGCTAGAGCTAAATCGCCCATGCTCCAAAATCTTGCTCGCTTCACTCAGGGATGGCGGAACCGGGGACAGGGGGGGGGGTGGATACTTGACCCCAAAAAATCCTGTCGGAAAAAAAGTGACATTTTTCAAAATGGAATACCCTTTTGGGCTCGCGCTTACTAGCACTTGCATCAATTATTATTTTTACAAGAATGCTTAGAATGTCCAGTTTTCAGGTTGGAAAATCGGAAAAATTTGGCTCACGTTTCTCGCTCGCATCAAGTATTGTTTATTGAGGAACTCATTCTATCCCTGGTTACAAAAAAAATGTATAAAATGTCCAGTTTTCAGGTTAGAATATCACATTAAATATCACATATCATTATTAAAAATGACATCCCCTCCAATACAAATCCTATTATCTGGAGGTTACTCGCACGCGATCAACAAACTTAATACCCTGCATCCAGTGGCGTACCTAGGATTTTCCACAGGGGGGGCAAAATCGGCCGCCAAAAAATTTGACAAGCAAAAAAAAAAGGTCTTCAATCAAAATTAAGGTTTTCGTACTGGAAAAAAAAAGTCTTCAAGCTCGTTGGGGGGGGGGGCAATAAAGGTCTTAAAGCTCGTCAGGGGGGGGGGGGCAAAAAAGGTCTTTCAAGGGGGGGCAGGGATATGTTTTTTGTATGGGTTGTGGCTCGTCAGGGGGGGCAGATTGCAGGGGGGGCAAATTGCCCCCCCTGCCCCCCCCCCCCCCCCCCGTAGGTACGCTAGTGCCTGCATCCTTAAACCATTTGCTAAAGGCAGCAATTGCTCAGATAAAATCTAAATTAGCCTATGCTTGATCCGGGCGCCTATTCTTAATGAAATACATGCTTTTGGCCACAACACACGCATGTATTATCGATCGTTATTACTATCATTGCATAATATCGTGTTATCTTGTAATGACAACACCGTGTTTGTTACCAAAATGAATAATTTTCATTTTCGGAAATACGAACCTTATTTAATTTTCGGATTAACGAACCTTGATTTCGTTTTCGGATTAACGAACCTTCGGAATTACGAACCTTATTTCATTTTCGGATTGACGAACCTTCGGAATTACGAACCTTATTTCGTTTTCGGATTAACGAACCTTCGGAATTACGAACCTTATTTCGTTTTCGGATTGACGAACCTTCGGAATTACGAACTTTATTTCGTTTTCGGATTAACGAACCTTCGGAATTACGAACCTTCGGAATTACGAACCTTCGGAAATACGAACCTTCGGAATAACCGAACCTTCAAAATTACGAAGCTTCGGAATTACGAATGTATGCAATTTTTTTATGAAGAATTAAGAGTACTGTGAAATTTGAATAGGTGTGTAATTTGGAATACAATCCAAACCATAGAATCCAGTTCGCATACACTAATTGTTGCTATGTCAGTCACATCTCTGACAAGCATTCAGGATGTCAAGAGCAGCCATTATTTAATAAGTATAAAATATGAATATACATGAGCACATGTACAAATGTAAATGTATGTGTTATAGCTAAAGGTCTGTTTGCAAGCAAACAAGCTAACAATTTTGAGGGGGCTAGATAGTACAGTGTATCGGGCAAAATTTATCACAAATTTGCCAGTGAGCCAGCAAGCAAAAATTTGATTTTGTTTTTGTTAAAATATCCACTTTTGTAATAGATTTTGACATAAAATGATATCATATTTCACTCTTCTATCGTTCCTTTCTATTCCTATATATTTTTTTTATTGGTGGTAGTTTTGGGGGGCAAGCTTCCTCAGCCCCCCCCCCCCCCATCTCCGGCCACTCATTTCGGGATGATTTGTTCTTTCTCACATGGCTTTCCTTCTTTTTTTCCATTTTCCCTTTTTATGGTCTCATATCCCTTTTCTTATCACTTTTACGTTTCTTTCTTTCTTTCTTCCTTCCTTTTCTCTTATCCCATATTGTGTTTCCGGTGAAATCCACTAGGGGGAGGGCCAGCCTGCCCCCGCCTGTTTATGCCTCTGAGATGTAAGCTATACTCATGATCTTAATCTTCATTATGATTCCGACTAGGAGCGCATCCACGATTTTCTCAAGTAAAATTTTACAACCCCAAAAAAAAGGTTATCACTAAAAAAAAATGGTCATTTTGTCCGTGTAATATTTGGCAAGCTCCCCCCCCCAAAAAAAAAAAATGTTATTAAAAAAAAGGAAGGTCATTTTGTCCTGCGTGAAATTTGACAAGTAAAAAAAAGACGGTCACTAAAAATGAAGTTCATTTCGTCCATGTAATATTTGGCAAGCCCACCCCCCAAACAGTTTTAATTAAAAATGATCGAAGGCCATTTTGTTTCTTGAAATATTTGTCAAGTAAAAAAAAATTGTCTCTAAAAAATGAAGGTCATTTTGTCCCACATTTTGTCCCACGTAAAATTTGGAAAGCCCCCCGCCCCCCAAAAAAAAAATGAAAAAAAGGTTTTAACTAATACTGAAGTTGTGAGCATTCCCCCCCCCCCCCCCCCCCCCCGGATCTGTCACTGAATCCAATCTATATATGACTTTTCTCTGCAATACTGATGATTTGAAATCAAGATACTAAAGATTGATATGCTGTATAAATTATGAACGTCTGACAAAAAGATAACCAACCGATCACCTGACCGATCAGCTGACCAGTATGCGAATCACATTGGAGTTGATCAGTCGTCAGTGTTTGGAACGGTAACCAAGAATTCAAGAAAAAAGCCTGGAAATGTTAGTTTAACCTTAATCCATAAAATGTTTTAGTCTAAGTAGGGAGTTCGGTGAAATGCCACTTTCAGAATTTGTATCTGTCTGTGCACCCAAATATGAAATATCCACTCAAGGGTTAATTTCTATTCTGCCTGTGGGGAATCTACAGGTAGGACTATGGTATGCCAATGCTGTACACAGCACACACTTTAAAAAATCATTAAAATATCACTTTTGTGACCAAAAATACTAGTTTCCATACAGTTGCAATTTATTTATCATTAGTAACTTGGGGGTAATTTTTTTATTCACCAGGGTGCTCGAAAAGTTGAATTTTGGGCATTTTTGTATACGCCCTCTATTGGTGGAAAGTAACATGGCACTACAATTTTAGTTTTTCAATCTCTATTTTTACGTAAGACAGGGCTCGACACTAGCGCCGGTCCGACGGTCCCAGACCGGTAAAAATCGCTGTCGGGCCAGTATATTTTCAGAAATAGCAAGATTTACTGGTCCGACATGACCAGTAAAAAATATCATTGTCGGGCCAGTAATTATTCCAAAAATAGCAAGTCTATTGGTTCGACATGACCAGTAATAAAAACCATTGTTGGGCCAGTAACTTTTCCAGAAATAGTCAAATTCACTGGTCCAACATAAACATAAAAAATATTCCATGGCTCAAATTGCAAACCATTTTCTTCCCGTTAAATTATGTCATTCACACACAGAATACACACAGAATGAATCGCATGTAATTTTTACTAGGGTAACATACATGTACAGTGTACATGAAGCCAGCCACACAGCCCACATGGTAAATTTTCTACTGGCTGCACGAACGAAACTTGGCTAACCTCTGGCAGAAATCTCACACAGAACTGTCAAAATTCACAGTTCACACTCATGAAAAGCTCTTATAATGTCCATATTGTTTAAAAATTGGGGTAACTCTGTCATTTTTAAGCAGTAAAAGGAGAAATTTTCACTTCTGTTTTAGTTCAAACAGATCGGGTTTCGAGTGATATCGTCTGAATACATGGTAGTCCCATATATGCATTTGTGTGTGTGTTGATACACTTGGTTTCTGACTTTCTTTCGTAGCTTTATTTTAATTTAAAAAAAAAGAAACTGACAATTTATTTATGATAGTTTTAACTTTCTTCCTCTGTTTTCTTTCTATCTTTCTTTCCTTCTTTCTTTCTTTGTTTCTTCCCTCTCTTCTTCCATTTTTGTTACTGTCTTTCTTTTTTAATTTCCCTTTTTTGTTCTTTCATTCTTTCTATCCTTTAAAAAATATTTTTCTCTATTTCTTTTTCTCTTTCTGTCTTTTTTTATTTCTTTCTTGAGTCCATCCATCCTATGTTTATCTCTTCTTTCTTCCTTTCTTTTCTTTTCTTCTTTTTACCCTTTCTTTCCTTCATTTTTTTTTTTTCTTTCTTCCTTCCATCCATCATTTCTTCACCCTTGTTTTTTATTTCTTCCTTCTTTCTGCCCTTTCTCTCTTTCTTTCATTCATTCCTTCCTTTCTTCTTTTTCCCTTCGTTCAATCTATCCTTTTACCTTTTCTTTCTTTCTTTCTTTTTTTTACTGCTTGCTTCCTTTCTCTCCTTTCTTCTTTTGTTCTTTCTTTCTTTCATTCCTTCCTTTCTTTGTGTCTCAGCCTTTTTTTTCTTCCTTTTATCTATTCTTTTAGCTTTTCTTTCTTTTTTATATTGCTTGCATGCTTCCTTCCCTTCCTTCTTTATTTCTTTCCTTCATTATTTTTTCCTTCTATCATTTTACCTTTTCTTCATTTCTTCCTTCATTCCTTTCTTTCAATCCTTCCTCCATCTCTTTCTTTCTTTTTCCTTCTTTCCATCTCTCATTTTACCCTTTCTTTCTTTTTTATTGCTTCTTCTTTCTTTCCTTCACTACTTTCTGTCTTTTGTTCTTTCTTTCTTTATTGCTTGTTTCATTTCTTCCCTTCATTCCTTTATTTCTTTTGCTCTTTCTTATTTTTGTTCTTTCTTTCCTTCCTTCCTTTCCTTCTTTAGTTCTTTCTTTTTTTCCTTCCTTCACATCTATCCTTTCTTTACCATTTCTTTTTTTCTTCCTTCCTTCCTTGCTTCCTTTCTTTTATTCTTTCTTTGTTTGTTTGTTTCTTTCTTTCTGTCTTGCTTTCTTTTTGTCTTTCATTCCTTCATTTTTTTTGGGGGGGGGGGATAACAAGAAAGGACAGCAAAATAAACTCGCTTTTTTTTTAATGTTCTCTTTATTTTTGGGGACCAGTAAATTTTAGGTTCGGACCAGTAAAAAATTGAAAAACTGGGTATCTACTGGTCCGACATGAATAGGTTGGACCAGTAGAAAAAAAGGGTTAGTGTGGAGCCCTGCGTAAGAAAAAATAATTTAAAGATTCATATTTACTTAATAGCCAAGTTATATGATGAATAGCTATACTGGAACCCGACAGTGTAAAAAATCAAGCATTTGTCTCAAAGGAAAAGGGAAAATAAGCCAAACATTGCCAACCTTATTTCACCACACAGGGAGGAGTAACAGGAAACAAGGTTATATCATAACCTTGTTCACAGAATGAGTGGAAATATCTTAATACATAGAGTAGAATTCACTGAGCAAAATGCCTAAAATTTCATCAAAATCGGATAACAAATTTAAAAATATCGAAGTTAAAGTTTAGCAATATTTTGTTAGGTGGAGCTAGCGGTAGTGAAGCTGGAGTGGAGCTAGACCAAAAGCTTCAGTCTCTGTATTTTGGTTGTTCCGCTGAACTACGTTGGCTCCACTCACCAATACATAGACTGAAGAGCTTGGAGGCCCGTACGTACAGCCAACGTATAAGTGAACTAACGTTTTACAGGTCGCGATTTAAAACTGTTTTTTAAGCGAAATTTACTGTTTCATGGTTTCCATTATCAGGGAAATATAAGTAATTGTGTACCTTGGACCGGAGTTATTGATAAAAATCCTCTGGATGATCCAGAAACCTTTTATCTAAGACATTTTCACCTGAGCTGACGGTTTTTCTAGCAAGTTGCCATCTTGAATGACGTCATTATCGTTAATGTCTCGATATATTGAATGTTGTCTGCTACCTGTGATCGTAGCGGTTTAGCTCACATGTGGAGCAGATCGCATCATAATTAATATCGAAAGCAATATCAATATCACATTCGTAAATTGTCGATGCACTCTCTGTTCGTTTGTAATTTTGGCTGCTATTTTGGAAGTGATTCGGGCGTCCAAGTCGCAAGAAAACATCGGTAAAGTACCATTTTCATACCTTTTAATATATATCTTTGAAATTTTTTCATTGATTAGAAATTATGAATTGATATCTTGTAGTTGATAAATCCTTAGAGTGTAAATTCGATGTAAAAAAAGCACATCGAAATCTGGACAGTCAATCGACAAAAGGGAGGGCGTGATAACACATGCGAGCCCCAGGGGGGGGGGGGCACTCAGTATATAATGCATAGTGGGTATGTGCCGCGGAGGGGACCCCCATTTTTACACTCAAATTTCCGTTCCGAGGCATAGCATTTTTGTCTTATTGAGAAAAAGAACAAAGAAAGCCGCTCCAGAGCATAGCATTTTCTTCTTCTCGAGAAAAAAGAAGAAAAAAATCCGCTCCAGGGCTTCGCATATTTTCCGTTACGCCGTTCCGGTCGCAATTTTGGTGAAAAGCGGCCGCAGCTCCGACCATCGCCTCTGCGCTAGCGCGCCCGTCAGTCGTGCTGCCGGGTCAGCTGCAAGTACGTTCCATAGGGATGCATACGCACTCGCACGCAGGCGACCCGTTCCAAGGACCCCCGTTTTCACAAACATTTGTAGTTCCGAAGCCCGTTCTGAGGACCCTGCTCTTTACAATGAGCCCGCTCAAGGCCCCCGTTTTTTTGTCTCGCCCGCATCACACCCCTACCACTTTTTTGGTCGAGTGCCCCCCCCCCCCCCCCCCCGGGATACGAGCTCACACTAACACTCTACCGTCGGTGAATGGGGATAGTAATAGTAAAATTTTGGGAGGCGCGATAGCTCAGTCGGTAGAGCGGGGGTTTCGGATTCCGGTGACCCGGGTTCGATTCCCAAGTGGTGCGCTAGTGCCCTTTGGTAAGGCATTTATCCTCATTACCAGGTCCCTCGGAGAGGACCTTAAGCCGTTGGTCCCCTGGTTGCTTGCTCACAGGCATTTGTGCTTTCTTAGCAGTCAGGTAAAACAACCTCGTTAGGCCGCTGAAACTCGATGTTGAGTTTCCCGTCGCCCGCCCGCGTTATGAAATTTGGCCCGCGTTTGAAAATCAAATTCTGAAAATAACACTGAACACAATGTATCTCGTAAAAAGAATAGTCCCAAGAAACCATGGATTTCATCAGCAATTATTAAATGTATCAGGAACAAACACAAACTGTACAAAAAGTACCGGTCGTCGAATTTTAATGAAGAGTATGGGAATAAATATAAAAGGTATAGAAACACCTTGGTGACAGTTATAAAAAATGCTAAGAGAATGTATTATTGCAATTCTTTTGATTATAATAAAAATGATATGCGAAAGACCTGGGAAACTATTAAAGAGTTAATTGGGAAAAGGAAGAATAAAAATATGCATACTATTGAGGAGTTGGTCATTAATCGAGGTGGATTAGATACAATTGTTACCTCAGGAAAGGATATAGCCGAGGAACTTAACGACTACTTTGTTACTGTTGGGTCAAATTTGGCAGAACTAATACCAAATGAGCCTCCTAATTCTTGTTTTAAAGATTACTTGGGTGCTTCAAATGAGATCTCTTTATTTTGGAAACCCATAATGGAAGAGGAAGTTAAAGATATTTTATGTAATTTAGATGCTTCAAAATCTCATGGGTATGATAATTTGCCAGTTAGATTGATCAAGGATGCAGCACCTTTCATTGCTTCTCCGTTGACTTATATTTTCAATTTATCATTAGAATTGGGCAAATTCCCAGATGCCCTAAAGCAAGGCTCCACATTAACTTTTTTTTGTGGTGGCCCGTTCGGGCCACCAAAACCATCAAATAATTTTTTTTGGTGGCCCGATATTAAAGTTTGGTGGCCCGAAAAATATAAAGAAAAACATTAAAAATGAATAAAACAAACTTCTGAAATATTAATTCTGCAGCCACTACCACTAAGTTACTTTCACTTTATACATCTTGTATGTAAACCTTGTTTGCTGTTATTTTACTTTGCTAATTGATAATTGTTTCTATCGTTGTAAAAATGAAATGATTGAAAGTGAATAAATGAATTGTATTATTCGCAGGTTGTGTGGACTTTTTTTAAATCTCTGTATAGAGATAATGGTAAAGTAAATAAATAGTGCATAGCAAACTCAGATAGATGTACAAAACAATGGTTTTTCCTTCCTTCCTCTTTGAATCCTAAAACCTAGATTATGCATGCCCCAAATCCAGTTTATTTCTGTGTTCTCTTTTGCAGCATATTATAGAAGGCGAAAATCACAGAAAAATATGCTGCAAAATCAGAATAATGCATGAAAGGGGGAAACAAACGAAAATAATTTTCAAAAAGTATATAGCAAAAAGAAAACAAAAATAATAAAAGAAATTAGTGAAATAAAACAAAAGAAAGAAAATGAAGAAAGAAAAAAACAAAGAACAGGGAAAAAAAGAAAAAAAGAAAAGAAAAAAATCAGAGAGAAAAAAGAAAAGAAAATGAAAGAAAAATTAATAAAACAAGGTTAATATAAAAATGGGGAAAAGGGGAAAATTAAGAAGCCATTACATATATTTTTTAACAGCTGTGGCAACAGTCTATTCTGACTGGAATATAATTAAAAGCCAAGCAAATAATTTTCACTTGCCTTTTGGGAATGGCACATTTCTATTTTTATATCCTTTAGTTTGTATTATTTTATTTTCAGTAGAAAAATATTTTTTAATCAGGCATATTCAATAGGAAGGGGTATAAATGGTTTAACCACTGTCAAAAAAAAAGGAAAAAAAAAAAAAAAAAACGGCAAAAACTATATCTGGAAAAAAAGTGTGAGAAAAGTCCTTCCCTATATTTGCCAAAATGTTGAAAAAAAAATCACATTTCATATCAATTAAATGCCTTCCCAAAGTATTTACTTTCTCAAGAGTGGTTTAAGAAGTCATTTATAAACAAGAAAGAAAGAAACTGTCTGTTTGTTTAAGGCTAGAAAATACACAGCTTCGAAAGAAACCAAGTATCAACATACATACAAATGCACACGTGGGACTGTGATGTACTTGCCTATGTGTTTTTATGTGTATTAATTCATGTGGAAATCGGTCTTTTTGAGTCAAAAGAGAGGTCATAATTCCTCTTCTTAATACTTGCAAATAATCAGGGTACACCAGATTTTCGTAATATAGACTGTAGAATTGCATTTCATTGGTGTAAAAGGTGACTTTGACTTAGATTTTCAAAGTTCTGTGGAAGATTTCTCAGCAGCAACATTTTTTATCGCAGCTCCCTGAGTCTGAATAGGCTGAGCTAGATCTAGAGCACAGCTGTATGCAGTGGCTTCATGCAAAGCTCACGCCAGCCGGCCGGCGCGGCTGGCTGGATAATAGCTACTGTATGCTATAGCTGTAGGCCTAATATGCAAACTTTGTGTGTGTGTATTTGTGTGTAGATCAACAAAAAGGGCGCATGACGAACTGGCTTGCAATTTGAGCTGTAGAAAGTTGATAAATGCGTGCAAAATTGGGAGAAAAATTGCGCTACTTTGAAAATTATTGGTTGCCCGATTCGGGCCACCAAAACTTAACATTTTATCAATAATGGTTGCCCGAGGTGAATTTTTGGTGGCCCCGGGCCACCGGGCCACCGCTAATGTCGAGCCTTGCCTAAAGGTAGCAAAAGTGACCCCCCTGTATAAAAAGGGTTCGAAGGATGACCCAGGCAATTATAGACCCATTTCAGTTTTACCAGTTATTGCAAAAATCTTCGAAAAATTAGTTAATATGCGTCTCATGGCCTTTCTAGAGTCCAGTGATATTTTGTATAGACATCAGTATGGCTTTCGTAAGATATATAGTACGAAATTATCAGTAATAAATTTGGTAAACACATTATTGAAGGCGATTGATAAAGGTGAAATAACCATAGGTATATTTATAGATTTCAAAAAGGCGTTTGACACAATCAATCATAACATACTCTACGAAAAATTAAAGCATTATGGAATAAGAGGTATTGTATTGCAGTGGTTCCAGAATTACTTAATGGACCGATCGCAGGTTTTATGTTACAAAGATGAAATGTCCAGTAGTAGAAGGATAACATGTGGTGTTCCCCAAGGATCAGTCCTGGGGCCAACACTCTTTTTATTATATATTAATGACTTACCAAGATCAGCTGATTTTTTCCAGTTTAGACTTTTTGCAGATGATTCAAATATTTTCCATACTTTCCCCAAATGTCAAAAAGATATTGATATGAACTATGTAAGTAAGAAATTAAAAGAGGTGTATAGTTGGTGTATACTTAATAAATTAACCATAAATTTGAAGAAAACTAATTATATGATAATAAAAGGACCAAGACGATCTATTGAAATTGAAGGTGTATTAACTTTATGTGAAACAGTTATAGAAAAAGTACATGTGGCATCTTTTGTAGGAATTCAAATCGATGAATCTTTGTTGTGGAAAAACCAAGTATGATATTACTCCCTAAATACGAGTTTTTTCCTCGTTTGTTTATCATTTATTAAAAGATTGCCCATTAAATATCATCCTATTCCTACTTAAAATTTAATAAAATAAAGGGAAACTTACATTTGAGTCCTTTTTCGATCTTTTCTTGGCAGTCAGTCCGGTCACCGTCGAGTGCGATCAAAGCGGTATGAAGCTGATTATCAGATCACGTGATACGTGTAGTCATCACCTGATCTATCGACTATCCTTTTTTAAAGACCGCAACAATTATAAATTTTATCATAAAATATATATTGAATAAATTATTGCATGATATTATATATATCTCTACAATTAAAATTATTTTGTGATATAAATTTAATATTTGACGTAAAAATCGCTATTTAACAAAATATTTATTAAAAAATAAAAAATCAAACAAAATAAAAACGCCTTGGACACAGTGCAAAAAACCTAACGATTTGGCCGCGTTGTTAACAACTATCGTAAGGGGCGCTCTATTTATAAATAAAAAAGAATGTACAGCTGTCTACCGCGACGTGGTTTGTCGCAAGATTTGGGACAAATCCGTGGGAATTCTGGAGAAAATACATTAAAAGAACTGGTGAGTACCGTTTAAACATTATCAAAGTAGTAAATAGATTATACATACCTTATAGATATATTTTGTAAAGTGATATCAATGCTTAGTTCTAAGCTAGGGCGGCCCAAATGCGCATGAGTGGAGTCCCAGTTTATTAACACGGGTAGCCAGGCGGCTTCTTGAGAGTAAAAATCATTTACTAACGTAAGGTTACTCTCATACGAAGCCAATCCTTCTATCTCATAGACCCACACAAAGGAAGCCAAAACCTGAAACTTTCACCCCCGAGATTTCTACTTTCCTTCTAAAAGATCTAGACCTAAATCATGTACATGGGATAAAACTTCATTTCCGACATTTCTACGCTCTCGTTGTTATTTTTAAACAAGAATTCATTAAAAAAAATGAAAAAATATTGTGAAAAGAGACTTCCCCAACGTTACGGACGCGAGCGTCGCGTAACGTTGGGGAAGTACAATAAGAAACAAGATGGCGGCGTAAACATCGGGCAAGTCTCTTCCGTCTTTTCACAATATTTTTTTATTTTTTTTTATGAATTCTTGTTTAAAAATAACAACGAGAGCGTAGAAATGTCGGAAATGAAGTTTTATCCCATGACCATGTACATGATTTAGGTCTAGATCTTTTAGAAGGAGAGTAGAAATCTCGGGGGTGAAAGTTTCAGGTTTTGGCTTCCTTTGTGTGGGTCTATGAGATAGAAGGCCTGGCTTCGTATGAGAGTAACCTTACGTTAGTAAATGATTTTTACTCTCAAGAAGCCGCCTGGCTAAACACGGGTCACCCATGGTTTCAATACTGCCGCCGTGCACAGTAAAATCAAGGCATGTCGCATGCATTTCACTCTATGAGCTGATCCTTCCACAGAATTTGGAGATTCCTGGAGACCAGATTAACTACTTGCATGCACATAGCCGAATCGATATTGCTATTATTATAAATATTCCATAAAATTATTTCATTTCACTTACCAATCCATATGAAGTCCATTTGGAGACTTATTTGAGTACTCTATTCCCCTCTGTTCCTCGTCTTTTCTTGCTCTTGACGATCGCGCGGCTGTACGATCGCTGATAAACGACCACATCAATTTTTGGCCTAAAGAGGGCGCGCGATTTATATTCATATCAAAGACATGACAAGGGCCAAGACTAGGCACCTAAATTATTTTACACACAAATCGACGCAAAGCACTACGCGAAGTCCGTAAAGTGACCAATCTTTTCGTCGTATAGACTTCTTTTGTTTTAGCTTGTACTGCTGGTTTCGTTCCAGGTACGTAGATTTTTTTCTATTTTTGTTAATTAGTCATCGTTTTAAATTATTTGCAATAAAGTGTTATCATCGCCAATAATAATCTTGAATTATGTTTATGAAGGTATTCCATTTATTGGTGCCCATAATTAGTCAAGTAATCATAAGAATAGCGCATTCAAAGAATTTGGACACGGTTATGAAATTACCGAGGAGCTGAATCAAGGTTGTGAAATTTATTAGCGCCACCAACGGGCTTCCTTGTATTTCCGTAGAAGAGACAAGCGAAGTCACTTTCCAGGCCGAGGTAGGCGAATTTGCTCTTTTTGTACTATTATAATTTCCAAATAATGACTAAATTTTTTTAGTGTGTTGCTACTTACCGGAAAGAGCCCCGGTGGGTAGCGAGAAGGAGTTTCGGCAAATATTACTCCAGCAATGAAGCGATGTTTGCCGACTACTTCGAAATCCAGGGTCAAACGCGGTCCGGTGTACGAGGTTAGTATACAATACTAACCACGTACTAGTGTGAGTGAACACGGGTAAGTATTGGGGTGTCGCCGAGAGTGGTGGAGCCTGCCTGCACGAACTTCGCTCGAGGTAACCATAGTGCTACCCATAGATTTCCCACAGGCAGGATGGTAGCAGTGAACGAGTGGTCCATACATAATATTTGGACCTCAAAGTCATAGGTATGCGTATGGTACTAGGAGTGTCTTACCTCGAGCGAAGTTCGTGCAGGCTCCACTCCACTTCACTACCGCTACACTACGCTCCACCTACCCGAACTTCGAGACCATGAACTCGATCGGATATTCCGAGTGACAAAAGGTGGGATTTTATGGGGAGAAAATACAAAATTCATGCAACATCACGATCTTTAAAAACAAGCATGACAAGTGCAACTAATATTCTTACTTTACACAAAGTTTCACTTCTTTTCCATGCTTCTATCAGTCTCAAAATTGATGATTTAGAGCCAACATGAAGTTCCTCACACGTATAAATATTAATCTGTTAATGCGCTGCCGACTTCAAAACATCGCATGCGGGAGGTACCGGGTCTGGTCCGAGCTCGGACCCTCGCGCGCATGCGATGTTCTGAAATTGGCAGCGAATTATTACGTGTGAGGAACTTCATGTTGATGTTGGCTCTAAATCATCAATTTTGAGACTGATAGAATTAGAAGCATGGAAAAGAAGTGAAACTTTGTGTAAAGTAAGAATATTACTAAATACTAGTTGCACTTGTTTTTAAAGATCGTGATGTTGCATGAATTTTGTATTTTCTCCCCATAAAATCCCACCTTTTGTCACTCGGAATATCCGATCGAGTTCATGGTCTCGAAGTTCGGGTAGGTGGAGTGTAGCACTCTAGGCGACACCCCAATACTTACCCGTGCTAATAAACTGGGACTCCACTCACGCGCATTTGGGCCGCCCTAGCTTAGAACTAGGTCCTAAGCAATATTATCTAGAAATTGTTGAATTGTAGTCATGAAATATGTTCTATTAAATAAATTGATAATGTTTAATCGGTACTCACCGGTTCTTTTGTTGCATTTTCAGACCATTTCTCGCAATTCTTCGTAAATATTTGCGGCAAATCTTGTCGCCATAGACAGCTATACGTCCATCTTTATTGATAAATGGAGCGCCCTTTACGATAGTTGTTAATGCCGCGGAGAAATCGTTAGGCATTTTGGCCTGTGTTCAAGGCGTAGCTGTTCTATTTTTTTTTTATAGGTATGAGATCGAAATCACAGCGAGTATTTACACTCTTCCATAATGATTCCGAAAGGGAGGCGCAACACCCCCCACCCACAGGGGCGCAAATTCCAGGGGGACATGTCCCCCTCACCTAGAATAGTAGGGGGACACATTATGAAATGTCATCCCCCTACTATTTTGGGTCTTTTCATTCAAAATCGAAATAAAATATGTATTTTGGAAGAGACGATCTTACTTTTGGGGTGCCCTTTTTTTTTGCTTGTTTGCTTATCAAATTTCTTTTGGTCAAGATGACCTTCTTTTTGGGGTGATAAACCTTCTTTTTTGTTTTTGTTTGTTTGTTTTTTTCTTGTCAAATTTTCCAGCCCCTGGTCCCGGCTACCTTTGGGGAGAGATTTCCGCCCTTGCCTAACAGTACACTTGATATTGTTTGCGAATCTGCGTGGGCGTCGGGGGCTGGGGGATGAGGAAAAGCGGTGAGACGAGAAAAAAAAATAGAAGGAAAAAGAGGACAGAAAAAAAGTGAACGAAAGAAAAATTAATGGAAAATAAAAGGGAGGAGAAAATAGTGAGAAAAGTGATGGGTAGGTCGAGATTTTATGTGTCCGTGCAAAAAGAAATGAGCAGAGGTTGAGATGTTGTCTGTTTGGGCAAATGTCTGTCTGTTTGTTGGACTGGCGCCTGTTGCAAAAATTATTAAGCTGATGGAATCAGAAAGTTCCAACTGCTTCATGTCATACCGACAGTGACAGGATTAAGCGGTTGTATATATAAATCACGCTCTAAAACTGTGTTCTTTATTAAAAAGTTGTCCTTCATATTCATTTTCGCAAAAGAATTGTCTATAGTTATCCTGTTTATGATAAAAATACTTAGAAATTGGGTTAGGTTAGGGTTATCAAATTATCGGGGCAGAAAATATATTTTTTCAGTTCGCGCGTCGAGCTGGCATTAGTGATCAGTGAGATTATGTTTTTAATGACATTCATTCTATTCACAGCAATATAATATTAAACATAGCCGCATGAATTATAGATAGGTCTATAGTTATCAGGTGAATAATTTACCGCTACACACTGATCATGCGGATACTGTTTTGTAAAGGGGAATTTCACCTTGATAAAAAGATTGTGAAAATATAGGCCAAAGAAAAATAATTTCAAAACATCGGTGAAGGTGTTATTAAAAAAAAATGGAGTTAGTAGAATTTCGAATGCTTGATTTGTGACGTCATAAACGAGCAGTTGCTCAATATTCTATGTAATACAAAATGCAAAAATTTCCCATTTTTAATGGTCCGTAATGACCCACTTTTTTCTTTTTGGAGAGAGTATGAAGTTATCTATTGATATACTGAATGTACAATAAAAGTCATTATCACGTATTTCTTGACATTTCATTTACTTTTTACCATAATTATATCCGATATAGCTGCTCGCAAAGGCCTACGCCGTCACAAATAATTATTTTAAAAATCTCACCTTTAATTTTTTTTTGGTGGGGGATGGATTTTTCCTGAACGCATACCAATTTTTCAAATTATTTTTTCTGCTATTTTCATAATTAACTTTAAATAAATTCACCTATGCACTACTTAATTTTTTCAAAGACAAAATAACAAAATTACATCTAGTCTTCATCATCACCATCTTCACCAACTTCATTCTCATCATCATCACCACTACCACCATCATTATCATCATCATCATCATCATCATCATCATCATCATCACCGCCACCATCACCACCACCATCATCATCACCAAGATAATTTTCATCATCATCATCTTTCTTTTTTTTTCTTTTTTTTTCCCCTTCCCTTCTTCTTTTTTTCCTTCCTATTTTCCTCCCTTTTTAGAGGGGCACACCACCAAATAAATATGTTTGTTGTTGTTGTATATAAGTTGGCGGATGCCTCATGAAATGAAATAAAAGAAAAAATAAGGAAATGGAAAAAGTAAGAAGAAGGATAAGAAGAAAAAAAGAAAGCCAAACAAACAAGACAAAATAATATCAAAATTTTGTAATAAAGTCAGTCAGTTTAATAATTATGTTTTCAATGAAATGAGACATAAAAGAATTGAAACAAGTAAAAAGGGCTACATCATAGTTAAAAGAAATAGAGGGAAGCTCCGAGACAATAAAAAGTGTTAAAAAAATCAGAAAAGACTTTGAAACACTCTGAACACGAGTATAATATAAAAAAAAAATTGGGAATAAGCGAGGACAAGTAGGTGAGGGACCCCCCCCCCCTCTCTCTCTAGTTATTTACTCAAACTCGCATATACAAGAGAAGAAATTCTTACTAATCAAAATATTGCGAGCAAAAAGCATGAGCTGACATTTTTTTTAATATTCAAAACTGATAGAGAGACACATTTTGAACAATTCATGAAACATAATAATCATTCATTATAGTTACCAATCGGATTGCGACAAGATCTGAGAATTAGAAATTCATTAAAAGCATAAAATTGTATAACATTAAAATAAGACGGGCGCAACGCATGAGCTAAAGCTTTATATACCAATTAAAAATTTGGACATTTTTAGCGCTTTCGGTAGTCATGAAAAAGATTCATATTTCATGAAAGCTCAAATCCCGAGGAGGAATATTTTTTATTAATTGACTTAAAAAAGGCTGTTCTAATTAAGCCCCATTTAATATTTGATTACAAGTCTCGTTAAACAGTAAAAGAGGAAAAAATAAAGCATATTGTGTTCCTCAATTCTCTTTCTCTGTAACCCTATATTTTTTTTTTTTTTTCTTTTTTTTTTGGGGGGGGGAGGTATTTTGGTTTAAAAAAAAAGAGAAAAAACGATAATTGCTGGCTAGTGGGTGTATAGTGGTAGGGACACCCCGCCCCCACCCCCCCCCCCCCCCCCCCCCCCCCGTAGTTACGCAAACATGGGACCAAATGATCCTACTTGTTCCAAGGCGAAACTTGTGCAATCAATTAAATGTTATTTTTGAGAAAATTAAAGCTTGCGCTGTTTAAATTCAATCTCTTTTACCTAAATTTGCGATGAATGCTAGCATTATGAAATATATAATTATCAACGTCTGGCGAAAAGAATAACCAACCGATCAGCTGACGAGAACGCGTATCACGTGATCTGCATATCAGCTTCGATCGCGAGTCAGAAGTGAAGAGCAACTGGCAATAAAATCTGGAAAAAGTCGTCAAAATGTAAGTTCCCCTTCATTTCTTTCAATTTTTTTTTATTGCTAACAATGCTTTAACTTTCCTAAACAAAAATTTAATGAATAGACAGTACGATAGCTCGTACTTGTGTTATAATACACAAATAGGCCTAATCATCTTCACAAAGATTTCTGACACAAAATACTACAGATGTCGCCTATGAGGTCCATACATGTAATGTTTGGACCTCATTGGTACTAGGAGTGGAGCGTAGTGTTGCGGTAGTGAAGTGGAGTGGAGCCTGCACGAACTTCGCTCGAGGTAGGAGTGTCTAGGCTCTAGGCCTAACTTACATATTTCTGTATATGCGGGACTGAGCTGAGACATGGCCCACAGCAGAGACACAGTCACACACGTGCAAAGCCAAAGACGATCGACGATGGCCATGCCCATGCATGGGCAAGCAGCCTAGTAGTAGTAGTAGCATTTCCAAACACAACTCACATCACAATCAATTAAAAATCGATTAAAATTTATCGAAATAGTTGTATCCTGGCACATATGACTAAATGCTTACCTTGTGAATTGCCACGCAAGCAGTTGTTCCGCCAAAATAGATTCCTATGGAGGCTGCCATATTGTTCCGCAAAGTCATTAACCTATTTCTTACGTCACAGCTGTTCGCCAATCAAGCATCGCCAAATGTACTATAAATGTACACGTGTAACGATCATCAGCTGCACTGCTTTCTTGCCAGTTTACAGTACGGTGATCTAATGAATCTAACGCCGAACTTGACGGGCATTAGTTCTTGCACCTCCCGTTAACTGAACAAGCTGTAGTGTATGCGTACGTCGTATCAGCCGGGACAGCCGAAGGATGCGATTTGGTCTTTGAGTTAGAGGAATCTGTATTGTACCAACCTCGCATGCGCATGCTTGTACTTGTGTGAGTGATATTGTACAAATACAAGGAGAGCGATTCATCATGAAGGCTTCGTCACAGCCAATGTGCTCAGCTATTGTCTTTCTCTCGGTTATGCTGATGCAGTTTTTTGCAGAAGCCAAAATAAAGGAAGGAGAGTGTGATGGTGAGTCACTGAGTAGGATGGGGGGTCGGGTGTCCGGACACTTAATATTTTTGAAGCTTTCTTTTTTGTCTTTGGATTAGGCCCTACACTAAAATAATATGAATTCAATAATTGTGATCATCTTCTGTTTTGTTCTTAAGAATATTTCCTAACATTTTCATTTTGTACTAAAAATTGATGAAATTTCGTTTGTAAATTTTTCCAAATGACTTTCTAAAAATTGATCGTCCGGACACACAACAACTGGGTATACTATTACTATTCCTCCGGTAACCTTGGCTTTGTTTAGAGTAGACTTCTTTTTCTTCAAGTTCAGGGTAACTGTAGACCTGGGGACGATTGGACGAAAGGGTCTTTCCAAGACTGGTCCAAGTTAGTCTTGAGGACTCCTAACCCAGAGAGCTCCCGCCCGCGTAGCGGGCGGGAGCCCAGAAGCTTACCGTGTATTTTACCATTGTCACCGGACTAGGGTGATTTATGGTCTAAATATTTCTCCAAATGAATTGTGAAAACAGAAAGTATACAATTACCATGATTATATGGATGAAGGTCTAACGAGTGGCAGATTCCTGACATCTGGGCACAGTCTGGAACCTCAAAAAAACGAAAAGTTCTCTCCTTCTACCCCGTCTCGATCGGCCATTTTTGTTAAAAATCGTAACAAAATGGCCGATCGAGACTGGGTAGGAGGAGAGAACTTTTCGTTTTTTTGAGGTTCCAGACTGTGCCCAGATGTCAGGAATCTGCCACTCGTTAGACCTTCATCCATATAATCGTGGTAATTGTATACTTTCCGTTTTCACAATTTATTTGGAGAAATATTTAGACCATAAATCACCCTAGTCCGGTGACAATGGTAAAATACACGGTAAGCTTCTGGGCTCCCGCCCGCTGTGCGGGCGGGAGCTCTCTGGGTTAGAGGACTCCATGATGATGTCTTTAAAAAAAATTGACATAGGCCCTACCCGGTAATATAAATATTTCTCCAAATGAATTGTGAAAACAAATTATGCACATACCACGATTACATGGATGAAGGTCTGTCTAACGAGTGGCAGTTTCCTGACATCTGGGTACAGACTGGAACCTCAAAAAAACGAAAAGTTCTCCTTCTAGTCTACCCCGTCTCGATCGGCCATTTTTGTTATGAATCGTAACAAAATGGCCAATCGAGACTGGGATAGAAGGAGAGAACTTTTCGTTTTTAGAGGTTCCAGTTTGTGCCCAGATGTCAGGAAACTGCCACTAGTTAGACCTTCATCCATATAATCGTGGTAAGTGCATAATTTCTGTTTTCACAATTCATTTGGAAAAATATTTAGACCATAAATCACGCTAGTCCCGTGAGTATGGTCAAATACACGGGCGGGAGCTCCCTGGGTTACCCTCGATCCAAATGTACACAACGCAAATACAATAGGGTCGTCCCTTGAACCGCTTACGTACATGTATGATGTACATCCGGTTAGCGATGCCATTTTGAAGAAAAATTTATAGATGAAAATTATTATTTAATAATCACGTAATGAATTTTGTTATTTGTAAAATAATAATTTTAAACAAAATAAACTGGATGTGAGAAATAAGTCTTTCAGTAGAAGAGTTATCAATGACTGGAATAGTCTTCCTGAAAACCTAATACAAATGCCAACAACAAATTTAAAAGAAATAATATATTTTGGCAAAATAAGCACATTGAGCTTCCATGACTCCTCACGCAAACTCATGAAGTAGTAGTTTTCAGTGACCAATCCTACAAGAAGCGACCGGGAGTTACAGGCTTGCGCCTTCATCCCGTACCAGATGATGATGATGATGAATCAATTTGCATACAATTTCATGATATATCAAATAATTCTATAAACAAAGATTTTGTTTACTTTAACGTATGAATAAAATATGTTTGCAGGTAATTTATTTAAAATGCGTTTCACATGGCGCATCATAATAATTGGGCGACACGAAAGACGGTTCTTGCAAAGACCCTTTCGTGCAAGCGGCCCCTGTGTCCGTCAATTCACACATGAAGATTATTACAGGCGACTTAATAACAAAGTTAGTTAGGTCTACTTCTGTGCAGGCGCGTACATGTAGCCGGGGGGGGCGATCCCCCCCCCCCCCCCCAAACAGAAAAAATGCCACCAAAAAGAAGGGGAAAAGGGAGAAAAGGGTATACAAATGTAGCTTTAAGTTTTTTGTTATTTTTCGTCAAAAGAATAAAAACCTAGACTGTATGTTCTTCTCTCTCTTACAAAATTTGCTTCCGCGCTCCGTGCAGGAAAAATATCAAAATTGCCTTTCTCCTTTGTTCCCACACCCTTTTTTTTTACTCTGTTTTTCCCCTTCCCGGCCTAGCCTAAGTTGAGGACTCCAGGATTATATTTTTTAATATTTTGACATAGATCTATACTTCTTCATCATGGAGCCTTAACTCTTTCTAGATGCTAGATGTCTAGTGAGTGATTGTATTACCGAATGTGTGCATCATACACGTCAGAAAATGATATCATATGCTCAAAACTTTGCAAGTGCAACATTCTTCTAAGGGGAACTTGAATACAAAGATTATGAAAAATGGTCAAAAACACATTTTCAAAGTGAGGGCTCCACACTACGTAACTCTTTATTTCTACTGGTCAGACCTGTTAATGTCGGACCAGTAGATTCCCAGTTGTTTTTTTTTTTCAATTTTTGACTTGTCTGAACCTAAAATTTACTGGTCCCCCAAAATAAAGAAAAATATTAAAAAATACTTGCTTGTTTTCCTGTCTGTTATTGCCCCCCCCCCCCCAAAAAAAAAAATGTACTAACAAAAAGTACACACATACACATGCACAACCATTTCTCAATTTTGGAAAGCCATTTTTTAAGATGCCAAAGCCATTTTTCTTATTTACTAAAGAGGAGATAAAATATCTTTTATATTAGTTTGATATATTTTTACTGGTCATGTCAGACCAGTAAATCTGGCTACAAGCTAAACCTGTCTATTGAAACATCTTTTTATAATTTGTCAACATAACAAATAATGAAATTGAAGTGCACATACCCTGTACTACTGACACCATTGTTTATTCATTTACAGTGTGTATTTCTGTTGTAAAACACCTTGAAAGCATCATGACAAATGAAGACAGAAAGAGTGAAGACAAGATAGAGAAGAAGATACGAAAGTACTGTAAGGATGCCAAAGGAAAAGAAAACAGATTTGTAAGTAGGCCTACTGACCCATCCTTAGTCTGCAAGCACAGACCCTTGGTTTTTGCAATTCACATAATGCAGAGTCTGAAGTGGTAAGACTAGATTTACGATGTACAGAGACTGGCTCTACCATTATTATTTGACACAGACAGATAGCTTAGCATCTATTCTTCATTCTAAACATTAGGAGTCTGTACTTGCACACAAACCCATCCTTTGTACAGTCATGATCCTAGATTAAAGTCTGTATATGAGTGGTTCAAACAAAAAATGCTCCAATGGCAGATTTTGAGTACACTGGAGTCTGGACCAGTTTACAAAAACTTCCCTGCTGATTATAATGAAAGACTGAAAATTAAATGTCTTACTGGAAAAATAAACAAGATGATGATTTATAGTGAATAGTGATGTACTTTTCTTTAAACCATATTAATGAAGTGTTTGCTCCTTATGTTCAACACAGTCTGAATGATTTTGGTAAACAATTGACACTATAATTTATGAACAATGTTCAGTCAAATCTGGTAGTTGATTCAGCAATGAAAAAATAATAAAAAATAAGATAATGCATTGAGCAAGCTGATGACAAATACTCACTATACTTATATATTGTACATTCAAATTTTGTCCTCCAAGATGTGACTACTGATTTAATGTGTAAGATAATCATTGCTGCAAATTATTTTATTACAAGGGAGACAAACAATTATGATTTCAAGGAAAGTGAGGATTGCGTTGTGTAATTGCTAAATATTTGCCACCCCATACTTAATTTTTTTTTAATTTGCCAAACTTAATAATTCAATAACTTTGTTATTTATTATACTTTGATAGTTTTCAGCATTTTGCTCATTGAATTTCTTTCCAATTATTTAGATATAATTATTTTCAGTCTGGAGTACCACTTTAAATACAAATGACTACTCATTAGACCATAGAAATCTGTTCAACTTTAATAGAAGATGTTTTTTACCCATATTTTGCATTGTCAGGTCTGGAATAGCGCTTCGAGTTCAGGCGATCATTTTTCTCTGTGGAAGGTCAACATAAGTAGACTCTACTGTTGTCTAGTATGAAGATAAGTTGAAAAATATTCTTATTATATGTTTGTCTTTCTACCTTTTTTATCAGTGCTATTACATGGGAGGAACAGCAGATGCTGCAACAGGCATGTTGAATGATCTCATCAAACCACTATCAGTACCTCTCCCACCAGAAAGAATTTGTGAGAAACTAAACAAGAAAGATAGTCAGATCTGTGAGCTCAAGTATGGTGAGTAGTATTGAACCCATTGCCTACAAGAACTGGATGGTCATTGTATGAAGTGTCTTGACAAATCTGATTCCACATATTTTTGTTAAAACTCATGACTTCTCCATGCAGTCTGCCTTTCATGCTCAAATATTACTTAATAAATCTACCAAATTATGGAACATTTACCTATGTCCTAACGATCTTCTTAATTAAAGCGACTTTAAATTGACAAATCATGGGGAAATCAAGGCCAATCTCAGAACAGAGAAGGGATTAACTCATTCAGCTGCATGCTTGGGGGTGTTATGTAATAGACGCCGGCATGTCTGGGAGGTCTAATATAGGAGAGCAATAGTTAGTAGACTAACCAACCAGAAGTAAACTTTGTTGTGTTTTCACTTTGAAACATGTAACTTCACAAAGGATATTTATTTTGGTTTGGAATTGTTGGAAACTAGAACTGCGACAACCCGAAGTAAATAACAATCAAGAGTTCGGTCAAATTTGTGCTGTCCAAAATTTTATCGCATTAGTCCGACGGGCTCTCATGATGGACGGATTATATTATGCAAGTCAATTGGCCTTTTGCAAATTTGGTATTGATCATTCAATTTCCCCATGATTTGTCAATGGCAGGCTGCTTTAAAGGAAAAGAGGTAAATCCAGTCTTGTGGAAAAAGGAAAGGGGGTTCAATTTTGTGTATTGATATTAAGTGGGAAGTTTTCTTCCATTGCAGATGTATAACAGCTCCAATCATCCATGATAAAACCGATACACCCATTAAAAAAAATGATGATGCATGTTCATAATTACATGGATGCATATCTGTTGCTAAGCTGCTCTGACTGTGCTAAATATATAATGAGCATTGATGAGAAGTTTATCCGGGGGGGGGGGGGGGGGAGGGGGGGCACTTGACCACAAAAGTGGTAGGTATCGGGTTAGACAAAAAACGAGGGCTTTGGAACGGGCTTATTGTAAAAAGGAGGGTCTTCAGAACTACAAATATTTGTGAAAACGGGGGTCCTTGGAAAGGTTCGCCTGCATGTGAATACGTATGCATCGTTATGGGTTCGCTCGCGCAGAGGTGATGGTCGGACAGTGCTCTGCAGGCCGCTTTTAACCAAAAATACATTGTAGCGGATCAATGAGGCTGGAACGGCATAACGAAAAATATGCGAAACTTTGGAACAGATTTCTTCTTTTTTCTTTGATAAGAAGAAAATGCCATGCTTTGGAACTGCTTTCTTTGTTCTTTTTCTCAATAAGATAAAAATGCTATGCCTTGGAACGGAATTTGAGTGTAAAAATGGGGGTCCTCTCTGCAGCACATACATGTACATAGCACCCACCACGCATTATATACCGAGTGCCCCCCCCCCTCCCCAGGAGTTTATCATTGCAGGCATCAAACAGTAATGTTGTATATATGTCTCTCTGCCAAGAAATTGTAGAAATCTTTTAGCTTTCTTGTAGCATAACGATCATCCAAGCTGAATAAGTCTTGTTCTAATCTACAGTTTATTCTCTTTTATTTCATTTATTCAGAGAAACAAATTGACTTTGATTCTGTTGATCTGAAGAAGCTCAGAGTGAAGGAACTCAAGAAAATTCTAAGTGATTGGGAAGAAGACTGCAAATCATGTATAGAAAAGAGTGACTTTGTAAAGCGTATTGAAGAACTTAAACCTAAGTATGTCAAGCAGAAACCAAGAGAAGACTTATAACTTGTGCTGTAAATGAGTTTAGGTTATTTATTGGAAAAGAAATTTGTATTTTGTATAGTTTTTCTAATACATCTTATTAATTCCTTACATGAGCTGTTACACAAAGTTAAGTTTGACTTAAAATCACTCTTAAAGCCAATAGTTTGCAAAATCATGCCGAAGAAGCATCCATTTCAGGAAACTATGTGTGATGTTTGAATCCAATACCTCATGTGCAATAGCACTAAGCATGATTTTTATTCAAACTTAAACTAAACTAAAGGGGAATCCAACCTTGATCATTAAATGTTGTGTGAGAGGGGAAAATGATAAAGAATGGTGAAGGTTTGAAAGAAATCAGACAAGCAATAAGAGAGTTATGGCTGTTTCAAAATTGAAAAATTAAGATCATGAAATTTTCAATTTGGCAACTGGGTAAGTAACTTCTGACAAGTGGAGAGGACAACTTTCCCATAGGCCATGTCCTTAATTATTAGATATTTTTGGTTTTCTCCCAAGTACCCATTCCCCTCAATATATAACCCAGGTAAATATAATTTGAAATAAAATTGTTGAACATATCAAAATTTTAGCCATGTAATGTATTGGAGTAAATAGAAACTGAGTAGTCATTGCCATACATCACTATGACATCATCAATGTGGCCAATTTGAAGTCTCCATAGGTATAGTGATTACTAAGTATTACAACTTTTGAAAATTCATAGCTTTCTTGTTTGTCCGATATTTAAATTTTCACCTATCTACTTGTCTGATTATTCTTTTTACTCTGAGACTTCTATTTGGGTTGGATTCTGCTTTAATAAAACTCCATGTGAGACAGTTGCTAGTTGTGTTACAGTCAACCCTGCCTCTAAGTAATTTACATGACTTAAACTCAACAAATGAAGACTCCGAGAGGTTTGACTATAATTACAAGATTGCTCTTTGAATTTCCTCATCACACAGGAAATGTGTATTTCAGGATAATATTTGGTAATGTTCTAACCAGAAGAGGTAAAATCCAGCTCCAAATATATGTAGCATTTTGTTTCATACTGAATAATTCACAAGATGCAAGGGTATGAAAGCCTGTTCTGAAAAATAGTCTGAAATACACATTTCATGTTACTTTCAATAAATTTCACTTCATTTGTTATTACTATTATCAAAATAATGTGAAAAAAAAAGTCTAAAAAGTGATTTTAATACAGAATTAAAATCCCCAAATTAAATAAAAAATGTGAGATTTTACACAAGTAGTACAACTCACTCAGTTTCTCAATAAAGCTCTCTGTACTCATCTTGTTTTTGTGTGTAAAAGTCAAAATGAAGAAAGAAAAATGAATGACTGTAAATAGTTCAATGTGAATCTTTGCATTCATGGCCAATGCTGTGCTCTAAACTAACAATACGGATTTTACAAGACAGACCGTACACAAACCTCTATCAACATATTGGTGATAACTAATTTGAGCAAGTATAATGTATGCACATTTTCCCTGTATGAAGATACACTTAGATTCCATCAGTTTTCCTTGGTCAACAGAGGACTGAGAACAATGAAAAAAAAATCACTACCCCATACTTGTGCAGCTTAATATGTGAGAACACTGTCCTCACTCAGTCTACATGTAGTTCTTTTGAAACTAGCGTCAGTTCTGTCTATAATACTGTGGTGAGATTATTCCTGTGCTGTTTATTAAAATCCCTATTGCCATGTGACAATGATTTAAAAATTCAGTACAGACTGTGTATACCCTTTTCCTTTTTCTTTTTTTAATACGCCTGTCTTGACGGGACGTATTATGGTATCACGCTCGGTGTCAGTCCGTTAACTTTTCCATGTAAGCCCGATAACTTCAGTTTAACCATGGACCTACTATTTGTTAACGTAATAACTTTAGTTGAACTTAACCTAGGCACATATAATTTGGGGTGTATGATACTAGCATGGATCCCAGGAAGTCTATTGATTTTAAGGTCCAAAGGTCAAGATCAAAGTGACATGTTTTCATCTTACACTTCTGAAGTCCATGTAAACGCGATAACTTTAGTTTAACTTGACCTAGGCTCACATAATGCGGTGTGTGTGATACTAGCATGAATCCCAGGAAGCCTTTTGATTTTGAGGTCCAAAGGTTCAGGTCACACTGACATGTTTTCATCTAACCCTTCTGAAGTCTTTGTAAACGCAATAATTTTAGTTTGGTGGTGTTTTTTTTTACCTGATTGCTAAGAAAGCATGAATGCTTGTAAGCAAGCAACCAGAGGACCGACGGCTAAAGGTCCTCTCCGAAGGACCTGGTACTGAGGATTAATGCCTTACCAAAGGGCACTAGCGCACCAAGTGGGAATCGAACCCGGGTCACCGGAATACGAATCCCCCGCTCTGCCAACTGAGCTATCGCGCCTCAAACTTAACCTAGTTTAACTTAACCTAGGCTCATATAATTTGGTGTGTATGATACTAGCATGGATCCCAG